>NC_140591.1:1480646393-1481124862 GCF_964204655.1 Triturus cristatus | reverse complement strand
ACGGAGAGAGACGTGTGCATCAAGTAGGCTATTCTGGCGTACATACGACACAAAACGAGAGAGAGAGAGATGGGTAAGATAATAGGCCACTTGGTGCACACACAACATGGAGTAGCATGGGTCTGTTCCATGTAAGAAAACACAAGCGGGGAAAAGACATAAATTCGGTGATCACGTACACAAATGCCGGATAGGGGGTGACAGTACATGCATCAAGATGGAGACTCAGGGCTGCGTTGAGCACGGGGACCTCTCCTTTCCTGTCCCCTATTTCCTACGCATGTGGCGTACCTTTAGCACCTTGTAGTTTATCTTAGGGGTGTCTGACCCCTTTATTCTCCTCCCTTTGATCGGTGGACAAGCACTCCAATCATACAGTGACGCTCTCTTCAAGTGATCCAAACATGAAATGCATACACATTCATAGCGTATAATCGTAGTACACACGCACAATCATATCATACGGTTTTTCATGTTCCCAATGATGGTCTGTAATTTTACGCACTATCTCACAACGTTTGTCTATGTTTTCCCTGATATTGAACTCGGTGCGGTCCAGGTCCACTCCACTCTTCAGTCGGAACTTCGTCGTGACCTATAGAGGGGAAATAAGAGGGGAGGGGAGGTGCAGTATTCAAAATACCCCAGCGCGCGCAGACACGAAAGGTTCTACCTACCACGTACCAGGCTAGCCGCAGGGGTGGGTAATACCACGGACCCATTATTCTTTAGTTCGAGGCAAAGATGCTCTAGTTCATTCATCTCCTAAATTCGCGTTCCCTGGTCGTGCATGTATTTCTCAATTGGTCGTGTATTATGGTGCAGGATACCATACCTTGCATGCGACATGTACCTTAAGTTATAGTTAATTATTGATTTGACAATTCTTGGAAAAAGGGCAGGCGTGATGGGTACAAATTCCGTTAAACAAAAAGATTTTTAGGCAAATTGTGTCTGTATTATCTGTATGCTTTCGCTTAGGAGTAACAATCATTTATTTAAAAGAAAAAACTTTCAACAACCCAGATGATTAGTCATGACACTGATTTCGTAATTCCTTTTTAAGAAGCCCTTTATTTAAAACAATGTCAGTATGGAAGTACGGGCCTACAGCCGCCATAGACCGGCCACGGTGTGAGAGGCGTCGAGCAACATGAGCAACACTGGATTAACATAAAAATCGGTTCCCCCCTCTCCCCCACCGCCATGTGTGAAAGCATCGCATACATGTATATATATCTCTTTTTAACACGAATGTCACGTGACTGGAACGCCACAAGGAGTTGTAGGCCACTCCTACATCAGCGCCATCTTAGGGCGGGGTCGGGCCAGTGCACAGTCTAAGTCTTTCCATGAATTAGCAGTTGAACCAGAATCCCTTTCAGTAGTTCGAGAACTTTCGTTAGCGTCAACTTTGCGTCAGCATGGCGTCACTGCAACCTTGTAGCAATGCCACGGTTTGTTCTTAGGGCGGGGCAGCAGGCGGGTTCTTCCGCCGACGCTTTACTGTCTCACTGTATCAAGCGGAGGCAAGGTGGCTGCCGCCCGGGGGCAAAAAGAGCAATGGTGGTGGTTTTGTCCTTACCGGAAGTCCGCAGGAGTCGAACGTCAAATGACTCCAACCAATTCTGCAAGGCTGAGGGGAGCGTTCTGTCAAGGGTGGGGCCCATGCCCTAGCAAACAAGCTTTCGAGTCCAGAATTGTCTCACGGTGGGCCAGGCCTGGAACCGGAGGGGTCAACCGCCGGAGTTCAAGGGCAGCAGTAGCAGCAGCTCTTCGGTACAGTCACCGGAGAGGAGCCAGCAGCAGTAACAGCGGCAGTTCGGATGGTACTGCCACCGGGGAGATTCCAGTAGCAGTGACGACAGCAGTTTGGATGGTATCACCACCGGGGTGGGTCCCCGATTACCTTGCTGCGGGGGCCCACTCCTCACGTCGGGTGCTAGCGGCAGTCCTGGTGAACCCGGTGCTTGGGTGGTTGCCTGGCGGCCGCGTGCAGGGGTGCCGGCTCAGCCGAACGGCGAGTGAAGTGGCAAGGCGCAACTCAGCTGGCTGACGTGTGAAAGATGCGGTTTGGGGTGCCCTCATCTGCTGGCGAGCCTCCACCTGGGGAGGTGGGGGAGGCTCGTCCGCGTCGCCTCCCCCCGCCAGGGCACCCTCCGTTATTGAAGGAAGAAGTGACTGGGAAGACCCGCACAGCGTGCCAGGGTGAAATTCAGCAGGCCGATGAAAAAGATGGCTGGGTGCAGCTTAGCTGGCCGGTGAGTGAAAGACAGTTGGGTGCAGCTTAGCTGGTCGGCGAATTAAAGACGGTTGGGTGCAGCTTAGCTGGCCGGAGAGTCAAAGACGGTTGGGGTGCCCGGCAAGCCTCCACCTGGGGAGGTGGGGGAGGCCCGTCCGCGTCGCTTCCCCCCGCCAGGGCACCAGCCCTCATTAAAGAAAGAAGAAGAGAAAGCGGAAAGGCCCGCACAGCGTGGCGGGCTCCGCCTTGGTATTGCCAGAACTTCGGCGCTTCGTATAGCCTCCGGCCTATTCGCACAATCGCTCGCCACTGATGTCAATGGATTTTTGCATGGCTTTTATAGCCCAAAGTCAACTAAGAGGGACCGCCCAAAACAGGCCAATGTTGCAATTTCGAGGAAGGAGAGGCGAGGACGGTGTCACGTGGACGTTAAGGCTTTGGGATGGAGGTTGCAGCAGACTGTCATGTAAATAGTTGTTTTAAAACGTGTTTTAACCTGTTTACCCTGTTGGTGTGTTTGTTATATCCTATAAGTTATTAAAATGTTATAACTACATTACTTCGTTGGAGTGTTTGTACATATTTGTAGTCTGATGACGAGCACAAGGAGGTTACTGTGCAATCGGAAAAATAACATAGCCCAATTGTGCGCGATCTAGCCCTAGTTCGGTGACGTCGATGGTGGGTGTCAGCAGGCTTCCGTTTGTGCGGGATTTTGTCATGCTTATTGGGCGGGGTGGGCAGTAGGGCAGACATGTTTAGGTAGCGAGAGTAATGGAGTCGGGCTACCTCGTGGTCGTCTCGACCGTGAGCTTGACTCCTTCCCTTGGTTTCATATGTCCCACAAAGGGCTAACTCCTAGCGTTATTTTAGTTTTTGTAAGGTCAAAAAGGATCCTACCAGTGCCTTTACTATCTTGTCGATTCCTGTTCGTTCATCCTTAGTTAATCGATTCATTCTGGTGGACTCTTTCTTTCCCCTCTCATGGTCATCTAGCGTTGTAGTCGACATTGGGTTCAGTACAAGAGGCTCAGCCGGCGCGGAGGCCGTGAGGGCCGAGGCCCCTGTACTGCTTTCGCTCGTGTTCGGGGGTTGTGGGTGTTGCACTACTGATTGGGAGGGTGCATACGGAGGGGGCATGTAAATGATCGGGGGACCTAACAGTAATTCGTCATTCGTTCGCTGCTTGGAGGACAACTCAGGGTAGAGCAAAGAAGGGGTCCTAACAGCGTACTGGCCTGAGGTTTCGGGCTCCTGTCTTAGTTTAGTTTCCCTTCTCTCCTTTATGTCTTCTTCTAACTTTCTAGCGGCAAGGTGAGCTGCCTTTCGTAATTCCTTTTCTGCTTTTACTTCTTCCCTCTTTTTCCGTTGTGTCGCTTCTTTGCGCCACATGCCAATACTGTCAAGCATAGTAGGCGTCGTCTTATTGTTACGCAGAGCTACTTCTAGCGCTTCTATCTTGCGGTCGTCGAAGGATCCCATCAGTGGCCACTGACTTTCGGGGTCCTTCTTGGTATATTTATGCCACAGCTTGCTATAAGCTACGGCGACTAGTCCATATTTAGTGAACATGTCCTTATTAGGGGTGCCTTCCAGTGGAGCCGGGTGGTTCACCTCTAATAAGCGGTCCGGGCAGAACCAACTACCAATCAGTGGGGAGAAGATAGGCATGACGGGTTTCAACGGGGACAAAAGTCAGCACTACCTATCTTTTCACTGCTTGCAAAGACTAGACAGAATATCTCTATTCCTCGTTATTTGTAAGCAGAGAATACCTCCAAAGAACCAATATCGAACAACTAGTGTTCGGACAATCAATCAATCAATCAATGGGGAGATAAAGATAGGCACGACGGGTTTCAACGGGGACAAAAGTCTGCGTTACCTACCCTTCACTATTTGCAAAGACTAGACAGAATATTCCTATTCTTCGTTATTTGCAAACAGAGAATATCTCAAAAAGCACTATTCTTCAAAACAATCAATGTTCGGACAATCAATCAATGGGGAGATAAAGATAGGCACGACGGGTTTCAACGGGGACAAAAGTCTGCGTTACCTACCCTTCACTATCTGCAAAGGGAGAGAGAGAAAGAGTATTTCTACTCCTCCCCGTTTGTAGACAGCGAATATCTCAAAGAGAACAATCAATGAGCAATACTAGTATTCAAACAATCAATCAATTATTTCGCACTTTTGTCTTATTTCACGACCTTACCCGGACCGCGTGGACAGTTTCTCGTCTTCCGCCTCCAGCGCCCGATCGTCCTCTATTCTCCGTATTTGCCGCGGCACTCCTGATGGTTCCCAGTCAGGACCGTAGATCACTCGAGAGAGGTCTGCTCGGAACCAGTGAAGTTCGGATGATCGGCTGCCAGACGAGGGTCTATTGGGCAGGAGCTCTCCCGATCGTTGCAGTCGTTCACTCTGTCGTCGGGACCTCTCCCACTGGATCCACGTGTCGCTGATGGGCCCCACGTTTGGGACGCCAATTGTTAAATGGTAGCGGCAGTTTCAGTCGATAATCTTTCAAGTATTTGCCCGGCGGTAATCGCCTCTCATACCACTCGATAATTTACCAATAAAAGAGGCAGGCGCCGGAGACTGGAAGGCAGGAAACAAAGTTTTATTCCGTCGGAGCAGAACACATCAGATCAGACAGCAAGGTATCGTCACGAGGTGCTCTAACTGCATCTCTGAGACCTGGTCTCTTATACACTGGTTTATTGCTTTATTACACACAGTATATTCTTGAGATTCCCTTGATGCCTGAAAGAACATCCCCTGAAGCCCCGGCTCAGATCCGATCCCACACATAGATACAGTAGAAGTTCCCACCCTACCCGCAGTGGGAGATGGCTATCGCGCAGCAGGGAATTCCGCTAATTCCCGGGGGTGTGTGCAACCGGCCGGGTCTCAGGGGGTAGGGGCTTTGATTCTACTGTAATCCCTTTGATGTGGGGTGTTTCCCTTACAGTAGGGGCAATAAACTGCATCCGCAGGGCTAGGCGATGGCCTGGGACCAGTTCAGACAATGGGGCGCAGAGGAAGGGGGTTATCAAAGGAGAGGCATGACCATGTATGGGTTGTCGGTCGGAAGTGGTTCCGTAGCAGGGTCGCGCAGAAGGAGAGGGTTTATGGCCTGTATGAGAGAGCGGGGGTGGCCAGCGCGCGGGGGATGCTTGCAGCGCCAGGGGAAAGCGCTGGCGGTCGAGAGTGAGCGGGGAGAGAGTGGGGTGCCTAAAATGGCGGCCGTGCGTTCGCTTGTGCGTGGTGCTGGGGAGGGGCAAGATGGCGCAGATAATGTTCAGTTTGCGAGCTAAATTTCCACAGTGGTGCGGTCTTCCGAGGATTTGCTGTTTCTCCAGTTCTTCTCGAGACGTCTGTAGGTGCGTCTGGATTCTTGGAGGTTGGTGGTGAACCAGGTGGCCTTCCTGGGGCGCTGTCTGTCGGGGTCACGTAGGGGTGTGAGCTCGTCTGCACAGTTAGAGACACATCTGTGGAGTTCTTTGGCTGTGAGGTTGGCGTTGGTCGAGGTGCTGGGGGTGTCGAAGTTGAGGGTGGAGTTGAGCTGCTCCTGATGATCTTGTTCCAGTTTCTTCGTGGACGGCAGGGTGCAGGTTTGGGCGTTGTGGGTTTGTCAAAGTAGAGGTGTACGCAGTGGTGGTCCGTCCATGGGAGGTGTGTGGTTGGCTGAAGTGGACATTGTTACCTCCTGCGAAGATGAGGTCGAGGGTGTCTCCTGCCTTGTGGGTGGGGGTGATGACGAGTTGTTTCAACCCAGGTTGGCAAGGTTTTCCTGGAAGGTGGTGGAGTTGGGGGCAGTGAGGTTGTCGAGGTGGAAGTTGAGGTCTCGGATGAGTATGTAGTCAATGGAGGCGATGGAGTGGGGCGCGATGAGGTCAGCGATGGTGGTGGTGAACGCAGTTCGAGGTCCGGGTATCTGTAGGCGAGTGTGCATCTTAGGGTCTTTCTGGGGCTGGTCTGGATCTGGAAATGGAGGTGTTCGGTGGTGGGCAGGCTGTCGCTCGAGCTGGGGGTCGTGAGTCGGAGGGAGCTCTTGTGCGCGATGGCAAGTCCTCCACCTGGGCGGTTGGGGTGGTCCTGCCTCTGGATCTTGTATCCGTCGGGGATGGCGGTGGCGATGTCGGGGGCGGAGATGGAGTTGGTCCACGTTTCTGTGAAGAAGGCAACATCTGGCGAAAGGGTGTCAAGGAGGTCCCAGATCTCTACAGCGTGTCTGTGCAGGGAGCGCACATTGAGGAGGATGCACCTTAGGGCTCTGGTGGTGTTGGCGTTCGGCGTGGGGGAGCGGACAGTGGTGAGGGAGTAACTGCAGGAAACTGACCATGGGTGGTGCTCAGCGTGGACAGCTGGCAGTTCTTGTTCCTTCCTGGGTTAAGTGCAAGAAGGACAGCTGAGTTGTAGCGGTGGGTGGTCGGAGAGCCAGGGTCCCCGGCGCTGGTCGCGGACGGGCGCAGGCGGGCTTGCCTTTGGTGTGCTATCGGCGCTCCAGCAGCCATCATCAAATAGGGGAGGGAAGCGTAGCTGGGAGGCGGGAGCGGGGAACGGCAGGGAGGCGGGCCGCGGGGGAAGCAGCGGCGGCAAAAGAGGCAATGAAGTGGGCACGGGGACAAGGGCAACAGGCATGGTCACATAAACTCAGGGGTATCAGACATTTCTACTATTTCGTTAATGATAGCAAAACATAATGCCTGAGCACAGACCGCTGGTGTGCAAACAGCATCCTGAACTTATGTCAGATCACGACAACTGAGAAGTTTGTATGGACACAGATGGGTTATGTTCCCACATAAAGCTCCATGTCAAAAATGCTTGTTTTCATTGTCCCCCTCTTTACATCATGCATAATTAGTTGCTCGTTCTATAATCGATAAAGATGATTAGAGCTGAGTCTAATTGCATAGAAGCATTAACATGCAAAGTCATTGCAGCAGCAGTACGACATGTCTTCTTTACTAGGCCAAGTTCATTCCACGTTTCTGTTGAAGTGTGTCTGGTCATTGTAAATTGATCACAGTGTCTGTTCACTGGCCACGTCAGGATCAGGGATGAAAATAACCGCAGAGGAATGTTCCGCAGACTTTCTGTACCAAACAGCTCTGGGTCAAGTTCACTTCGTCCTATTGATTTATTCTTCTCCTTCTAAACCAATGGGATAAGGGCTTCGTGGAGGTGTGGCAGCCTATGTATTGCACATGCCTCTCCAGAGCCATACTTCCCTCCTTCGCCCTCCTCTGTTTGGTGGCAGCAGAGGCGCTGTCACGACTCATGGAATAGTCTTACTCTCTTCTCTGTCATGTGATATCTAACCGACTCACCTCTTTCTTCAGTAATATTAGTTTTGACCCGTTTTGTGTTCATTCTTTTCATAGGAGCAAATGTTGTGTGATGAAGATTGAGTTACCTAGAACTTGCATATTGCTAAATCATTAATTCATAATCAATCGCAATAGGCTTTTCCCACGAATCAAGCTGTATTTTCTGTGTACCTCCAAATCCTCAACACCACCAATTTCAAATTATTCCGACAGATGTTTATGTTTATACACATATTTTATTCCACTTATTAGGAAATATGTGCTATGAATAAACATGATGGGGTTGTATGTGTAATAAACTGCATTTGGTGTATCTAGTGTCATTGTATTCCAGGTCTAGGGCACTGTCAACCTAAGTGGGAACTGGCCTGGAGATGTGGTGCCAATGAGCAGTGCTTACTGCCACTTCTTTGTCAGTATACAAGACCTCTCTGGCTTTATCTGAGGTACAGAAGGGACCTATGAGAGAAGCCCATTGTGGGCTCCGTCCCTTTCTCCATCAGCCCAAAACGGCTCCACCAGACTTCAGAAAGGTTCCCCTGGGCACTGCTTTTTATTTGAGAGATTGCTGACCACCCCTTCACAGGATGTAGTTATGTTTGTCGTTCAACTGTGTGAAACGCTGCTCTTTTTGAGTGTATATACCCTACCAAGTCCATTCTTCGATTCCTATTTCATATCCGTATTTGAAGAGATGCAAAGAATCGGGCTAAAAGAAGTAACACCGGCCTTCTAATAATGGGCGATTGTAATGGCAAAGAGGCTAGTACTGCATCCAGGAAGATGCACTGGGACGGACAAGAAGAGTTCTACATTGATATCCCCCCCCTCCTCACTTCCAGACCATTGTCACTCCCCCATGAGTGACACTGTCCTACCCGCGTAGTCCTCCTTTGTCTGGTTTCCTCCGATCAGTAGTAGTGCACCCATTGAAGTTAAGTGTTTGAAGAGTATAGTGATCAAAGAAGGCCAGGCCGAGTGTCTGCTTGAATGAGTTCATAGTTTTAACCTGCTTTCTGCCTATTGTCAGCCTCCCCTCCCCCATCCAAAAATCATATAAATACGCCTTCCTTCACCAAAAGGCACGCCAGGGAAAATGATGTAACTCTCATTCACAGTCATTAGGGTCATTGTATTACAGCAGAGGTGTAAATATTGTATATAAGGAACTACTCTGAAGTGGCCAAAAGTATACCTGGTAAAGAAAGGTAAACTGTTTTTTATTCTCAAGTCAATTTGTAGCTGATTACAAATTCTTTATTATTGTACTTGCATACTATTTGAGAGTTTCCACCTTAGAGCGTTTAAGGAAGACATTTACAGTGGTATGTTTCATCTGTGTCCTTATTCATTTATCCAACCAGTTTGTGCCCAGATCACTAATCATTCTTGAAAAGTCAGATATCTAAGCATCATACAATAACACCTATGATTGTGTAGAATTGTGACTCTTTTAGAATACAGAAACATCCATTGTAGTGATCATAAAAAAACACAGGTTGTAAATTTCCAATTAAAATTCTCTAGAGCGCGTGGCTCTAAGATGGCGCATTTTTGTTTACTCGTTTTTCCTCGGGGAAAACATACTTCACGTTGCCAAAACCCCTCTCTTACGCACTACAGCGTCGTGAGGTTTCTCTCCCTCTGGGAACCCACCTGCAGTGCTCTTTTTCAGACGCAGTTTTTAGGCATGTTTCCCTAGCGCTGAAGTCCATGCACAATGCTTGCTAATATCCACAAACGCACGTGTTTGTGGGTGTGGGAAACGTTCGACATCACCTGCCCGTCCTCAGACTTGGTACTGCAGAAACTCTGTCCGGCTAGCGAAATCTCCGCCATATTAATATCAGCCTCGGGGGAGATCTCATCCTGATAACCAAGATCTCTGGATGCACCCCGTCACTGTGTTGTGCTCCTGACTTCAGTTTAGGGGTGCACAGAGAGTCTGTGAAAGTGCGCTCTGCAGGTAGAAAATGCACCCCTCCCCCTTTAAAGCTGACCACAAGAGTCGCTCGTAACGTTTGACTGACAGGTCTGTTACAGCAGCATTGGGTCAGCCCCATCTGTAATGAACAAGGGGACCACGAGGAAGGTACACAAGTATCCAGGAGAGGAAGTTAGATCGGAGGAAACACGCACCGTTCGGCCCAGTATGAAGGAATCCCAAGGCCATAATGTTCTTGTTGTGGACCTGAGCATTGCTTCCTCCCTGGCCCCACAAACGAGGGGGGCGCCGTGTAAACTTTAGATATCGTTGAGAATCATTTTTTTTTTGTGGAGAAAATATCACAATATCTGCTTTCTGCAGAAGAAGCTTTCAAAATAAATCTCCAGAAATAAAGATCGAGCTAACAATGTAATTCGCAGCCGTAATTGTGCCTAACCGATGACCTTTGAGCATCAGGTGAACTTTGCAGCTTCAGAAGGGCCGTCCAGACTTGTGAATGCCCCCCGCCCTGGAGGGGAGCCGCGCGGCGGGTGTCGGGTAGCGGTCGTGGCTATGAACTGAACTCGACTTGGCCGGTTTGGTCGCCTGTGAACGCGGTAAACACCCTTGCATGACAGCTGAGTGCCCTGGAAACTATTTCAGGACGTCACCGAGAGGGGACATGTCGCTAGTGCTGAGCCGGGCTCATTTTCTTAGAAAGGTATATAAACATGTTGTCCCTTACTTGCGGGGATTCTAGCATATTTGATACTTCCAACAACCTTTAACAAGCGAAAGAGGTCGTCCTGAGCCCCGCGTGCATTTGGCAGAACAGTGATAACCTCAAACTTGGGCGAGGTGTGACGAGCTCCGACTCTCATCCTTGGTCTTCTCAGACTTGACTAGTTTTCTTAAATATGACGTGTATCGCTGATTGTTCTTGGAGCTGCGAGTTACAGCAGATTCCACATGAGAAGTTGCTGTCCAGCCAAACTAACTCCCAGTTATTTTAATGGTTCTTTGTGTCTACTTCTGCAAAGGCTACGCCGCCTCCAAAGGATTGTGGACTTTACTACACCCTTCTCCGGGCTAGAAAGGGGAATTTGTTACACGCAATTAAATCTGGTGAAAATATTGGAAAATCTGCAGAAATATTTTCAAATTTCTTCAAGAAGAAAATACAGAATCTGCATATAGTACAGGGGAAAAGTGACAGTAATGTCTCTCCGTCCAATGTGAAAAACAACGAAAAAAGGGCATTAAACTACACTCACTGCACTTATTTTCAGCACTTCTCATTGTTTAGAAACCTCTCGTTCCTAGAGCCCCTGCATGTCCACGCTGCCCATTCCTTAAAGCTGCAAATGACTTTTGCTGCCACAGTGTGAGAATGCATTTCCTGAAAAGTAACCTTAGGCTTTGTTTTTTGCAGTTTTATACAGCCCATACTCCACCCGAAGGTGTTGAGGCACTTTGCTTGAGCACCAGTTACATCATACAAGGACGCATTGCTGGAAGAATTAGGCCCCCCTGCCCCCCGAGATTTTTATTAGTCTGAGACATGGTCCCAAGGCCTGCGTCGAAGTAGAAATGGTATTGAATCATTCTCTGTGTGCAACAGGCCACCTACCCATGCCCAGAAGGAGAGCCTTGCTCAACCTATTGGCAGATATTGCTTAGAACCTCCACTCTCCGACAAGACGCTGGCTTGACTCGACAGCACAATATTGTCTGCAGAGCCCCTGAGAGTTTAATTTTGGGGATTTTCGTTTCCTGGATACGTGACTCCATTAGCTTGAGTTGGCATGACAGGGATACACTGTTAAGTGAAGGAGGAAAACTTGTGATATGGTACATTCACAGTCCCAATGATTATTGACACCACCAGAGCCTCTGAGGGTAACCTACTTGGAGTGGACCCACAAATAGAAGTCGCACTACTTCACGAGCAGAAAGGACATTCGTAAACTGCTCGGTAGCCGAAACCTTGCACTTATCTCCTTCCTGATGATGAAATCCAACAACGTTTTAGGACTAGTTCATCCTTACTGTGTATGCAAGCAAGGCCGTTTCAGAGGCACCTGACATCAGTGGTTGCACACAGCACACGTGTACATAAGATGACTGCTCTCTAAACAGAACACACACAGGTTATGTGGGTGAGGCGTTGCAAACAATCGCTGGCTCAACACATTTGACGTTGAGCATCTAATGGAATAAGTGGACATTATAAAAACAGGAAAAAACATTCAAAACAGATCACAGAGTTTCAGGGCAAGGAATATGCTAAAAGCAAGAGAAGCAGTTTCAATTCCACACTGTTAAGTGCAAACAAGGGAACTGCACATCTTTCTTCAGTTACTCATTTTAAGGCCATTATTACTAAAAATCAAAGCATTTCACATCCAGGTCTCTCCTCACAGACCTTGAAGGTCCAGGCAGCTGCAAAAGTGTCCTCTACCCGGACTCAGAATAAGAGCAGTTCTGTCCCTGGGCACTAGTGAAGAACATCAGTCCCCTCACATGCTCAGGGAATGACATCATGTCCTTTTTTGCATTATGGGAGCTGCGATGGGGTGCACGCTAATATATCTAAAAGATTTAATGCCATTGGAGCCTTCTGGAACAGTATTTAAGAGTCTCTCTCCTCGATCAGATTACTGTTCAAGAGACACCGGATGTGCCGAATACATTTGTTTCTTCTGATTAAACATCCAACTCAACTCTTTAGACTAGAACCTGGTCTGGCCAGGTTTATGCACAGCCCTTTGTAGCAAATGCCCACCTGTGACATAAAGCTCCTTTTGTATATTTCCTTCCTTTCAGTGATAACATCACAGAGGCACCTCAAAACCTTTCACAGATTTCTTTAGAGACAGGATGATTCTCTAGGCTTAGTCTAAATCAAGAGATTGTTGTCCTAACAGTCTTCTCTCCTCCATTGCTTCCACAGATGAGGAAAGTTAGCGGAAAATCAGACAATGAGAAAGGGCCAGGAAATAAAAGTAGGATAATGTTTACATTATGATGACTCCTCACCCTTAGTAAATAGGCCCCACCCTATTACCAATGCCCTCTCCTGACCTTGCTGCCATTGATCAAACCCACACTGATTGGCTTCGTTAGGAGTTTATCATACTTAGATCTGGATTGTGACAGCATATGGTCAAACTGACTTATTGCTAACTATATACAGAGAGTAGGCTCTGCCTCCTCCCTTTTTACCAGTTGGCTTATTTCCACCATCCTTTTTCAGCTTGTGACTTCTGATCTCAGCCTAGTGGAGTATTCATCTCTTACCTAATCCTATATGCTACCTCCATTCACGTGCTTACATTGAAGTGCACGAGGGACTGCTTTACAGTTGCATGCCTCTCCATCTGCACTGTGCTGGCTCCCTCCCGTTTGTCTCACTCTAATGTGCTAACGCTTTGTGTTAGTCCATTAAACCCAGAAGCCATGACTTTGTCAGTGCTTGTTGTATCTACTGCTTCTTCATGGCTGTGGGGTGGTTTGTCCCATGCACAGGATATAGGGAATGCAAGCACCCCTCCACCTTTAGACTCTTGCACCCGTTCACAACTTGTCAGCAGCTTATACTCTAGTCACTCCAACCTGATCCCATCACCAAAGATGAGAAAAAAAGAAACGTAGGAAGGAAGAAGAGTAGATGTCTGAGGAACACAACTTAGGAAGAATGTAACCAAGGCGCTAAAAAATCGTAGGTGGCTTGTCCACCCCTACTCAACCAGATGGCTCATGCTACACATCCTTACCACACTGGCTTCTGTATTCCCAAACTGGGCAGGGTTGTATGATGGCGAGCTCCTGTTTCTCCCCCGCGGGCTGGTCATGCTTAGAAATAGCAAACAGGCTGTTTGTCAGCAAAAAAAAAAAATCTTTAAATGAAAAACACAAACTGCTAATATGGGCAAAACGACCAGAACACTGCGTTTGTGGCTGCTGATTAAAACCCTGAATTTCTTTATGGTTGAAAACCAACACATTCACACTTTACTGACTGTCTAGTGACATCCACGACTGCTGTGGCCAGTTGAAAGAAACGTCAACTTGCACAACTGGAGAAATAGCATTCCTTACCTGCAGAACAAAAACTAAACCCAGAGACCCAAGTAACATTACCAGTAAAGAGAGACTCGAGAACTCGCACCAGCCAAACTTAAACAGTTGTGTTTTTCTTACTGTACATAATGGCTTATCTCCAGCCAGCACCTTTGGGATAGCCTGTCGGTAGGCTGTGTGTGTGTCTTGTTCTTTTAAATTTTTGTCTGCTTTTAAAATGTGCGCCAACTTAGTGTTTTAAATTGTACTAATCCTAAATAAATTAACCTCACCTCTATCTTCCCTGGTCTCCCGGAACTCCTTCATTCTGCGATTTGCAGCACTTCTGGCTGGGTTAGCAGCCTAGTGCTCTAAGTAGCAATACCCATACATTCGGCATGCTGGGCACACGCAGCGTACACGCCAAAGGCAAGCCTGTCTGCGCCCATACGCGCCAGGACTGTGCCATGCAACAGGACCCCTGGCCTTTGCACCTGGGAAAAACTTGATTCACTTGCCTATTCGAGGGAACAGCTTCTTGATTTATGGGGGTAGGGGAATACTGTTTGTCACTTCTCTATAGATATGGAAGCTCATTCGAGTGATAACATCATTGCTTGCCCTTTCTGCAATTTTCAGTTTACTTCCTCTAAATTGTTCTTTACGACAGCTCAGGATCCCTTCCTCCCTCCTGACCCATGTGAGAATACCCTCTCCAGATTCTTAATCAATGCTAGATCTCTGATTAAAAATAAAATCGGCTGTTGCAGTGTGCACGCTTTGTGCATGCTGTCATATGTAATTTGGCAATACAATAAATAAATATATATTTTATTTTTTAAAATCAATTTTTTTGACTTTGTTTCTCATCAAAAGCCGGACTGGGTGTTCATCACAGAAACCTGGGCCAAGAACTCTTTGGATCCTGACCTGGTTGATGCTATTCCGCAGGGATATACCCTCTCCCTACTTGACAAAATAGGCAAATGTGGGGAGGGGGTTAGCCATTAATTACAAGGGCTTGTACATCTGCCACATCAAGCCACTAACTACTCATATAGACTCTTATGAAGCATTATTATTCTTGCTAAAAGTATCCCCGATGGAAACCTTTGCTAGAGTCCTGACTTATCGGCCTCCAGGACCTAGGTCGTCTTTCATCATGGAGTTTACCAATCATATAGAGCCCTACCTTGGAAAACCAAATCTTACACTCTTGGGAGGTTTTAATTTTAATTTGGATAATACCTCTTGCAAAGTATCACAGAAACTTAAAGAAACATTGTTATGTTGTGGTTTATCCCAACTAGTAACAAGCATTGGCATAGCCAATAGGTCTCGCCTTTGGGACCTTATAAGTGTTTAGCCATGCAACAGTTGCATAACTAACTACTTATAAGGTCCCAAAAGCGAGACCTATTGGCTATGCCAAGCGGCCGCGAAAGTGAAAGTAAATCACGGTAAAACTCTGGGCGCGCGCCCGTGCATATGCACTGTAGCTCTAGGCTGGCCTGGTAGCACTTTATGGAGCCCTCTCAATAAGTCTCGCCAGACCAGCGCATGCGCTGGGTCAGGCGAGACCTAAAAACAGCCACCCATGATGCTGGACATATTCTTGACGGCATTTTTTCTAATGATCTTCGTCTTGAGGTGGCTGAAAGTCTTCCCCTTTCTTGGTCTGACCATTACACCGTTCCATTTTTCTTTTCATTTCCAGCAATACTTAAAGCCATCAGTAAGGTGATTAAAAGAAATTATAAACGCATAAGCAAGGAATCGCTTTCTTTGGCCCTTAGTAACCAACAATGGGCTGAATATAATGATCCTAATCTGGCAGCCACATAGTACTTTAATTGGCTCATGGCAGCCATTGATTCTCTTGTCCCCCTTAAAGAACTTTATGTAGGCAGAAAAAAGCCCACAGCCCCCTGGTATTCAGAGAAGCTTCGAATACTCAGACAAACCTGTCGCCGCCAAGAACGTATATGGCGGAGACACTTTGACCCGACTGAAAGAATAAATCATAATGTCAAGTTGGCAGAATATAAAGCAGCCATCAAATTAGAATAATCATCATTTTACAATCAGAAGACAGCATCACTTAAGTCTCCTAGTGATCTATTCAAATTGATCCATTTATTATCCACACCGCCTGTTCCAGTATATAACAAAAGCTCACAGGACTTTTGGGACGGTATGGCGAAATATTTTCACTCTAAAATTCTTAAGATCTATTCTTCCCTGGACACTCTTCACTCTGAACTCTCCATCTCTACCCACAATATTAATTCCTCACTCTGTAGATCTCTCCATACTAAGAAGAAAGATGCTGGTTTGTCTGCTTTCCTCTCTTTATCACATGAATAGGCTGACCAGCTTCTAGGGGGGATTATATCAGGCTCCCCACTGGAACCTTGCTCCTCGAGGCTGATGAAGTTGGGAACGGATACTATTAGTCCCCATCTAACATCAACTCTCAATCTGGTTATTTCCTCTGGATGCTATCCTCTTAGCTGGAAAACAGCAGTTGTTAAACCTCTGCTTAAGAAAACCAACTTTGATCCAGCTGAACTCAAAAACTATCGGCCCATTTCCTTACTACCTGTTCCCGCCAGGATCTTGGAGAAACATCTAAATGCCCAGCTAAATACCTAGCTGAGTAATTATTTGGAACAGCATCTGCTTGATTCCTCTCAATATGGATTCAGGAGTTGCCTTGGGTCTGAGACTGCATTAATATCTGCAGTCAACAACATCCGCATCCTGGTAGATGCCGGGGAGACTGCGCTGCTGATTCTGTTGGACCTATCCGCAGCTTTTGATACCATCTCTCCGACAAGGCTGATTGATCGCCTTCAGGAAATTGGGGTGACAGCTTCTGCCTTGGAGCTCTTGTCTTCATTACTGAGAGATAGGTCACAGAAAGTAAAGATGGTCCAATTTTACTCTGACCCCACAACCACCTTCTATGGAGTTCAGCAGGGCTCCTCTCTGAGCCCCACCCTATTTAATATATATGTCTTTCCATCGGCTAAGCTGATTAGATCCTTCGGTTTGGAGGCATTATCCTATGCCAATCATACACAAATAATTGTGTATCACAAAGGATATATAGGGCTCCGCCGCCAACTTCAACAACTGCATGCTGGCGGTGACATCTTGGATGGTAAATAACTACCTTTGACTTGATGGGGACAAAACTTAAGTTCTGGTCATTAGTAGCCAACAATCTATATGGACCCATTCATGGTGGCCAGGAATGCTTGGACTCTGTGCTTGTCCTGCTGCTTCGACAAATAATCTTGGTACCATAGTTGACAACAAGCTGCCTTTGACCTCCAGGTTAAGAGGACTGTCTCATCCTGCTTCTGGATTTTAAGGACCCGTAGGACGATTTTTCAGTTTCTCGCTCTCCCCGCGCGGAAACAAGCAGCTGTGGCCCTGATTCTGTTCAGGAATTATTACTGTAATGCACTCTACCTGGATATCAACAAGGTATCTATTAATAAGCTGCAACTTGTCCAGAATGCTGCAGCAAGACTTGTCTTGGATTTTCCGAAATTTCACTCGATTCCTGCTGCCATTCGGAAACTGCATTGGCTCCCAGCTGAGAAAAGAGTCTTGTTCAAGGCCCTATGCATTGTTCATAGGCCCTTCATAACTCGTGTTTAGAGGGAATCAAACACCTCTTCCAACGTTATGTCCCTACTCGAGTGCTGCGTTCTGCCAATAAAAATCGGCTGGTTATTCCCAGGTTAAGGAGGGCAAGGTGGGGAGGAAGAGCCTTTGCTGGAGCAGCCTCTAAGCTTTGGAACACTCTCCCTATATAGATTTCCTGCCTTGAGTCCCACATTTCCTTTTCTTAAGTCTTTAAAGACCTGGCGTTTTGCCCTGTAACTCTTTCTTTAGAGGGTTGATGCTCCCGTCCTCCTGGAAGTGTAACTGCTTTAGCGCCTCAACGCCTTTGGGCAATTGTTCGCAGTTTATAAGTTGGTCATTCATTCATTTATAGCTGATAAGAACTATAAAGCTGGCTACCACCGATAATGTAAATAACGGTTATAAATCCAACTCGGTGGCCTTCGGCCTTTTTCCTTCGTCCATAAACTGAATCATTCTCGCTGTAGGTTGCGCACATATTTTAGGAGGCTGGGAGAGCCGAGCTTGGGTTCTCTGTGGGTCACTGCGTCAAAAGATAAAGGGCTACATGTAGGAAAGTGAAGAATATCGATTTCCTGCAAATAGCACTATTTCTAATGTATGAAACTTTTGAGTTTCATTAGGGAATCCTAGTGGGTCGCAAATCAACCTACCTCATGAATGGTGATGAGGTAGGCCGCAATTTGTGACCAATTAGGAATCGCAGCCATCATGGGGATGGTGGCCTGCTGAGGTCAGCAGACCACCATGTCTGTGATTGCTTTTAAATAAAGCAATCTTTTTATTTTATAAACGCAGCCCGTTTTTCTTAAAGTAAATCGGGAGGCATTTAAAAAGAAAAGAAATAAACTTTGAAGTTTCATTTTTTTAAGAGTCGGCCGTGGTCTGTGGAACCACCGCCTGCTCTTAAAAAATATTTTACCAGCCATTCTCAAAGGAGGAGGGGTCATTTGGGGACCTCTTCCCATTTGCGAATGGGTTACCAACATTTTTTAAAGGACAGTAAATTGTGTATGTTTTGCACCCCAATTTCAGTAGCAAAACATTAGTACATAGTATTCCGATTCGGCATTAGGAAAGGATGCCCTCAGCATCCCCCTTCCAAATACTGAATCTCAAAACCCAATTTGTGATTTAGTAACATGTGACCGACTCACATTCTGGGCTTTGTACATCCCAAAAGGCATTTTTGCGATCACAAAAGCACAGATTATGCCACTCAGGCTATTTGCGACCTCAACAATGCTTCGTACATCTAGCCCAAAGAAGCAAGGGTTTTTTTTGTATACTTTCTGCACATACTGTGATTATTACCCATAGGCCACTAAGACCTCTCTACATAATTTCCGATAAAAAGCTGGACTTTGGCACCACTTGTGCCGATCTTTCTCTTCCTCCTTTTTTCCTCTTTGTTTAGTTTTGACTCTTTTGCTCTCTGTAAAATGTCTTATAAAAACATAAAATTGAAATTTCCCAAGAATTAGTGCAGGTGGGCCCCATAGGCAACCACCGCCTCAATTAAGCACCGCCCCCTTTTAAGCTGTTTATCACCAACATCCATCCAGTATCAAAGTTGTGATTAAAACAGTAAATCCTTTTTCAATTCCAACTAGCACAGTGAGGAATTAGTGCTAGCCTATGGGGGGAAAAGCATACTAGGGCCCATACGTGAAACTACCCAAACTTCATGCAGCCCAATAATCCTGATCTGCACAAGACTTTGCTCTTGAAATAAAAGTTATACGAAAACTCTAATGGTGATAGCATTCACAACTTTGTATTAGATCATGGCTACTCTATCCCCATGGCTGAAGAGGGCATTTTGGCATGACGCCTTTCTGCTTCACTCATTGCTCGCTACCTCCCTGCAGGTGAAACTTGTTCCACAGTTTAGGACTATGAACTCCCAGGCATTTACCTCCATGGTTTAGATGTTTGAATCCTATTTGTCGAATACAAGCTGAAGCAGTGGTTGAAAGGTCTCCACTTGGTGAGAGGCCAGTTTAGACTTACTGTTGTTTTCCTTTCCGCCATTCATATCCTGTCTCTCACTGATACAGGAATGTGTGCTAATGGTGGGGTCTGCCTGTATGTCTAGTGTGGGTGACGGCACTTCAGAGCTGAGGCCAACTTCATTAGCCTCTTACGTCTCCCCATCTCTTCACGCTTGAACCTTTAGTTGATAACTTGCTCATATTTGTATCTTTGCACCTCTTGCACTTTACTCTTTTGCACTATATTGACTTGAATCATACATGTCCTTGCACAATCCCTGCCGTATTCCATGGGCATCTGTTAACATTGAGTTTATCTACCCTCTGATATCCATATCGCTGACGTCTCGTATTGTATTATAAAACTGGTTACACTTGATACAATAAATAAGTATCCCAGTGTTCAGACCAGCATTGACCGGTATCACCAGAAGCATGAGTGCATGGACGATGGCGTTCTTGCTGTATTTTGCCCGAGAGAGAGGTGATCATTATCTATTTAGCCTGGGCGACTGGTTAGATAATAGTATACTTTATCTATTTATTGCAAAACAGAAGTATGGGCAAGTTATTCAATAAATGTTTGTTGGAGCGTGTCTCGGAGTTGAATAGGGTTATGGGTGATCAATTTTTTTCATTTGTTAATTGAAAAAGATGCTCCAGTATTCATGAAGAAACGACTCCAAAGTGCATAGGCTCAAGGAGGTTTGGCCAAATACTCCTTCCCTTCACATTGCAACCGTCGCTGGTTAACTGCAGCGTGCTGTTAGTACCTGTACTGTCTCAAAGACCATTTTATTTGAAGGTTGCATGCATCTACTGCTTCCTAGCGATGTGAGGTAACCTAATCCTCTTGTTACTCTGGACTATCGTCTAATGAGATGCTGTCTGTTTCTCACGAATTAGCAATGTCTTCGTTAGCCTGCATACTACTTTAGTTAACAGTGAAAGCTGCCTGTGCTTACAAACTGTGTCAACGAGCGTGCCTCTTCTGTCTTGTTCTTGCCCACCTGACAGTGGCTATTATCATTCCTTTGCACAAATGGTCCTCTCAAAACCCTACGTTTCTTGTCATGTTTTGCCCATAGCCGGGCTCTCATGACTTCATAAAATTCTGAAGGAACTTGTTAAGATAGCAATGTCAGCTGCATGGTGCATGTTGTGTGCCGCTGCCCAGAATACCTGACTGCATGAGAATTTGACTTTTATTTTTGCCCTGTCATCACACTAATCTAGCATGTTCACAGAGTCCTAGTTCTTCCCCTGACAATGCGAGGTCCAGGACCTGCCCTGCGACCTTGAGGAGTATACTAAGTGTACCCTCATAATGGACATGCATTATTTGCTATATCCCTGTTTTGGATATAGCACACAATGCAGTGGTGACAGCATACTAAGTTTTGTGAATCCTTAGTATGACCAGACCTTCATGTCAGTGTCAATGAGAGTGTGGCCTACTAACTGCTCTTGTGTAAAGTTTCACTGTTTATGTACCCCAGAATCATGTATAGCATGGATGTAGTACATGTGTGGCTGTAAGGCTCTTTGTGTATGAGATTGAGTACTGAAGCCAGTGGATCCATTCTGATGCCTCTGTCTTAGTAAGGTGCAGCATGGAGGATGGATAACACTTTCCTTCACAATGGAAGCATCTTGCCTGCATTCCTATATTTGGAGCCACACACTGAAATAAAGAGGATGGAGACGGGGCTGTCGTAGAAATTCAATGAACACATTGTTAGCAAGGGACTGCTGATTAGTTCTTCTTGAGCATTACCACTTGGTAGATGGTAAGGTTGAAGGATGGGACTGCAGTTTCTGTTAAAGCTGAGGAGGGTCTATGCCCAGCTTGTCCTATTGTCTGTCCCTAATGGCAGGCTGGTGCAAAGAACACACACCTCTATGTGCCCATGTGAGGGGTGCTCCTGTTTGAAGATAGCCCATTTGCTACCTGCAGTGAGAAGCATCACTTTACACAAAGACTGTGTCTGGAGAACAACCCGAGTTGGACACTTGAAAAGAGAACCAACTCAAACCAGTTCTGAAGTTTGAGGCAGTGGTGCCACGTACCCCATCTGAAAGAAAGTGTCTAAACGTGGGATTCAAACCACCCCTCTTTGCCCCAGTCCCAAGTTTTCCTTCTCTAAGGAAGAAAGTTCTCTACAGAGAACTCAAAGAGCTACCATGTAATCAGGACTGGCATATGCCTGACAGTTGGTCTCCCAGGGGTTAAGGGACATCACCTGAACTCTGTACTTTCCTTTAGTAGAGCTGAATGCCTGGTGCCTAGCAGCCTGTCCGTCTGCTCAGAGAGAAGGAGTGTGTCTAGCTCCGGATGAGGAGATACTGTCAAGCAGAAGTCCAACATTTTCCCAGTGTGCAGAGCACCCAGAGAGCAAAGCCGGGAGTGAAGCATGTCATGAGTGGGTCCCTCAGGCTCTCCACTTGTTTCTTACCTGAGAACTGCCCTAATGATTACACCAAAGGAACTGTGACCACTGTGGGCTGTGAACTAGTGCAACCTATTCCAGAAGATCAAGAAGACACCTTGCTGCTGTGAGCCTGATTGTCCTGGGTGGCTGCAGCTGCACCTCGCCACCTTGATTCTGGTAGGCCACAACTGAGCCTTGCTGCTGTGAGCCTGACTGGCCTTGTTTCTGCAGCTGCATCTTTTCACTATGAGCCTGATTGGCCTGGAGGACAAAACCTGCTGGAAGAACGGTGCCGTAGCCCCAAAACAACCATGCTGCCTTCACTCAACGACTTTGTCACTAGAGAAAAGCTATTCCAAATACAAAATGTGCATGCAATGCTATCTTACCACTCAAAATGTAAAAACTGGCATGCAGGTCTTTTGAGGCTTCATTGCGACAGGAGCAGAAAGACTGAGACACACTAAAAGAATTTGTGCGCAGAGATATGGGGCTTTTTGCAAGGAAAAAAAACAGGAGTAAGAACAGGTGACTGATTTGTGCTCTGTGCCACATAGATGGTAACAGTGATAATCTACACCTGTGCCTAATCCATGCATCTGCCACCTGATACGGGGGACTGTAGCTCCTAGGGTTACCCAGTTGGGGAGTCAATACTGTATCAGAAGGTGTAGATTATCTGTAGAATTTAATTAATGACTCAACCTTGTGTATGTGTACCTTAAATTTAATTGTGTAGTATTTTGTTCTTTGTGTCATTAAAGCACTTGCTTTTTTCTGAAAGACAAGCACTGGAATGGACATTCATTTATTGTGTTTGTTGGTTGATTGTTGAGTTCTGATCTCTTGCCCCCCCCCCCCATACTACCTTCCTTACTGCTTGCCCTCACTACCTTGAGAGTTAAGTGCTGTAAGGGTTGTACGTGGCCCAGTTTGCAGAGTCATTGAAGGATGGTCCCCCAATACCAAGACCCATAAACCCCTGTTCGCCCTGTGAAACCTTGCACGCGGGTCTGACATAAGTTGTGAGTAAACAAATTTAGAGCTGCCACAGGCCAGACAGGCACTCAGTCAGTGGCTTTTGTCAAAGCACTCCATCATAATAAGAGATGACTGCGATGTTGATATGGCAGTTCATCATTGGGGCAGAACACATGAGCCGTCTGTTGATTTTCATCCTCTGGAACACCACTTTGGCATTGGACAAGTTGATATAGTCTGTTATGTTTGACCATGTATGGACTGTGACAGTGTCTTGGAGACTACCATACCCTACACTTATCATTTGTAGGTTGGTAGTCAATAGCAGAGGACAAATATGGGTTCCTACACATTAGAACATCACAGAATGTTATCTGTTGGGTATTCCAAGTTCCCCATTTTTTGCCATTCCTAGTAGTAGACTTTTAACAGGCTTGTTCGTGTTTCAATACAATGGTGACGGCAATCTAATTTACCTTTGTATTGCAACACCATCATGACTGAAGCCGTCGGCAACTGGAAAGCCGGATCCTTAATAGGATGAAGATCAAGATAGTGGTTATATGTGGCTGTAATTTACCGTGCTCTAATTCAAGCCCCTTTTAGGTCTCGCCTAGCGACGCAGCGCATGCGCTGCTCGATTTGGCGAGATCTATTGTTGTCGATTTAGCTTCTGAAGGGGGACAGAAGAGGTGCACGCGCCCGGGCAGGGGATGTGCACGTGTCTCTCACGGCGACAGCTTGTTACTTTACCGTTCTTCTCACGGCTGTTCCAACAACTGGCTATCAACGCAGAGATGTGCTGAAGACACCCACGAACACACAGCTGTCTCGAGCCCCGCAAGCCATGGACATCTTAGGATGTAGAAGTCTAAACTTTAAAACTCTCACAAAGTGTCGACAAGGGCGTCCTTCTGTGACGACACAAAACGGTAAGCAGCCAATGGCGGACCGCATTATTTTCAACAATAACCCCCCGCCCCTGCCCTCCTCCCAACCTTCCCTCCACAATAGCCGTCGCAATTAGTTATGCACGCCGGACCGCTTTCGCTTTAAAAGTCACTTTGCAGCGCTTTTTTTTTTTTTTTTACATACAGTGAGTGTAACCCGCCTCCTTTACCACGCAGCATGGCGAGCAGTCTTTTTTTTTTTGTTTGAATTGTCCCAACGCCGTAGACAGCAGGCATTGGAGGCATGAGGGAGGAGCGGGCAGGTTGGCCAGCTTACGCCAGTGGGCTCTGGCGCGCTGTTCTCCGCCCCTCACGCTGCCTAGATCTGCTCCCTGCAGCTACGAGCACTTCCACAGACCGGCCAGCCGCAGCCCTCCTAGTTTTATTTTAATCGGCCCTGTGCCATAGATAGCAGGCATGGGAAGTGTGCGGGGAAGAGCGGGACAGCTTTCCTTATTAGAAACACGCACGGCGTCTCCGGGTCTTTGTTAATAAGGTGTTGTTCATCGCTTTCACTTTCACAAACCCAAATCAAAATCGTTGCTCTGTGGCACACATATCGTGTGTTTCTACAGTAGATTGGGCGCAGTGCCTCAATGCCGAACTTCACAATGCCGCCGCAAAGACGTGTGCACACATGTGCACTGTAACTGCAAATTCTCAAAATCGCAGTCGAAGGGGAGGCAGGACCAGGACACTGCTCACCCACCTCAAACTGCAGCGAAAACAATGCACCAACAATGACCGCCACTACAACATAGTGCGCAGCAGTTGGTTTAGAGCGGACACTCCTAGGGCAGCTGCGACAGCATGGATGAGGCACCACTGTCCTCCAACGTCCAGTGGAAGACGCTGGAGTGGACAGACCAGCCCGTCGCCACTAAAATGCCACTAAAATGCACAGAAACGGAGGTAAGGAGCTTCTTGTTTATTAAGCCGTCGGGCAGCAACTACCAACTGAACCCACCCCAGAGTTCCACACAGGGGACGCCCTAAGCCCCCAAATTCACATTCCAGACAAAACACTATTTACATCTCTCTACCTTTCTACATGCCCATTTATCTTACCTACCTTTTCAAATGTGTCTCGGTCTCTTTCTGCATTCCTTATTTCTCCGTTGGTCTCTCTTTTATATTCATATATCTGAAAGAGACACGTTAGTGATATATTCCTTACCTTAGAATATCCCCAGGCGTCAGACTGGATCTGGAAAGTTTTTCGTCAGCAGTACCCCTGCGCATCGGTAGGCGTCGTCGTACGGCTCTGCGTACGTCGCTGGCGTCATAGCCGCCGAGATGACTTCGTCAGAGCTACTTAGACACGCCCACGCGCTCTGACGTCAGTTCTTTCTTTTTCCGCGCAGCAGCGCAGATCTGAGAGAGAGCGTTTTTTGACAATTTGTTTTGTCGTGTACTTGACTCCTGGTGCAATAGGGAAGCCCGGGTTTAAGTCCTGTAGGGCCTGCCGTCTGTATTGGACCCTCATGACGTGTGTCTCTTCTGCTTGGGGCACACCCATGACCCCGAGGCGTGCCCTGATTGTCGAGCCATGGCGCCGAAAGCTTTGCAGGAGCGTTCCCGAAAGTTGTTGGAGGTCCGGCAGTCGGTTCTGTGCCAATCGAGGTCCCTATCCCGTGGGATGTCAAGGGATCGGTCGCGGAGCCATCAGCATCGCTAGTCGGAATCGGGGACAGGTAAGTCTAGGCGCCATAAAAAGTTGAATAAGCGACGTCGTTCTTCCTCTACCCCTTACCGGTCGCGGGACGCGGTGGAGGGGGCGGGCGGTAACTCCCCCACGACTCCGTTGGAGCATCCGTTGTTGCCTGCGGCCTACCCACCCTTTCCAGGCCCGCACACAACTTCGGACGAGGTGCAGACCATAATGTCGGCCTTGCGCCATTTGTTTACCCCGCCGGGTCCCTCCGGAGCGCCTTTGGGCCCCGCGGATCCGTCGGAAGGGTTTGCCTCCGTGCCGCAGCCTCTGGCTTCGGCTACGCCGGCACCATACCCTGCGGCGGCTCCGGCCTCGGCTCGGACCTCGGCGCCGGCTCCGGCCTTGGCGCCAACCCTGGATCCGGCTTCGGCGCCGGCGCTGACCCCGGACAGCACCGAACCGGGACTGGTATCTTACCCTCCCATTCCATTTCTAGGAGGGGAGTTTATCCCGTTTCCCAGGGCACCTCATCCTTACCGGCCTCTTCAGCAACCGGTAGACTAAGGGGAATACTGGGAGGGGTCTGAGGACCCTCTTAGCTCAATGCGAGCGTGAGTGGGAAGGCGATGTGGAGGGTCCAGTGGATCTGGATTTCTCTCCACACCTTGGTACTCTGTCCCCTTCTTCAGTGGCCACAGAGAAGGTTGGGACTTTTTCTGTGGTTTTGCGTAGGGCAGCTGAGGCTCTTAACCTCGAGCTCCCTTCTGTACCTATCAGGACCAATCTCCTAACTGAGGTCCTGCAGCCGCAGTTCTCCTCTGCGGAGCAGTTCCTGCCCTTCAATGAAGCGCTTACTGATATCCTGTTGGGCACCTGGACTAAACCTAACATGGGAGTCCCTGTAGACAAGGGTGTGGCGCGCCGCCATCGCTGGGCGATCCCAGCTATTTCACACAACATCCGACGCCTGAGAGTCTGGTTGGCCAGGCTTCTGCCTCGCCGAGTGAGTTCCCTTCTGCTCCTCCGGACAAGGAATCTAGGAAACTGGAGCAATTTGGGAAAAAGATTTTCACATCTGCCAGCTCTGGGTTGTGGGCGGTGAATACTGCGTGCCTGCTAAGCCGTTATTCCCATTCTGTGTGGGACACTGTGGCTCAGTGCCCTTTGGAAGCAAGGGCGGTTCTCTCCCAAGCCATTACCGAAAGGAGAGATGCTTCAAAATGTACTATTCGTTGTGGGCTTGACACGGCCGATTCTCCCGGTAGGGCACTTCCCACAACTGTGGCGCTCCGTCGTTATGCTTGGCTCCGAACTACTGGCTTCTCTGGGGATGTCCAGAACACCCTGTTGGACATGCCCTTTGATGGTACACGCCTCTTTAGTGATAAGGCGGATAGCACCCTGGAACGCTTTAAGGACTCTCGGGCTATGGCCCAGTCCTTGGGTCTCGCAACCACGCGTACTCCCTCGGGGTCCACTTTTCGGTCCTTTCGAGGTCAAGGACGGGGCGCCCAAGGGTGTTCTTTTCAGACCCGCAAGGCTGCACAGCCACAGTCTCAGCGCAGCCGCGGCCGTGGGACCCACCGTGGTGGGTCCCGAGGACAGTGGACGGATCAGTCCACCACCAACTCTGCTGCCGCCGCCTCTAAACCTTCCTAGTCCGGTGTTTCAGGCCCACCTGATGCCAGTGGGTGGCAGGATTCACCATCAGCTTCCCCACTGGCGCACCATAACCTCGGACAGTTGGGTTCTGCAAATAGTCCGAAGGGGCTACTCCCTCCCCTTAGAATCTACCCCTCCAGCAATGCCACCTCAGTACCACCGCATGTCGGGGGAATACTTGGCATTTCTCCAGCAGGAAGTTACGTCGCTCTTGGCCAATGGGGCCATCGAGCGCTTCCAACGAGAGAAGTAGGTCGTGGTTGTTACTCCCACTACTTCTTGGTTCCAAAGAAGGACAAAGGTCTGTGCCCTATCTTAGACCTCCGGAACGTCAATCGCTTCCTCCGGAAGGAGAAGTTCAAGATGCTCACGCTTGCTCAGGTCTTGTCCGCCCTAGACCCGCAAGACTGGCTGGTAGCGTTGGACTTGCAGGATGCTTATTTCCATATCCCCATCCTACCTGCCCACCGGCGTTACCTACGGTTCACGGTGGGCCATGAGCACTTTCAGTTCACCGTGCTTCCTTTCGGCCTTACCAGCGCCCCTCGGGTGTTCACGAAAGTGATGGCGGTGGTCGCAGCTCATCTGCGCAGATCAAGGATTTTAGTCTTCCCCTATCTCGACGACTGGCTGTTGAAGGCAGGCTCGCCCCAGGCAGTCGTCTCCCACCTCCAGACTACGACCGACCTCCTGCATTTGCTGGGGTTTTCCATCAACGTGCCGTAGTCGCACCTGATTCCCTCTCAGAAGCTCCTCTTCATCGGAGCAGTTCTGGATACGGCGCAGTTTCGGGTTTATCCTCCCGAACAGCGAGTCCGGGACATTCGGGCTATGATTCCTATCTTTCAGCCCTGGTCCTGGGTTTTGGTCAGGAAGACACTGAGGCTGCTGGGCCTCATGGCCACCTGCATCCTGCGGATCGATCATGCCAGATGGCATATGCGGGCTCTGCAGTGGGACCTGAAGTTCCAGTGGACACAGCATCGGGGGAACCTGTCCGACTCCGTCCAGATCTCGGAGGGCACTGCACAGGACTTGCAGTGGTGGCTCACAAACCAGCGTTGGGTCAGCGGCAGATCCCTCTCTCTTCCCCAACTGGAGCACACAGTAGTGACGGACGCGTCCCTCCTGGGATGGGGCGGCCACATGGGAGAGGCGGAGATCAGAGGCCTCTGGTCTCCGTCGGAGTCCAAGCTCCATATCAACCTTTTGGAGCTCAGGGCGATCCTACTTGCACTCAAAGCATTCCTTCCCTCTGTCAAGGGGAGAGTAGTTCAGGTGTTCACAGACAACACCACCGCCATGTGGTTCTGCAACAAACAGGGTGGGGTGGGGTTGTGGACCCTATGTCAGGAGGCTCTCCGTCTCTGGACGTGGCTGAAACATCAAGGCATTTCCTTGGTGGTTCAACACCTGGCAGGTACCCTGAACGCCAGGGTGGACAAACTCAGCCAAAGGTGCATGTTGGATCATAAATGGCGCTTCACTTCACTCGAAGAGAACGTGCAAAGTCAGCAGTTCTGCGCGTTGGAGTTTCCAAGGCGGCACTCGCTAGGCGATGCTTTTTGTCGTGAGTGGAGTTGCGGTCTGTTGTACGCCTTTCCGCCTATACCACTTCTTCCCAGAGTGCTGAAGAAGATCATGTGCGACCAGGCCCAAGTCATTCTTGTGGCACCGGACTGGGCTCGAAGAGTTTGGTATCCCAAGTTACTCAGTATGAGCGTGGATCCCCCGATCTGACTGCCTCTTCGGTAGGATCTCCTGTCGTAGCAACTGGGGACGGTCCTCCACCCGAACCTGTCAAGCCTCCACCTCCTTGCGTGGAGATTGAGCGGTGACAGCTGATTTCGTTTGACTTGCCTCCCGAAGTCTGTAATGTGATTCTGGCAGCCAGGCGTCCCTCCACTAAAACGGTATACGCCTGTCGGTGGAAAGTATTTGTGGCATGGTGCACAGAAAAATCTGTTGATCCTCTTGCTGCCCCCCTTTGAGGTCCTATTGTTCCTCGTATCTTTGGCCCAGCAGGGCTCTGCTTTGGTCACTATCAAGGGCTACCTTTCTGCTCTTTAAGCCTTTCTTAGGTTGTCTGATCAGCCCTCTTTTTTCAAGTCCCCAGTTGTCAATAGATTTCTCAAAGGCATTACCTACCTTTTCCCTCCTATTCCTTTTGTGGTGCCTCATTGGAACTTGAACCTGGTTCTCACATATCTGATGTGCGCTCCATTTGAGCCTCTTCATAACTGTCCTTTGCGGTTATTGACTTTGAAAACTGTCTTCCTGGTGCCATCACCACCGCTCGGTGGGTGAGTGAGCTCCAGGCTCTTTCCTGCAAACCTCCTTTCCTGGCGATTCATCCGGACAAGGTTGTGCTTCGACCGCGTCCCTCCTTTCTACCGAAAGTAGTCTCTGCCTTTCATCTCGGGCAAACTGTAGCGCTGCCCACTTTCTTTCCGCCTCCTCACCCTTCAAGAGAAGAGGAGAGGCTCCACCGTCTGGACCCAAAACGTGCACTCTCGTTCTATCTCAACCGCACACAGGAGTTCCGGGTGGATGACCAGCTCTTTGTTGGCTACGTGGGCGCCAAGAAAGGCCGGGCTGTGCACAAGCGAACTATCTCCTGTTCGGTTGTCTTGTGCATTAAAACCTGTTACTCTCTGGCTAAAAAGGAACCTCCAGTTGGGCTGCTGCGCCCATTCTACCAGGGTGACGGCAGCTACCACAGCATTGGGGTGCGGTGTCCCCCTGCAAGACATCTGTCAGGCGGCCACTTGGGCCTTGTTGCATACTTTCAACTAAGCACTATTGCCTTGACAGTCAGGTCCGGAGAGACGGCTTCTTTGGCCATTCAGTTCTCCGTGACTTTCTGGTGTAATCTCACTTCGCAGACCCACCACCGGGGTTTGTATTGCTTGGGTATGTATTCTAAGGTAGGGAATCTATCACTAACGTGTCTCTTTCTGATGCACAAGTTACTTGTGTAACAATATATCTGTTAGACATTAGTTAGTGATAGATTCCTTACTGCCCGCCCATCCTCCCCGTTCTACGAACTGTTATCTAGGGTTCAGGTCATCACTTTCAGGGCCCTAGTTCTATTGCACCAGTAGTCAGTCTCCTGCATGGCTGTGCGCTTCTGGCGCGGAAAAGTTGTGTACAGAACTAACGTGTGAGCGTGTCTAAGTAGCTCTGACGCTGTCAGCTCAGCGGCTACGACCCCAGCAACATACGCGGAGCCGTACGACAGTGCCTACCGACGCGCAGGGGTACTGCTGATGAAAAAGTTTCCGGATCCAGTCTGACGCCTGGGGATATTCTAAGGTAAGGAATCTATCACTAACTAATGTCTCTTACAGATATAGCGTTACACAAGTAAGTAGCTTGTGCCTCTCTTTTTCTGCTGTTGTATATCCATGTCTGTCTTCTGCCTATGCAAATACCCATGTATTTCATATGTGTGTTCGATTCTCTTTCTTCTTCCTATCTAAATTCCTGCTTTATATCTTCACCAGATGTCAATCTCTCCTTAGCCTATTCAGTATTATCAGACTACCACCTGTCCACATATCTGAGTTTCTTTTCCGCCCTTCCCAATGCCCATTTATCTTTCAGTTGCCTCTCTTCTGCCTATCTAAACGTTATTACTTAATTTCTCTATATGTATCAGTGTCTCTTCTGCCGGTCCGGAATTCTCTCACTCTTCAACATGTTCACTTGTGAGAGAATCTTCTGCCAATCAAGTTATTTTTTTGTCTAGTCAGCATACCATTAAAAGAGATCTCACAGCTGTTGTAAGCGAGTGAGTACTAGAGGATAGGACCTGCAGCTCACCCATGTTAGTCTCCTACTTCGTCACATGTGTAGGTTTCATCCAAGTGTCAGTCTTGTGATCATGCAGTGACGGCCTACATATACAGCTGTTCTGGTGCCTCCTTTCTGTCTAGACTCACTTCTGTAAAAATTGAAAACATGGCTGGTTAATACGCATTAATTAAGCAAGCATGCTGTTGTTCCTATATTACTGTAGCGCCAGGACGCCCTTTCGGGCAACTGTAACGCTTTCCAAATATTTTAATTTATTTATTCGTTCCAGTAACATTTCTACTTGTTCGAATGTCTCTACCTTTACTTGATCTCTGAGTTTCTTCGGTCTGGACTACTGCCAGTGTCTGTTTTCTGCATGCTTGCCTCTATAACATCTCTATGCGGTTTCTCCCAGCTCTCCCCCCTCTTGGGGCTGCGCCCCGTCCTTTATTTGCTTTGCATGTCCTGGTGCCCGCCATAAGGCTGTTTGGGATCTGTTGTCAGCCCTCACAAAAGGAGGCAAGCACATGATGCAGAGACCACTGAACTTAGCCTTCCCAGTGTAAAATGGCAACTGTTTGTTGGGACCTGCTAATCCAGAACCGCATTTATCGGTTGTGAACATTCAACACGCTGAGCCTTCCTGCTGTTTTACTTTTAACTCAAGCATATATTGTAAGTCCATCTGATAAAGCTTCCATCAATTAAGGTTTTACTCACGTAGGCAATTCTATGTATTGGCCCTTTTACTTCTGTTATGCGGTATGTCTTATTTAATCTATAGCACTATTTTCTTTAACGAGTTTCTTTTACTAAAGGCACAACCAGCTTTCCTGCAACTTTCAGCTTTCACTTCCCAAACAGCCAGGGACAGTGGCTGCAGCTTCTTTGAAATTGAATAGGTCTCGCAGTTACAAGAGTGTGAGCTATTGACATTGTAAACGGCAATGCCTTTTATTTATCTGTTTTAAAAACAACAGATAAATAAAAGGCATTGTCATTTACAATGTCAATAGCTTAAACTCTTGCAATTGCGAGACCTATTGCATTGCAAATGCTTGTTTTTATTTCTTCAGGGAAACTGTCACACCAGAACGTTTGGGGGAAGGGTTCAAGAGTCTATTTTTACATTAGACTTAACCTTCAAAATAAGTTTTATGCAACAATTAGTACTGCCCATCATCCACCTAGGTACGCAAGGATGGCCTTACCTTTTATTCTGAGAGGTGAAAGAGTAACGGTGATAGGAGATCCTGAAAGCCCAGGTTGGCTACATTTTATGGTACTGATATACTGGCTAATTTACATCCGGCTACCCACATTATTCCAACCTGGGAAAAAACTCGCGATCACTCCCCTCTCCCTGCCCCCAACATAGATAGACCTGTTGGCTCTCAAGCTGTCTGAAACCATTGCATTAAAGTTTATCAGGTCTTCCATTTGTTTTATTCAGATATCTTTGTCCGTTTTCAAACGTTTATGTGACAGAACCTTCCACCTCCACAATCCAACAGACATCCCGCATTAGTGCAGTGCGCAGTCAAGCTACGCGTCTTTCATGGCAAAAAAACACGAAGTTACCTGAGTTAAAAGTCTTTTGGTATATTGTAATAATCTTCCTCAAGCTAACGAGACGCTTACAGAACTGAAAGGAAGCATTAGGTTTTTCATATATTCATTTCAGCCTGGCAGAATATCAGGCGGGTGCTAATATTTATCTTGGCAATGTTCCCATTCCATCCACCATCTCCCTCTTATTTTATCCTGGTTAAATACTGACTTCAAAAATGTGTCCCTCGTACATTCAATGCAGATGGGAAGGGCGCACAATAAAACAGCCAAACAATGATTCGTCCAAAATACTTAAAATACCCCATCCAAGATGTGATTATCAATGAATCTAGCCAATTTATGAAGGTCCCATAGCGAAAGAACCCAGTGGCCAACTTTTTACAATATGTTCTCAATGAGAATAGGTCGAGCTCCATCCTGCTCAGTAAACCTAAAAAGGAATGCAGCTACACAAAAGCCACTCTCCAGTCGGGCGTAGGATTTAAGATTGTAAGTATTTATAGCCTCTGGTTCAAATTTCCCACGGGTTATGGACAGGAATTTTAATCTGCTGCATCTACTGCCACGTGGCCCCTCAACCAAGTAGGTGTTCCATCGCCCCACTGGGCCCCGAGCAGAGAAGGTTCTATCTAAAAAATGAGATTTGCATGGTGAGCAACAAAGCAATGACCCTCCCTCAGCATATAGATGGTGTTACAGTTCTGGCTTCAGGCTGCACTATCGGTTTCACACCTGGTTCTAGACCTGAGAACTGAGCCTCACCTTGTTCTTCCGCAAGAAGCACAGATGGACACGTACTGCTCATCCAGAATTGAGTGTTCAAGACTAGCGTTCTTCAGAGCTGCGCCTTTCACCTCACTGAGGGTGGACAGTTATACCTTCGCTGGTGCCCAAGCAGCCACCTCCTGGAGTGGGAGTGGAAGGATTTGGTTGTTGTTTCTGGACCTGAAGAGAGGCCTGGTAAGCAGTCCCGGTCCTTGGAAAACCAATCATTAGTCACAGATCCTGTTGGCAAGGTTCACTTCCTGATGGAGTTAATTCACCATTGTGAATAGAGAAAGAGCGGATACCTGTCCCTTTCCCTGGTCCAGTGGTCAGAAAGGTTTATAGGGCGGCACTTAAATCTTCATCTTCCCACTTTTCAACTGTCTTTGGAAATCGTTCTGCTGTCTTTGTCATTCTACCTTTCACCGAAGCACTTGGGCTAAGCTCAACCGCTGTTCAGTGGTGCTGAAGTTCTTTGCTGCCTCCCCAGTGGGACCACTCATCTCCTCTTCCAGCCTCTTCTTGCTGGCGCCACTCTTGAGGTAGGTAACAAGTAGTGTTTTCATCCATGTGCCCGGTAACCAAGCTGGACAACTTGGATTTCCCCTTACAAGTGATCAGAGAACTCTACTCCAATCACTCAAGAATGGTTGCTGTGTGTGATGTACTTTCTTTCATCCTGCATTGCTAGAAGGCTGTTTGGACTCTGGTCCAATTTTACTTCAAGCCTATTTGCTTAGAGGAAACCCCATTGTATTTTCTTTTTTTATGAGAGATAACCCACCCCCCCCCCACCCCCCCCCCCCCACCCAGCCACTTTTTCTCCTTCACTTACTCGCTCCTTTCCTGCGCTTTTCTCCCCCCATGTGTGCCTGTTAGTTAGGTTTCATTTGTTTCATGGGACACCTCAGTAATGTTTTTTTAACCAGGTGCTGCCCCAAGCTGTCTGAACTACATATTTTATTTAGCAGAATTCACTTGAGCAGTCCTCCTCTCGCCCATGGCTTCAGTGATAAGACTTTGAGAGAGTCCTCCCCTCATTCGCCCTTGTTGGTGCATGTAGAGAAGCAGAAGAGGGCACATTAATCTCAAACTGTTCCGTGGTAGAGAGACCCTTTTTCACTTCACCTTGTTCCGAGGTATTGCTCCCCCGTTCCACCATTCCCCCTCCAGATTCTCTGATAATTCTTGTGAACACCTTATATTTCTCCTACTCCTCACAGTGCATGAAAGCCATTCTCTGCTTCAACTTTTTTCCAGGTGTCTCAACAGGTTAGCTTACTTGTGTTTTTGCTAATGTTAATTAGTTATGGATTGCACTAAGAGGCTCTGTGGGTATGTTTACCCAAGACATGGATCAGTTACCACTGTCCGCCTTCATAGCTTGGCAGGTGGCCAGTAGGTATCTCCAAAGCAGCAAAAACACACGCGGAGCCAGTAGTCTCGAGATGTGAGGTCACGGGTAGAAAACAGAGATTTCACAAAATAAAGCGGGGTAACGCAGCACGCATTTCTCTGTGACATCTTCTTTGCAAGTGATCCCAGGGTTCCTGGTTCTTTGGACAGCAGTTCTGAGCTTCTAGCCTAGGACTTTCAACCATGTGAATGTTAATGTTGCCATTAAACCGCTGGCAGTGGAGGTTCCGGGCCTGGCTCAGCACATCAGGCTAGGGCACCCAGAGCTGTTTGTTGAACAACCAGCAATGGAGCAAGGAGCCTGCGTCAGCATCTGGGTGATGTGCTATACTGCTGGCTTTATATACGATGCAGCTTGGCGAAGGGATTTGCAGGCAGGACCACCTTAGACTCTTCACAACAGGGAGCTTTAGAGGGAATACACCAGGCCGCCCTCCTCTCATTGAGGACCGCCTTAGATTCAGATAGTGGCTCAGCCTCGCCTTATTGTGCTCTCACAAGGGACGCTAAGGTAGTTGTAGCCGCTTAACCAGAACTACGTTTTCCATGGCATTTATACTTCATGATGACAGTGAACAGAAAGGTATGCCATCCCCCACACAAAACATGTATACTTTCAGTTCCACCCCTACGCTCTGTGCCTCATGCTCCTTAGCTGTTGCACCCTCACCCACACATTCTTTTTCAGCTCTTGTTAACTCTGCAGGGTATCTCCCAAACTCTACCTATCTTTAGCACAGTGTTTAACTCTTCATTCTCACAATCATCCTGTCATTCTCAGTAGCCCTGCCTTTCATAGTTGAAACTTTCCTCTTCCCGGCCAATACCTCTACTCCCAACCTCCAACGCAAGGCAGATTGCTTTCTGCGATATAAAAATAAAACCAGAAGCTCTCCTGACACCTGTGGCTTTGTTGCATGATTACACCCTCGCATCCTGATTCGAGCAGACCTATTAGAGGTGGCCTTGTCCTTCCTGAGATTGACTTTAGTACCAACGTAACCGCATCCACCCTTATTAACAGAGCGTTCAGGACGAGCTGCGCCTGACTTCAAGAGTCAAGATGGTGTTTGTGCTTCACCAGCTGAGCCATCAACACACCCTGGAGGCAGGAAAGTTCCTTCCTGGTCACGCCTTGGGGTCTGCAGTTGTATCCGAAGGGCAGAAAGCGAATGCATGCTATAGCCAGAGGACACGTTTGCGTATCATATCTTGAGGCAATAAACATGAGCATAGACTGATTGTGCAATTGGTAATTCATTACCTTCTGTAAATGTTGCAGACAGTTTACCTGGAAGGGGCGGAACGATCTATGTCCTTTTGAAGTGGCCTGAGGTTCACCTCTTGATCTGTGGGTTGGGTGAGTGGAGGGGGAGTGGCGCACTATGCAGGTCGTTGATCTTACTGTTCATGGAAGCTGGCTGGTGCATCTACAGTACACATTACCACCCCCTTAGGAAGGTTATCACATTAATCACCAGTGCCCTGTTAACCCTCTGCAAACAGATACCCAATAGTGCAGTATCCACCCCGTTACTCCCAGACCCCAAAGAACCAGAATATATGGAAACGCCTGCTTCCTGCACGCAAACATCCCTGCGCCACCTCCAGGATCTGCTCTACCATCCAAGGGTCTGGACTCTCTACACTGGACTGTGCCCCTGACAATGTGAGGGCCGCCAGCTCCATAGCCACGCATAAATCAGTTTAAATATCTTCCCTTCTTGAGAGGGAGCGGACCAAGACCCGGACGTGACACCCGGCTTCCTTCTGTGGCCAGCATCTTTAGATCTCCCGTCTGCAATGACGACTCGTGGTCTTTTACAGCATTTATGCAGATGAGCAGAGCAGAGCAAGGTGTGCTGTTTACTGCCATTGTTGAGTGTGAGGAAGGGCCATGGCTCACAAAAGACAATGCCCCGCCCCTCTCCCAACAATGGCTACAAAAATAGGATATTACACTCTGCACAACTGCATGTGCAGCTCATGCCATGGTATTGTTTTCAGATGTATGTTTTTAAGGTATTTAACCAAAAGCAGGATGTTAGGTGTTACGGTTCTGCAACAAGGAATGTAAAATCACATTGAGAGGCCTCGTGACTATTGGATGACTTGTCTCCATGTGTAAAGTAATTAACACGCAATCTGCAAAGAAGTAAACAGTATTTTTCTCATGTCAGAGTCGCTCCAGGGTAGTAGTAAATGCAGTTGCATATAGCTTAAATAGTCTAACTGGTCAGACTGCATATCACATTATCATTATCACTATGAACGAGACTGCAATTAATGGCCGTCTCCTAGACATAGACTGCATCCCGCCCGATGCCAACCGTATTGTCTTCAACATGGGTCGTGCGAGAGAAGATGCCAAATGCTACAGGAAAGGCAAGGATGCTAGGAATGAGTTGCAAAGAAAGAATAGGCTGCTCGCCGTGGAAGAACAAGACTGATGTAACAGACAGTTTTACCTCCCCAAGGATTTTTGTATATCAAGTGTCTGAAGCGGGTCCTTAAATAACACAAGGATAGAGCTAATGTCCCTCATTATTCCAAACAGAAACAGACACTAGTGGCAGTGGAATCGGCCCTACAGAGGAGGATTCAGACCCATCCTCCCAAGAGAGCTATGGAGAGCAGGGGTACAAGGATTATGACTTTGACCTATCCCTGTATGAGGCCCCTGGTCAGTGGGCTAGACAGTCTGCTCCAGAAATTGTCCCCACGCTCTCACAATAGTCCTCATCGCCATGAGAAGAGAGAGTGTCCTGGTTGGCCCAGATGGTCAGGGAATCATCTGATTCCGCCCTCTCAACATGCAAATGAATGCCAAGAAAGCATGCTTCCTCTTTAAGTTGAAGAAGGAGCTGAAGACGAAATCGCTGGTCCAGCCTCTGCTGAACCAGAAGATCCGTATGGCTCTTTCCAAGAACCCAGTCTCTTTACAGACCACCACTTCGATACAAGATAAAAAGCTACGGGTCTGGACTGTGCCCGCACTGGCCCAAGGACACACTGCAATCCCATGAGCGTCAGTACAGCGGGACAATGGTGACAACAGACAGGAAAATATATATATAGTGCCCCTCACCATACAGGAAGTCGGTGTAAGTATCTGATTGAGTCTAGATCTCCCAGGGAACACATAGTTCCCTCAAAACTTCCTAGAGACAGTACTTTCTTAGGTTTCTGATTTGGGCAGACATGGCACCAGAGGTTCAGGAAGATGAAGTTAATTCGCCTATGATCACACAATTGGTATCATGTACAGTTCAACAGTAAAGTGTTTCAAGTGGAATAATTTGTGGTAATCCAGTGACTAACAATTTTAAGAACTGCTGTAAAACTCTTTTAATTGGCAACGATGCCTCATTGAACAATGTATCCTTGATCACATAGTCATCTGGTAAACTTTGCTCTACAACAACCACTGCCGGTGTTTCAATAAAAGTAGCCTGCCCTCTTTGGTTGGTAAAGGAACACTCATCTACAGAACTCAGTCTCTAGAAGATATATTTGATTATAAACAGGAATGTCTATAATATATGTAGAAGATCATCTCTCTCAATTTTTATTAGTCTATCTATAACTTTACTGCTGAAATGCAATAATAACATTATGGGTACTATCCTGTAATATCTTATTACAGTTCTGTTGTAAAATCAGAATGCTGCTGCCAGAGCCAGTGAATGCAGAACTAGCTTTTCAGCTCTTCTGAAATATGTTTCCTCAAAATGAAGGAGATCCTTAGGCAACATGTTTAGTAGATGGAGTCTATTTTTGAAGTGACGCATGTTAAACTGCCTATATGTTCTGGCAACAGACTAGAAGCAGATTCCATGTTTAATCTACATATCTGAATCCATGGTATATTATACGAAAGAGCTAGGGACAGAGAATGTAAGATTTTTAGGGTCAGGTAATGGTATGACCACTTAATATATGGAATATTTTACAGTCTGTTGTCCTTTTGAAGGATATTAAAACAACCTGGGAGTCCCGTGACCTTGTAAGGAGCTAGGTCTTATTCCTCTGTTTGGTCACGGACCTCCTCGGGGACTTGCAACTTCCTTATATTATACAGTAGTCACTACTTTACCCCAAATAAGATGGTGGCAAATTGTACAGAGACTACACTGACTGGTGTTTACTTGATTTTTAGCCAGTCCTGCATCACTGACAATCACCAGCAGAAGCCGTTGTAGGACGTTGCCTTGTGCAGGGATGTCTGCCTTGGCTTTGGGGTGTATTGAGAATAGTTCACCTCAAGGCCCATTTAACCTTTTGTAGCAGCTTGGCGATGAGACGCTCCGTTTTAAATGGAGACTCCAGATGTTTTTAGGCCGCGATGGCACTGCCTGTCAGTTATATGTTTTAATATATGTGTTTAGAACGCGACGGATAAACAGTGATTCAAGTGCATGTTGTGCTTGGTAGAGATGAGCTGTTTGCACGCGGCTATGGTGTGCTTCATGGTGATGAAATAGAACAATGGCTTGAATAAAGTGTTGATTTGCAGGTCACGAGTTCCAAGCCCACTGCACCTTCAACCCTCTTGAAGGTGCAGTACCACAACATGTACAGCTATAATTAAATGCAGATTATTATGAGCCACTGCTGTAAGTAATCTGAAACTGCACCCCTGAGTCTGCTGCATCCGGCCGGGGGCGGCTGAAGAGAGTCTGGTGACGGGTGGGTGTACATAGATCACCCTCTCTACTACCATTTGAGCTTTCATGTGCTCTAGATAACTTGCAAAAATCAGTCAACACCTCCCTGTCAGCAGCCATAAATGCCCTAACATGGCAATCGGAGAAATTGGAATTACAGGTGGAAACCATACAATTAATGGCACTTACAATGGCTGACATAGCCAAGAAAGTCGTCAGCATCGTGGCAGCCAGGAGCAGTCCGATGCTTTCATTTGACTGCCGGTGCCCTGAGATAGTGGACAAACAAGCATCCCTCCCCAAGGTACTCACCTTGTTGGTGTAGGTGCTAAAATTTAATATCAAAATTTGCTCAGCCTCACATACCTCGGGGGATAAAATAAATGAGCTTACAGATGCAAATAGAGAACTGGCCCCCGCTCCCAGTCAATTGCAGCAGCAGGCTACAATCAACGCGACCAGCAATGTCATTTAGAATCATTAGTAGGGAACACCAACCAAACAGCGGCCTCAACCTCACAACCTAGGGGCCACAGCCCTGCAGGGGGAGCCTCAACCATCACTGCCCAGAACACGCAGAGAGATGAAACGCCTCAAAAAGCAACAAAAATACTTTAAGGGACAACTAACGACCCCTACTTGGCACAAATCAAGTATCCACGGCACGAAGAAAAGAGCTACCAAAGCGGGATATTGAGGCCGGAAACAGCCCACCACTCTTCCCTATATTTCTTAAAAATGCACATCCTCCGGCCGAATCAGATTCAGAATCAGATTCCCAAATGACCAAAAAAAAATCCCGGTGCAGACATACGCTCAGGCCACCACGGGGGCATGCAAGGCCCAGATATTAACCCCCCCCCCCTCCTCCCCCGCAAGGGGAAAAATCACTTCAGGCTTCGACCAAATATCCGCACGCAGTCAACATTCAAACCACTGTTCTATGTGGCACGAGCCTCAGGCACGTCCACTTAAACTTAGCACCTCGAGGGACACCACTCCGCGGCCTCTCAGCTTCCCCAAGGACTAGGCATTCATATAAGGCCTCCAACATCATCACGAAAAAGCCTGGGATAGAAACACTCAATCAAGGAAGTCTCAGCAACAGAGTAAGTCCAACAGAACAGCCCATCTGGTCTGACATAGCCCCCAGGGACAAAGTACCCTTAAGCCCAGCTCAAGGAATAGAATCGAGCACCTCAGGACACCGACAAGATCCACGTAGCACTCCAGCTCCGACAATTTTAACCTCGCAAAGGGTCTTTTGCATGGATACCAGTCTCAGACCAAATAACCCCATTCCAGGGGAGGGACAACTGCCCAAGACCAGCATGACTCCATTGTATTCTTCAAATGGCGATATGGATGTCCTCAATAGAGCAAACATCCTTAAACGTTTACACCACACCCACTCGCTGTCTCGTATTACCACCAGGCATATTGCTAGGGTACAATTTGTAACCATGACCACGCCGCCTAGGAAAGAACAAACCATCATAACCTGGCCTGACACAAGTTTAACAGCAAGCGTGCTCAAAGAAAAAGATCAGTTCGCAGAATGGGGAATCGACATCCAGATTGTTGACAAGGAGAAGTACCCATTCATCTTACCCGCACGCCCCCAACAATATCTCCACAGTTTTGGTCCTGAAAGGGACCAGTAGAGTAGCAACTTCCCTGGAAAATGCAAATATGAATATTAAGTGTAGGCTGGATGGCCAGCACAGCGGTAGGTCCATTACAGCGACCAACGTAGACAGTCCCCTCTTTCGCTCACCATCTTCTCCAAATGCAGCCTACTGGGGATGGGTCACCTCCAACATGGTCGACAAGACATGGCCTCGACCCTAGCATGGACTTCCTTAGCTACAAGAGCTCTGCAGAAAGCACTCGAACATTAAATATTCTCATGTGGAACGTGGCAGGCATGCATAAGAACCTACAAAGCCCGACTGCAATTACGCAGCTTGAAGGGTCGGACCTTATTTGCGTGCAAGAGACTTTGGCTACTACATTAAATCCCATCCCAGGCTATGCAGAATTTAGGAAACCTGCAATCAAAACTAGTCTATTTAGGAGACCTTCTGGGGGCATTTCTTTATACATAAAGCATTCCTTGAAGCTGAGCTTTACGGAAATAAAAACACAACACCTCGCACATGGTTTTATCTGGCATCCTTAAAGGACTCAAGTGTGCTGAAGGGCCACTATCCATCCTACTGACCAATATATATTATAACACCAACGGTCAAGGAGCTAACAACAAGCTCATCTGGCTGATCGAGCAGATCGAAAACGTGATAAAACAGCACGCATCCCTGTGAATCATCATCCTCTGGGATCTTAACATGCACCACATCGGGGGACAGAACGCCAACAGTAGTACAACTCAGAGCACCGGGAGATTTAATACCCTCCTACAGACGCATAATCTAGAATCGGCGAAAATCCTAAGCTTCAAAGTGCTCCCCCACAGTGAAAATGACCCCACAGCCCTTGTGCTGAGTCTAAAGACCTTAGTGGACAACCAATACATCCTTAGCCACCTCGGGCACTCAAACAGTGAGGAACAGTACAGACTTTTGAAGAGAATCAAATGAGTAAACATCACCATTGACAAATTTGACTCATGGAAATCTGTATGGACTAGCTGGGCATCGAGGTCTGCCGTGCTGGACATCGTGGGAACATCTTGCTCCAGAACTAGCCACTCTGCTTCATGAAAGCTCCCCTCGCACTAAAACAAGCACAGGAGCCAAGAAACAAGGCTTAGCTTTACAGATCAAACAAAGTGTGCAGCAACTAAAAAGAAACCAAAGAACACACAATAAAAAAGGAACTGAAGCCTCTAAGAAGCAGCTACAACTAGCAACAAAGGCCCACAGGCATCTTGTCTGGAACCTAAAATGTGAAGCCACTGAGGGGAAATGGATATCAATTTTCGACCTGCTTGCACCGAACAAGGCCCAACAATTCTGGAGATATTTAAACAACCTAATCCACGGATTCTCAAATAAAGGGAACTCGATACCGGCAGGGATCTGAGTAGCAAACGTGAAGTCTGTATACACCAGAGAACTGAAACTCACACATGTAAAGGATCAATACATGCAGAACAAACCATAAACTGCCAGGATTGATCGCACCAGACTTCCAGTAGAACTCACAACTCCAAGCGTGGCAGTCGTCCGCACTGTTTTTAAAAAGGATCTGGAAAAACGGTGCACCAGGCCTCAATGGATTGCTCGGCTCCCTTTTCAGAGAGGATATCAACTTTTGGTCTACGCAGAATGCAGGTTCATAGAAGAGGTCCCAGACTCTTGGAGGGGCTCACTGCTGCAACCTATTTTCTAAAAAGGGGCAACCACCGACCCCAGGAACTATCGGATGATTCCTTTGCTGGATATTGAGGGGAAGGCATACGCAAGCACCATTCTTCAGGAAGTAGCCAACTGGGTGAACTCAGAAGGCCTACTGCCATGTTATCAGACCGGTTTCAGACCAGGGGCCTCCACTGTTGACAACATCACAGTCCTGTCATATCTAGCACCACAAGCAGTTGCTCATCGTACTCCCCCGGTATTCACATGCTTCATTGATCACTCAGCAGCTTCCTATGGGATTGTCACAAACATCCAATGGCGGAAATTGACGAGCTGGAAAATCTGCCCAAGCCTACTGCGTGCTATTACATCCTTGTACTCGAAAACTTGGGTAAGAATAAAACTCTCCAAGGAGTCAGCTACAAAAAAAAATTGCCACAGACCGGAGGTTAAAGCAGGGCTGTGTCTTGGCTCCAATACTATTCAACCTGTACACCCCTGACCTGGGCCCGGCACTACAGGGGGCCTTCCTCGCCACCCCAAAAATCATGGACAAAAAAATACATCTAATGCAGTATGCCGACGACCTAGTCCTTTTGGACCACACAGGAACAGGCCTGCAAGAAGCTCTCACCGCCCTAGCTGAATACAACACCATAAATATGCTAACGGCTAATGCAAGTAAATCCAAAATCGTGATCTTTGTAAGCTATCCAAAGAAAAAGCTCATTAAGTGGAGCCTGGGGACTTTTAGCCTGAACTGCGTGCAAAGTTACAACTACCTAGGTGCCTGGCTAAGTGAGACTGGCTGCCCTTCGATCCATCTACATAAATTGCGACTGAAAGAAAAGATGGTCAAACACTCCCTCTGTAAGCTGCATGCCACACTAGACAGCCCAACAACTATGGCCATCTGAAGGGTAATGCGGGCCAAACTGTTACCATCACTTAACTATGCGCAACAGGCATTTCCGGGAATGCTTGGCGAAGACCAATTCAATACGCAGTGTACAAGAAAATTTATCGTCTGCCCGCATCCACAAGAAACACCTTGATCGGTCTCGAGTTTGACCTCATCCAACAAAAATTTGAAGAACTGGCTCTCTATAGCAAAATACCATCATCTGGCAGCCATTGCCCCAGCTAATTCCATGAAGGCGGTCATAAAAACCATTTTCTCAAAACGAAACAATCCCTGGTCTGATAAACTTTCAGCATATAAGGAGCTAATGAGCTCGTGGATCTGGGAGGAAGATGGCAGCCGGTTAACACTGCCGGTCGGGAGCTCTTAGCCACCAGCCACCAGTCCGTAAGGAATGTTAGTTCCATCACTATAGCCCTCTATAGCGATCTCAAGCTGTTGTAAATAGCTTAAACTACGCTGTCGTTCAGGATTAAAGCTCGTGGATCTGGGAGGAAGATGGCGGACGGTTAACACTGCCGGTCGGGAGCTCTTAGCCACCAGCCACCAGTCCGTAAGGAATGTTAGTTCCATCACTATAGCCCTCTATAGCGATCTCAAGCTGCTGTAAATAGCTTAAACTACGCTGTCGTTCAGGATTAAAAAATGAAATATGACTCACGCGTAGAATCCGTGAACGCAGCAGTGAGAGCCACGGAGATCCCGCTGGCGCCGCACTCGGGCTGTGACACCTCGCTCGGCGTCTGGGCGGAGGCTCGTGAGGCAAGGTCCGGCTTCTGGCGGGCAGTAGCGGGGTTTTCCTTCCGGGTCGGCCAAGGCAGAGCAGCGGAGCCTGAACCAGCCCCTTCTTTGAAATTGACGCAGAGACGGGTCTTGGAAGACTCATCAGGATCTCAGAACCAAATAACCCCGATCATCGGCGATATTAGAAAGAAAACTGTCCCTGTTCTAATAAGAGGGGATTCAACGAACAAGGTAAGAGCAGAGGGCTGTATGAGGAGGGTAAAGAGATTCGAGGGAGTTCCCCCTGTGAAGGCTGCAATTACAAAACCCTCTCCCGTAGTTAATAAACAAACGGAGGTTAGAACCCCAAATGTTAGTTCAGTTCCAGCTCTAACTCCTGTCCTAAATTCGCCCCCGCAAATAACACTAACAGTACCAATACTAGTAGGCAGTGGTGCAACTTTGGGGAATACGGAAGAGGCCGATAGTGATTTTGGGGAGTTAAATAGGGGAATTAACTACTGTCTAAGGAATAAGCAATTCCTAGCAGATTGTCCTCCGGCCAGCCCTAATCCAGATACCTCGCAGATTACCCCTATCAGTACCAAGAAAGTTAAAGGTAGAAAGAGAGGTATCGTGACAAAGTCACTATCATCAACCTCTTGTTCAAAACCAAAAAATAAACAGCACAGAGGAAATAATTCCCTCTTAGAGACAAACCTTAAACCCAAAGTTACACCCTCTCTTCGATCTTTTTTTAAAATCCAGACCCAATAGGAAAAACAACTGGGTAACCAAAACGCTGTAGTCACCTTGCAAGCTAGTGTAGATCACGTTACACCCGTTCAAGATAACATCTTAGCAGAAACCCAAGATATGGCTGATATGAATTCAGCAGGGAACCGAGCCAATGTCGGGAGTAGCTCAAGTGAGACAGAAACAGCGACCATGAATGAATCTAGTTCTGACCTAAGCTCTGTACCAAAGATCAGGGCGGAGAAGAGTCCAGTTTGCATGCCTTCTGGTGCCACAGCTAACGAGTCCTCCCAGGTCGATTCATCCGAAGGGAGGTCTTTTGCTCCAAATATGGTTGACCATCAGTCATTAATGGCTCCCTCGAGTAGCCTCCTCGAGACCGTCTTGGCAGAAATGAGAAACAATTTTGCAATCTCAGAGAAGAATCAACTAAAAATCCAAGAGACGTGCGATGCTTTCGACACCAAGCTGAACGCTCTGGGAGAGAGAGTTAAAATAGTGGAAACTACGGTAGAAGTTCTGAGCAAGGAGGTAGCATCTTCGCAAAGCGAGATCAGCACTTTGAAATCTAATGAAGCCGCCCTTCGCGATAAGTTGGAGTCGCTTGAGAACCAAGCTAGAAGAAACAACATAAAAATTCTTAATATTCAAGAGGGTCGTGAGGGTGGAGATATGAAAGGCTTCGTTACAGGGCTACTTAAAGAATATTTCCCTTGGTCAGACCCTATAGTGCTAGCTGAAGATATACAAAGAGCACACCGAGACCCCTTTGGGAAAGATAAACTCAAAAAAACCCCGAGAAAAATCCTTGTTAACTTTAAAACTTACTCTCTCAAAGAAAGAATACTGGGCGAAGCTTTAAAACAGGGGGTCTACAATAAGGATGATTGGTCCTTTAGAATCAGATCTGATGTCGCTAAGGTCATTCAAGACAGACAATGGCAACTCGGACAATTTATGTCCGAACTAAAATCTCTTGGAGCGACGGTGCAGATGAAATTCCCGGCTTCCTTAAAGATCATGTGGAGAAATAAAATGCACAACATTAGAGATCCACGAGAGGTCGAACAACTACTGACACAAATGAAGGAACAACAATAAAAAAAAAAAAAAAGTAAGTAATGGGCTGGTGGGCAAAGAGCTCAAAACGGGCAAATCCAATTTGCCAAATGGAATTAAGGGAGGCTTCCTCGGGGTGGGTCTCTAGAGTCACTGTAATTCTAACAAATAAAATAATGCACAAAAAGGGTGGGGAGCAAACTAGGGAGAAAAAAAAATGTCCTCATAATGAGAACAGGAAGGTGGAAGGGGATCTAAAGGCAACAAAAATTCTTCTCAACACGAAAGAAAAGATAATATCTCATGGATGACTTTTTGACTGTTAAAATTTTATCCTGGAATGTCAATGGCCTTAGAAATAAAAGTCATAGGAGGGTGATTTTAGAGTATTTGAAACTGTCCGAGTATAACATCCTGATTCTCCAAGAGACTCACCTACTCAAGGAAGAATGGGCAGACATTATAAAAAATCACAGATGGATAGATTCATATGTTTGTACGGACCAGAAATACAATACAAAGGGAGTCATTATTATATTTAAATCACCCGCCAAAGTATCTGTCACAACGAGCCTAGTTGATAAACAAGGGAGATGGGCTATAGCTAATATAAAACTACAAAGCAACGCGTTTACAATAGTAGGCTATTATGGACCCAATTGTGATGACTCTGAACGCCTGCAAAACTTATATACCCAGTTGTTATCATCTACAGTCCCCATAATCTGGGGAGGGGATTTTAACATCATTTTAGATCCAATACTCGACAGGCATCCTTCAAGGAAAGAATTAAATCTACCAAATATGAGGCAATGGTTATCGCTGTGCATAAAAGATCTGGGATTGGTCGATATTTGGAGAGGAAAAAACCCCGGAAAAAAGGGATCTACCTTTCACAATAAAAGACTGGGCCATTTTTCTCGAATTGATTTCTTTCTCCTGGACTCCAGTCTTGGGCCATTTACCTCTCGAGCAGACCACATCCCTGCACATCTATCTGACCACTCAGCAATAGCCCTGGACATACAGGTGAAAAAAAACAACGTTACAGGGCGCTGGACAGTAGATCGTACGATCTTTCTGGATAATCAGAATATAGACCTTCTCACGTCTGAAACAATAGAATTCTTTAAGATAAATAAGAAGGAGATGACACCACAAATTGTTTCGGATACTTACAAAGCAGTTATGAGGGGTAAAATCCTAAACATTGCTGCCTGGAAAAATAAAAAGAGTAAATCCATGATTAAATCTATGGAGGATGAACTAAACATTCTTGATACCAAACTGGCAGAAGAAGCATCACCCTTAAACAGAGCGCAATTGATGGCAGAAAGGGCTCAAAAAAAGTCAAATCTAGCTGACCACTTAGAGATTAAATTAAAGGAGAAATGGGAAACTAGCAAATTGTCACACCATGAATATGGCGAAGGCTGTGGGAAACTACTAGCATGGAAACTAAAATCTGAACAAACTAGAAATAAGATTTCTAAGATACGAAAGGGCCAATCGGGAATATTAACAATAGAAGACACAGAAATCAGAGAAGAATTTCAAAATTTCTTCAATGAACTTTATAAAGAAGACTGCTATCCGACCGAGACCCAACTTCAAAAATATCTGGAGTCTATAGATCTTCCATCTATTAGTGAGCAAGAAAGGAAAGAAATAAACAAAGAAATAGGTGAAGAAGAGGTCTCAGAAGCTATTAGGAATCTAAAGAGAGGAAAAGCACCCTGGCCGGACGCTCTACCAAACGAATTTTATCAGTCACTAAGTAAAACACTAATTCCTCACTTAACTGAATTAATGAACGACATTTTTATCAATAAAAAGAATCTTCCTACTTCATGGAATGAAGCGACTATTAGTATCATCTTGAAACCCGGAAAAAATCCAGAACAGTGCGAATCATATAGGCCCATTTCTCTTTTAAACTGTGACTATAAAATGTATACGCAAATTCTGACAACAAGACTAACCAAAGTAGTCAACCCCCTAATTGGAAACAACCAGAAGGGTTTTATGAAGGGCAGACAAATTCAAGAATTAACCCAAGAACTTATTACAGCTATTGACATAGTAACCGAGGAAAAACTTCCATTAGCTATCATCACCTTGGACGCAGCCAAGGCGTTCGATAGGGTTAACTGGGCATATTTGAACAGGGCTCTGAGTAGATACGAACTTGGAGACAATTTTCAAGATTCAATTAAATCAATATATAAAAATCCCTCAGCCAGAGTCCTAGTTAACAACAATCTCTCAAATAAAATACAAATCATGAGAGGCACTAGACAAGGCTGCCCTCTGTCGCCACTTCTTTTTAACCTGTACATAGAGCCTTTAGCAATAAAATTAATGAACAACTCTAACATATCCCCATTTTCATATAATGGATGGACAAAAAAAGTTGCCCTTTTTGCAGACGATTTGATGATTTTCACTGACAACTTTTTAACTTCCCTTCATGATATTGAGATCTCTATTAACCAATTTGGTGCACTCTCTGGATATATGGTCAACCAGGCCAAATCTGAAATCATGGTATGGAATTGTACTAACACTAATAATCATCCCCTGATAAAAACAAAAATAAGATACCTAGGGCTAGACATAATCACTGACATAAATAAAATTGCGGAAGTAAACTTTAAGAGGGTACTCAGCGAAACCAAAAAGCTCCTAAGAACTTGGAGTGGCTTACAGTTAACTTTTATGGGCAGGTCAAATATCATTAAAATGATGATACTACCGAAATTCACTTATATTTTTAGCACGATCCCGCTGGAATTTAACAGAACATCAATAAAGATACTGCAAGGAGAGTTAAATTCTTTTACTTGGGCTAATAAAACCCCTCGCATTTCATGGAATAAACTTAGAAAGAAGAAAGATCAAGGGGGTATTGCTAGCCCAGACCTATTGCACTACTGTTGGGCCTTTCAGTTTAAATACGCAAGAATCTTATTAAACGATTATAAATTTTACCCACCACACCTGCAAGCTATAACGAGTCCTGTGGGAAAATATTTATATAAATTTGGTCACCCAAAATTTTACAAGAAAATAAAACTAAAGATCCTCCTATCTGCTGTCAAACTGTGGACACAAGTAAGAAAAACAATTAAAATTCCATACTACAGTGATTATGCTCCGATCTGGGAGTCCCCGGGCACGCCAGAATGCCTCCGAGATAGTCTCTCAACTCCTCTTTTAACAAATGGGATTACTAGATGGGGACAACTGAAAAAACAGGGTAACATCATTAGCTGGTCACTCCTGAATGACAACATGGGAGGGACTTTATCCAAATTCAAGTTTTACCAGTTATCCAGTTGGATCAAAACTTTGAAGGAACCCTATGAAGGAGACAGAGAAATAGAAATCAAAATGCTCAATATCGGAGCCCAAAAGAAAGAAGTCTCCCTATGGTACTGGGCACTTACAGAATCAGGAGAAGACAACCTCAAGACACCAGAAAAGATCTGGAGAAACGCACTGCCGACAAATGACATCGAAAACCTATGGCAAGTATCTATGGGGAAATGCTGGGGTGTTATAAAATCTGCTGCCCTAAGAAGAAACCACTTGTTTACTCTACATAGAGCGTATTGGACGCCGAAAAAACTTTCAAAATTCAAAAATTCAACTCCGAAAAAATGCCCGAAATGCGATGAAGACGAAGTAGACGACCTTCATATGTTTCGGCAGTGCCCTCAGATCGATGTCTTCTGGAAAGAAGTGTCCAAAACCCTGGAGGAGGTATTTAAACTCCCAATCGAAGTAAGTACCCATTTGGTTATCTTTGGGATTAGAGAAGAAGAGGCAAATCTTCCTAAATTAACGAAAGAGCAAGAAAACCTGCTCTTCACCTTAATTCTTCTCGCTAGAAGAGAAATATGTGTGAATTGGATAAGATCTGTTACTCCTACACATATGGGGTGGATAAACAATGTACATAGAATTTCACGTTTGGACAGGAGTGGGAGTGTAAATAAAAGATTTAAATTTTGGGAAATTTGGGAAGAACAAAATGGTTTGACTAGCTAAACTATAGGCTGTTGCAAATGAGTCCAATGATTAAGCATTAGCAATACATCTGAAGTCTAGAAGACTGGAGTAGCCTGAGGGGCTATCTCTTCCCAGTTTCCAAAAAAAAGGGTTAAAGAGATACAGTACACTTGACAACTCTCTACAATGGGTGCCACGAAAGAGAGTAACTCAAACGTCAAGAGATCCCTGAGAAATCTCAAAACCCAGTATTGCATAATGAGGACTAAAAAAAAAAAAAAAAAAGGAGCTAATGCAGCTAGCCATTGAAAATTGAGACCCGAGTATAATTGACTATGTTGCCATCAAATTAACAATAAAAAAGCAGCTGCGTCCCTGCTCCTGCAAACTGGACATAAAATCTCTTGCTGCCAGGGACTTCCACGAAACTCTGTGCCTTCCACAAATTCTACAAACAACCAAGCAACATCTTACGCAGGCCGTGGGGAGCCAGACATTACTGCAGATCTTCGCTTCAAGACTATAACCGCTTCCCATAAAAGAACTATACCCAACCTGGAAAGCGCTTACAGATATCACTGTGTGCAGATTATGCAACTGTAGAAGGGAGGCCCTGGCTCATATAGTCCTATGCTGCCCGGCATTGCGGCAAGCCTGCCAAATCCATCTCAGGCCTATACTTCTCTCACTGGGCACACGTACCGCCAAGGATGCCATTTGCCAGCTTTACACCTTGGATACAGTGAAGAACATGGCGAATTTCGGCAAATTCATCTACCAAGCACGTTCACTCTTGAAAGACCAGCATTGGCATAGCCAATAGGTCTCGCCTTTGGGACCTTATAAGTGTTTAGCTATGCAACAGTTGCATAACTAAATACTTATAAGGTCCCAAAAGCGAGACCTATTGGCTATGAAAAGCGGCCGTGTGGGCGTGAAAATGAAAGTGATTGCGATCACGATCATACATCGTGCGGCCGCGAAAGTGAAGGTAATCGCGGTAAAGCGCCGCGCCCGCGCACATGCACTGTAGCTCTAGGCTAGCCTGGTAGCACTTTTTGGAACCCTCTCAATAAGTCTCGCCAGACCAGCGCATGCGCCGGGTCAGGCGAGACCTAAAAAAATGGCACAGGGAATGACTAACAGTTTGATGTGGTTTACAACAACAAAGCCCCATTCCGCAAGGACTACTTTTCTCAGAGACCAAACGAATTAAATATGGTGATATTTTATCTTTATTTGTTAATCAAACAGTTAACATCAGCTGGACACCGCCTCGCTGCTATGATTTTAACGTTTGTATACGTTCTAATTCATGACATATGCTTTTAACTTTAAATTGTAATGATTTTAAATAATCACTCAATAAATCTATTCATTCATTCACTCGTGGGTGGGTGTAAGGCGGTGAGCCGAGAGGTACGAACACGTGCTGCCCCCGTTCAGGGCAGGGTGTTTAAGTGCTGTGGGTGCGCCCCGAGAAGAGCCAGGCTAGAGGCTGAGGAGAGGCTCGGGAAGGGAAGATAATCGCCCGCACTTGGTTTTCTTTTCTCGTGTGGCTTCACCCGTGTTTAGCTGCTGGTGCCACACAGCAATCACAGAAGGGGGGAAGGCAGTTCCTGTAATGCTGGAGTACCCAAACCACGTTTAGGCCATAACTGCTCTGGGCAGTGAGGTGCTTTTAGCCTGCGCATTTCTTTTAGACCCGTGTTAATGTTGCCATTGGAAGTGGGATGCTGCTCGCATCGCCACCTAAAAGGCAATCTCCACCCTCTCCCTGCAGCCCTTCCCCCTCCTTCTTCTGCTGGACTGTTTAACCCTTCACAGCCTCTGAGAAGAAAAGGCAATCAAAATAGGCGCACGATTATTTTTTAGTTTTAATAAAACTGCCAAGTCGCCCAGTGGCATAAGACATTATCATCCACTTATAACTTTTCAGCGAACAACATACTGCTATCTGAGGCTTGACGTTTTGGGTTTTAGGAGCGTCATTAGTAGCTCAAAAATCCCAGCACGCAAAGTGGTATTCACAAAAAGACTAAAATAGCTGCAGGTGTTATACATGACACTCAGCTACGTGGCAGCTACAGTTTGTTTTTTTCAAAGGGGATCTGTTTTGAAACCTTTACATGCAATTCCAACCATTAACCAAAGCCCACATATCTTGTGGGAGTTTGCTCTTTCATTCTCATCGTGTTTTAAAACGGGACTGTTCCCAGGAGGCACAGGGTCAGGACTGGTTTGCATATTGCCGGGTCTAAACTGGGGTGGCATGGTGAGCAAAAGAATGATGGATTTAGCCCAGGTCTCTTGACTGGGGGTAAATGTTTTGATTTGTTCTGCATTCCGTCCATCAATTGTGTGTCTTTTGCTTTCTCGCCCTAAGTGCGCCAGGTATGCCCAGACGTGGGTCCTGGGCTCACTGTGCCACTGGAATCAAGCTATCCTGGCTGATGAGGGGTTGAAACCCCGAAACCGGTCCTAGGATGCTTGTTTCCGGTCCAGGAAGGACCTGGCTTGGCATTTCGGGCTGGACTGTTCCCATGAGGCACAGGGTCAAGACTGATTTGCATATGGCCAGGTCTAAACTGGGGTGGCATGGTGAGCAAAAGAATGAAGGTTTTAACCCAGATCTCTTGACTGGGGGTGAATATTTTGATTTGTTCTGCATTCCGTCCAATTGCTTTCTCGCCCTAAGTGCGCCAGGTATGCCCAGACGTGGGTCCTGGGCTCACTGTGCCACTGGAATCAAGCTATCCTGGCTGATGAGGGGTTGAAACCCCGAAACCGGTCCTAGGAAGCTTGTTTCCGGTCCAGGGAGGACCTGGCTCGGCAGTTCGGGCTGGACTGTTCCCAGGAGGCACAGGGTCAGGACTGGTTTGCATATTGCCAGGTCTAAACTGGGGTGGCATGGTGAGCAAAAGAATGATGGATTTAGCCCAGGTCTCTTGACTGGGGTAAATGTTTTGATTTGTTCTGCATTCCGTCCATCAATTGTGTGTCTTTTGCTTTCTCGCCCTAAGTGCGCCAGGTATGCCCAGACGTGGGTCCTGGGCTCACTGTGCCACTGGAATCAAGCTATCCTGGCTGATGAGGGGTTGAAACCCCGAAACCGGTCCTAGGATGCTTGTTTCCGGTCCAGGAAGGACCTGGCTTGGCATTTCGGGCTGGACTGGTCCCATGAGGCACAGGGTCAAGACTGATTTGCATATGGCCAGGTCTAAACTGGGGTGGCATGGTGAGCAAAAGAATGAAGGTTTTAACCCAGATCTCTTGACTGGGGGTGAATATTTTGATTTGTTCTGCATTCCGTCCATCAATTGTGTGTCTTTTGCTTTCTCGCCCTAAGTGCGCCAGGTATGCCCAGACGTGGGTCCTGGGCTCACTGTGCCACTGGAATCAAGCTATCCTGGCTGATGAGGGGTTGAAACCCCGAAACCGGTCCTAGGATGCTTGTTTCCGGTCCACGAAGGACCGTGCTTGGCATTTCGGGCTGGACTGTTCCCATGAGGCACAGGGTCAAGACTGATTTGCATATGGCCAGGTCTAAACTGGGGTGGCATGGTGAGCAAAAGAATGAAGGTTTTAACCCAGATCTCTTGACTGGGGGTGAATATTTTGATTTGTTCTGCATTCCGTCCATCAATTGTGTGCCTTTTGCTTTCTCGCCCTAAGTGCGCCAGGGCCAGGTATGCCCAGAAGTGGGTCCTGGGCTCACTGTGCCACTGGAATCAAGCTATCCTGGCTGATGAGGGGTGAAACCCCGAAACCGGTCCTAGGAAGCTTGTTTCCGGTCCAGGGAGGACCTGGCTCGGCAGTTCGGGCTGGACTGTTCCCAGGAGGCACAGGGTCAGGACTGGTTTGCATATTGCCAGGTCTAAACTGGGGTGGCATGGTGAGCAAAAGAATGATGGATTTAGCCCAGGTCTCTTGACTGGGGGTAAATGTTTTGATTTGTTCTGCATTCCGTCCATCAATTGTGTGTCTTTTGCTTTCTCGCCCTAAGTGCGCCAGGTATGCCCAGACGTGGGTCCTGGGCTCACTGTGCCACTGGAATCAAGCTATCCTGGCTGATGAGGGGTTGAAACCCCGAAACCGGTCCTAGGATGCTTGTTTCCGGTCCAGGAAGGACCTGGCTTGGCATTTCGGGCTGGACTGATCCCATGAGGCACAGGGTCAAGACTGATTTGCATATGGCCAGGTCTAAACTGGGGTGGCATGGTGAGCAAAAGAATGAAGGTTTTAACCCAGATCTCTTGACTGGGGGTGAATATTTTGATTTGTTCTGCATTCCGTCCAATTGCTTTCTCGCCCTAAGTGCGCCAGGTATGCCCAGACGTGGGTCCTGGGCTCACTGTGCCACTGGAATCAAGCTATCCTGGCTGATGAGGGGTTGAAACCCCGAAACCGGTCCTAGGAAGCTTGTTTCTTGGGGCCTCTTATTTGCTTCTGATAGTCTGAGTGCAGCCTTGAATGTAGTTTTGTCAGTGGTGCTGTGGCTGGCTCTCCATTTCCTTTCTAGCTGTTTACAGTATTGAGGGCAAAAAAGTCAAAAATGCCACATTGGTCGTGGTGTATCACATATGTAGAAGCTGCTGCATTGCGGTCCCGCCAACGTCCCCTTAGGGTTGACGTTCCGCCACGCAGTGTGAAGGAAGTGTCATTGCAGGGGCTGGCAGGGCCAATACAACCTTTCATTCCTCTGATGTTGATAATACATTTTGTACAGTCAGAATTGGTAGTAGTAATAATATGCATGCTTCTGCCAGAGAGCGAAGTGGTGGATGAGGGAAACTCAACTCATCCGCCCTAGCCGGTTTCACACCAGCCCACTTCTCTCGTGACCGCCTTAAGGAGCAGGCTCTGCTGCCAAATTACAGGCAGCAGCCGGTCTCGTATCTTGTTAGGTCGAGCCTAGCGGCAGCGCACATGCGCTGCTCGCTCTGCGAGGTTGCTGTAGTATAGTATGGGAGAGAAACCGCGCCCACTCTCCTCCCATATTTTTTATTGGCCTGTGCCATTGTCTTTCGTAATGCTGCCTTTGAATTCATTAATAGGCTTGTTAGTCCCTCCTTAGTACAGCCTTGTCTTCATTAGGTCTCGCCTGACCCAGCGCATGCGCTGGTCTGGCGAGACTTATTGAGAGGGCTCCAAAAAGTGCTACCAGGCCAGCCTAGAGCTACAGTGCATGTGCGCGGGCTCCGTTTTACCGCAATTACTTTCACTTTCGCGGCCGCAAGGCCGCTTTGATGTTGATCACGCTCGCGATCACTTTTACTTTCGCGGCCGCAAGGCCGCTTGGCATAGCCAATAGGTCTCGATTTTGGGACCTTATAAGTATTTAGTTACGCAACTGTTGCATGGCTAAACACTTATAAGGTCCCAAAGGCGAGACCTATTGGCTATGCCAATGCTTGTTTTTACCCTCCCATGGTGACTGGCCTTTTTACTTCAGTTGTTACACAGGACCTGTTATTTAGTCTGTAAGCTCTATTTACTTTATTGAGTTTCTCTTACTGCAGGCCGGACATGCGCTGCTTCAGCTGAAACCGCTTTTGTTTTTTTAAGCAGCACGGCCGCCCCCATAACACGGGTGCATGCTTTCAGTCACTTTAACCTGGCATTATCTTGTGTCTGTTTCAACCCCCAAGTAAAATGGATTTAGAAATGATTAGCGAATTAAGTCACGTGAATTCCAGGTAGCACATAATCGTGTGCTAATGGGCTGAAGCTGACAACAGCACATCTGTGTTGCATGTCATCTGTACTAAAGCCACCTGACGGGTTGTTTTCAAAAGCCTGTTTTATTAACATGACCACCACTAATGCCACCACCACCAATACCACCACCACCGCCAATACTACCATCAATACCACAACCAATACCACCGCCTCCACCACCAATACCACCACCACCAATACCACCACCACCAATATCACCATCATCAATACCACCACCTACACCAATAACACCACCACCAATACTAATACCACCACCATCAATACCACCACCAATACCACCACCACCAATGCCACCACTACCAATACCGCCACCACCACCAATACCGCCCCCACCAATACAGCCACCACCAATATCACCACCAATACTAATACCACCGCCAATGCCACCACTAATAGCACCACCACCAATATCACCAGCACCACCTCCAATACCACCACCCCCAATACCACCACCACCAATACCACCACCACCAATATCACCACCACCAATACCACTACCACCAATACCACCACTACCACCACCACCACCAATACCCTAACACCAGTACCACCACTACCCACTCCAATACCACCACCAATATCACCACCACTACCTCCATCACCACTAGCACCATCACCAATACCCCACCACCAATACCAGTACCACCACCACCAATACCACTACTACCAAAAATATCACCACCACCACCAAAACCAGCAATACCACCAATACCGCCACCACCAATACCAGTACCACCACCACCACCACCACCAACACCACCACCAACAGTGCCAAAACCACGAATATCATCACCACCACCAATACCAGCACCACCAATACCACCACCTCAGCGCCTCTCGCTCACTGTTAATAGCAGGGGCACTGTACGAAGCCGGAGCTGCAGCCGAGACGATCCCTCCCTCCCTCCATATCTGCCATAAAGCACGGCCCGCCCTGCCACTGGAGGTGAAGCCAGGGCTCTACTACAGATGGAGTATTTTTTATTAGGCCAAAGATAGCAATGAAATTACGCAATGCCACACGGCACACTCAATTCACGGAGAGGGCAGGAAATAGCCCTCCCTTCCTCCTGCTCTTCCTCCTGAGCCGCGGCGACAGTGTAATCACAGAGCGAAAGGTGTTGGAGCACTTTGTTAGTGTTTATAGCTCGGATCATATGTAATTCTCACTTCACACTTTGTGTCTGTATAATTTACAACACTTACATATCTTCTTCACTGCACTATTTATCACTACTTTGAAGATGTCGCAGTCCGGTCTCTTCCTCTGATATTTACAATCTAACAAGTGGTTGAGAAGGCCCTTTATTGCAATGCAATACGTCTCGCATTTGCAAGAGTGTAAGCTATTAGTATTACAAATGACAATGCCTTTTATTTATGTTTTAAAACCCAAAATATAACTAAAAGGCATTGTCATTTAAAAAAAAATTATAATTAAGAGTTTTATATAGCGCAATCTAGACCCTAGACATCGGGTATCGGAGCGCTTTACATGAGCACCAGTTTTGTTACATGAGGACACATTCATTTTTGTAAGTCACAGGGAGATTACATGATTTGCCCAGAATCACAGGATGTTGAGCGTTGTTGCTGAGACTAGAACCCGGTTTCCCAGGTTCAAGGTCAACCACTCTAGCCGTAAGGCTACATCCTCTCCAACTTGCGTGCATGCGAGACATATTGCATTACAAATGCTTGTTTTTTATACAGCACTTGATGCTTGACTTCAAATAAGAGACGTTACTATGTCCCAACCGGGCTGATGGAAGGCTTAGTCGGCTTTACTGGAGCTCAGACTTGTGATCTGAAAATCATTACTTTAGCTCAGTGAAGTAAATATGTATTATGGGCGTAGCTTGTGCCGGGTGTTTAGGGTGTTACACTGCCCTAATAAATGTATTTTCTGATAAATAGTTGGGTACAGGTGCTTTGAGTCGGGTATTGAGATGTCAGCACTTGGTTATTTTTCAAAATATTGTATTTTCTCTGTTGGTACTCCAACCAATCCGCGTTCTTCTCCCTTTCCGCTCCCCCTTAGGCCCCTCTCATGCACCCTGCTTGTCCTATAATGTATTCAAACATTATATGCCAGCCAGATTGTCAGAAAATCTGAAGCTCCCCTCCCCAATATTACTGACCAAGCTGCGCCCCTGTGTTCATTACTTGAACAGCTGGCAGTAGAGTTCCACACGATAGAGCCCATGGTGAGAACAACACTACTTTGTTAATTACCTTCCTCGAATCAGTGTGAACGTGGAATCGAAGGCATGGCTGAAAGGTAAAATGAGAACACAAACAGATTTTTTTTGTTTTTTAATGGGCGTTTCACCCCCAAAAGCAGGAGTGTCGCCTGCTTCAAAGCAAGATTGAGAAGTATGAGACCCCCACCCTTCTCTCATCCCTCCCCCATCCCCTCTTCGTTTGCTGGAGCCGAGGCGCGGGCGCGGGCGGGGCTCCGCGGCTCCTGTCAGCAGTGTCCCCTCTGTCGCATCCCGCTGCTAATGCTGTACAAAGGTCACTCTTGATAGTCCTGGAACCAGTTCCAGCCGGTCGGGGCTGCTGCTCCCAGGCGGCCGCGCGCGCCGCTGCTCATCTGACTGGCGCTTCAGCGGCAGCTCAGGACACCGTCGAGGACATTACATAACGCGCGTTTTCTCGAATATTTTCCTTTCCACCTGTAAACGGGGGCAGGGGAATGAAGGCCGAGGTGCTTTAATAACGTAAACATGATGTATATAGCACACGCACCCTCAAGTGCTTGAGAGGAAGCGAGGTACACGAGCACAGCACATTGGCGACTCGGCGTTCATCGCAGCAATTACAGGCGCTGACAAAGCCCGTAGGTCTGGTCTTCTTTGGCCAGCTGGTGCGATGGTTTATATGTTTTATGTATATATTAATTTATATTTTTATTGCAAGTATATACCACTAAAAATGTGCCTAAACGTAGTGGTCTTATGCATGCAATAAAAAGACGAAATAAAAAGAACATGTCATCGTGACATAAAATTTTAATAGAACACTGGGTGCTTCCAAGCAGGAAGGCATACTTGGAACAGTAAGCCTTTTTAGTTTTAATGTACAATACAAGAAATGTAGATTCTCATTGGTGAAAATAACAGATACTGTTGGCTCTGTATTACGTAAAACTTAAGATCTAGTTTAAACACACAAGAGGGGGGGGGGACTGAAAAAGAAATCAAACCGTATGAAAGGTGAAACAAGCATTTACAATGCAATGGTCTCGGCATTGTTAAAGTTAGAGCTATTGGCATTGCTCATGACATTATTTTCGTTTATGTTTTTGTTTTTAAAACATTTAAAGAAACGGCATTGTTATTTACAATGTCAATAGCTTAATCTCTCTCAAATGCGAGACCTATTGCATTTGCACCCACACACAGAGCCACACACAAAGCCACCCACACACACAGAACCACCCACACAGAGCCACCTACGCTAGCCGAGACCTAAAAAAGGCCACAGTCAACTCTTCCGAAATGCAACTTCAAATGCCACAAGCAGAAGTTACTTTTCGCTTCAAAACCAAAAGACCAAGTGCGCCTTGACAAAAGTCATCTTTTCAGTTTAAAGTAAGCGGAACTACTGCAACTGGGAAATTACAATGTTTGGATTAACAACCGCCTGGTCCCTGCGCTGTGTTATGGATTGCAAACTACGCGTTGCCAGCATCAGTTTGCACTTTAATTCAAAAGTGTATTTCACTTGGGTGAAGTCGGTCTTCACATTGATGCCGCAGTGAGTTTCAAAATATTGTATTTTCTCTGTTGGTACTCCAACCAATCCGCGTTCTTCTCCCTTTCCGCTCCCCCTTAGGCCCCTCTCATGCACCCTGCTTGTCCTATAATGTATTCAAACATTATATGCCAGCCAGATTGTCAGAAAATCTGAAGCTCCCCTCCCCAATATTACTGACCAAGCTGCGCCCCTGTGTTCATTACTCGAACAGCTGGCAGAAGAGTTCCACACGATAGAGCCCATGGTGAGAACAACACTACTTTGTTAATTACCTTCCTCGAATCAGTGTGAACGTGGAATCGAAGGCATGGCTGAAAGGTAAAATGAGAACACAAACAGATTTTTTTTGTTGACAAAAGTCATCTTTTCAGTTTAAAGTAAGCGGAACTACTGCAACTGGGAAATTACAATGTTTGGATTAACAACCGCCTGGTCCCTGCGCTGTGTTATGGATTGCAAACTACGCGTTGCCAGCATCAGTTTGCACTTTAATTCAAAAGTGTATTTCACTTGGGTGAAGTCGGTCTTCACATTGATGCCGCAATGAGTCTTGTGCGGTGAGGTATTTTTTGGGGGGGAATCAGTGTTTGTCAATAGAGGCCCCCGCTTTACAATAATGGCAGTTAGATTTAAAAACTGTGGCACGAGTCGCAGGAAGCACGGGCACTCCTACCTGCATTGTTTATGTTGTGCAGAGACTTTCCCTGGAGGGCTTCGTTGCGAGATCTTCGTGCTGTGGCAATCTGGAACTCTGCTGAGGGTCGTTTTGCTGCAGGAATGTGCCGAGAGCCACCCGACACGGTGTCGGTAGCGAGCCGCCATCTTGTGATTGGCACCAGTTTCTTCCTCCAGCGGTATATTTTTTTTTGTTTCTATTTTTTTTTCCATTGGTGGCCAAATGTTTGCGGTGGAGCACTGGTGTCTGGTCGCGATGGTCAAGAGTCAGCCCAGAGGTTTGGTGAGCAGTCGGAGCTTTCGGAGGGCTCGCCTCGTCGTGGGATGCGTTGTTTTGATGTTCCTGTCGACATATGTTTCTGTTTGCCAAACAACCGGAAAACCTCTGGTACTCTGTTCTCTGAGATTTCACCATGCGAGGGAGCAGAGGAAAAGTAATCTGTGAGACCCATGCTGCTGGTGTCAAGCACAGTTTGAGGAACGTTCTAGCTCGGAGAAACAGCACGTCATTTTCGGATTGGGGGGGAGTGGTTTTTTTCTTTCTCTCCTCTTGCCATTGGCTGGAATGTTTACATTCCAGAGGAGAGAAAGAATCGCCAAAAACACGCCCCCGAATCCGAAAAGGACAGGGCTTGTTTGGAGAGACAAACCTCTTCTCCAATGGCTGACCAGTATTTCAGAGGCCAGCCAATGGAGAAGAGGAGAGAAGAGAGGCGGGTTCAAGCCCCTCTTCTCCAAGTCATTAAATCTCGCGAGCGAGACTGCGCAAGCGCAGCCTTCGCTAGCCGAGACCTAAAAAAGAGTGGTACATTCAAGTATTGGTCCATTAGAGGTGCGCTTCTTTTTAGGCTGTTGTGCACGTGTGATCAGGGATAAATTGCATCGCTCACAGTGTAAGACAGCCAATCGATGAAGTGGTGGGCTGACCCAATGTCCCATGCTGTGCTGGGTGGAAGCATCATTTGAATGACAGCTGAACAGACAAACGGACAAAGTGTACGGATTTCAAAGCCCCTCTATGTATTCATATTTGTATGTAGACTTGACAGGTATGCTGTCCCCACACCCTTTTGCTATCCAATGAAGAACTACCGGAGAAGGCCTTTGGCTCTTTCTACTTGTTTCTTTTCATCCTAACATTTGATTGAGCAGAAGTGTGATTTTGCTGAAAAAAGAGTATTTGTATTACACTTTATACTTAGTTGGAACGCTGATGCTAAATACAGTAGGCCGAATTGGTTATGGTGACAGCCCAATGATGCTGTTTGTTAGATGCCACAGGTCTGATCTGTTCTTATGAAAAAAGCATGACAAAGAATGTAGGCCTGATTTATGTGATCTATGTATTATAAAACCATATACTGAAGTCAATGGACCCGTAAGAGTGAATACACTGCGATAAAGCCCAGATACCGTTATTTTGTTACAAGAAGTCTCGCGGATTACCATAGTAAGCAAGGATTTTGATGTTGGTTACCATCTCTGGCAAACCCTTGGGACTGAGGATTTGCACTGTGATTATCCCACTTATGCACACTTGGAGAGGGGCATTTGTTGTTTTGCCAACTGTAAATTTCTACATATTTGCAATTGTCTGACTGTATGCAAATGGTTGTGTTATGGAGAAGCCTGTGTTCAGTACTGTAGGTTGGAATTGGTTATAGTGAGAAGCCTAAGATACCATTTGTCAGATGCCAAAGGTCTGCTCTGTTTATTATGAAAAGTTACAACAAAGGCAATAGGGCTGACATATTTATTGTGAAGAACATACATTAAAGCCAGTAGTCCTTTAAGGGTAAATTAATATTATGTTATGTTGAAACTTGTAGTCTGGTATTTTGTTACATAGAATCTCGCGGGTTACAGTAGTAGGCGAGTGTTTTGGTGTTGGTTACCCCCTTTGACAAACCCTGAGGGTTGAAGATGTGCATTGGGATAATCCTTATTAGCCAGAGCGACCCCTGCCCAACTTAGTAGCTTTTACTAAGCCCTCCATTTCGTCGACCCCAGCCTCCCCCTCGATGTGGACACAGAGCCAGACCGGCGTCGACCGATGTCTGGACCAGTGTCGACCGGTACTTTTGTACCACTGTTCTCCCCAGGTGTTCCCTGTCGCCCTGAGTGGCTGCTAGAGGAGGGTGAGGAGGACTGGGAGAAGTCTGTGGACCCTTTGGCAGACCAGTTAGAGAACCGGACTGGAGAGAGGAGCTGGGTGAGGCCAGTGGTCTGGACACCTCCCCAGATCTTGGCATGCTATCTCCCCCTACCGTAGCTACGGAGGAGGGTGCATCTTATGCAGTGGTGTTGTGTAGGGCGGCTGAGGCCTTAAACCTTGAGCTTCCTACGGTGGCGGCCAGGACTAACCTCTTAACCGAGGTGTTGCAGCCGGCAGCGGCCTCTTCGGAGCCCCTGCTGCCGTTCAATGAGGCCCTTACAGACATCCTTTTGGGCACTTGGTCCAAGCCCAACACAGGGGCTCCTGTGGGGAGGATGATTGCTAGACGCCACCGCCCAGAATCGGGCGACCCCCATTTTCCTCTCCCAACACCCCACCCATGAGAGCTTGGTGGTCCAAGCCTGGACTTCCAAGGGCGCATTCCCTACTGCACTACCTGATAGGGAATCCAAGAAGCTGGACCATCTTGGGAAAAAAATGTTTTCTTCTTCTAGCTTAGGACTGCTGTCGGGGAACACCGCATGTCTCTTGGGCCGTTACAATTGCGCAGGTGCTGCTGCAGTGCCCGGAGGAGGCCCGGGTCGTGCTCTCCCATGCAGTGGCCGAAGGGAGAGACGCAGCAAAGTTTGCCATCCGATGTGGGCTGGACACCGCCAACACGCTAGGCAGGACGATTTCAACATCAGTAGCCCTTAGTACCTACGCCTGGCTGAGGTCCACTGGCTTTTCCAGTGATGTCCAAGCTACACTTTTGGACATACCCTTTGATGGCCGTCGCCTGTTCGGCGACAACGCAGACAACATGCTCGAGCGCTTTAAGGGCTACAGCCAGATCCTCGGGCCTCGCTTCCACCTCTCGCCCGAGCAGTCTGCTTTTCGCCCCTTTCGTGGCTTCGGAAGGGGTGCCCCGCCACGCTCCACCCAGAGCCACAAGCCTGCGCAAGCTGTCCAACCTCTTCGCGGCCGGGGACGTGGGACCCACCGTCGTGGGTCTGGGAGCCAGTGGGTGGGCCAGTCTACCAGCACCCCCTCTGCAGCAGCCTCGAAGCCCTCCTAGTCCGACATTTCAGAGCCACCAATCGCCAGTGGGCGGCAGGATTCGCCATCACCTCCCCCACTGGCTCACCATCACGTCGGACAGGTGGGTTTTGCAGATAGTCTGAAGGGGTTACTCCCTTCCCTTCAAGACTACCCCTCCATCCATGCCACCTCAATTCCATTGCATGTCGGAGGATCACCTGGGCCTTCTCCAACAGGAAGTTACGGCTCTCTTGGCCAAGGGAGCCATCATGCGAGTTCCTGCCCAAGAAGTAGGTTGTGATTGTTATTCCCACTACTTTCTGGTGCCCAAGAAGGACAAGGGTCTGAGTCCTATCTTGGATCTCAGGATCGTCAACCGCTTCCTCCGGAAGGAGAAGTTCAAAATGTTGACACTGGCTCAGGTCCTGTCTGCCCTCGACCCTGGAGACTGGATGGTAGCTTTGGACTTGCAGTACGCTTATTTTCACATCCCCATCCTGCCAGCCCATCGGCGTTACCTACGGTTCACAGTAGGCCACGAGCACTTTCTGTTTACTGCACTCCCCTTTGGCCTTACCAGTGCCCCTCGGGTGCTCACGATGGTGATGGCGGTGGTCGCAGCTCATCAGTGCAGCTCAGGGTTTTCAGTCTTCCCCTATCTCGACGAATGAATGTTGAAGGCGGGCTCACCCCAGGCTGTCGTCTCCCACCTCCAGACTACGGCCGAGCTCTTGCATTCGCTGGGGTTCACCATCAATGTACTGAAGTCACACCTGATACCCTCTCAGAAGCTCCTTATCAACGGAGCGGTTCTGGACTCTGGCTTATCCTCCCGAGCAGCGAGTCCGGGATATTCAGTCTATGATTCCGATCTTTCAGCCTCTATCCCGAGTTTGGGTCAGAATGACCCTGAGGCTACTGGGCCTCGTGGCCTCCTGCTGGTGGACTATGCCAGGTGGCATATGCGGGCTCTGCAGTGGGACCTGAAGTTCCAGTGGGCACAGCATCAGGGTGAGGGCACTGCACATCAATTGCAGTGGTGGCTAACAAACCAATATTGGGTAAACTGCAGGTCCCTCTCCCTTCCCCACAGTGGTGACAGATGCATCACTTCTGGGGTGGGGCGGCCACATGGGAGAGGCGGAGATCAGACGCCTCTGGTCTCCCGTGGAGTCGGACTCCACATCAACCTTCTGGAGTTTTGAGCGATCCCTCTTGCACTGAAGGCATTCCTTCCTTCTGTCAAACGGAGAGTAGTGCAGGTGTTCACGGACATAACTACTGACATTTGGTACTGCAACAAACAGGGCAGGATGAGTTCGTGGACACTATGTCAGGAGGCACTTCGTCTCTGGAAGTGGCTGGAACATCAGGGCCTGTCCCTGGTGGTTCAACGCCTGGCAGGTTCTCTGAATGCCAGGGCAGACAAACTCAGCCGCCGGTGCATAATGGATCACGAATGGGGTCTTCACTCGGAGGTGGTGCAAGGTCTCTTTCAGCAGTGGGGAGATCCTTGGTTAGATCTATTCGCCATCGAAGAGAACGCGCAATGTCTGCAGTTCTGCGCGTTGGAATTTTCAAGGCGGCACTCACTCGGCGACACTTTTTGTCGGGAGTGGAGTTGCGGTCTTCTATACACCTTTCCGCCTATACCACTTCTACCCAGAGTGCTGAAGAAGATCAAGCGCAACCGGGCCCAAGTCATTCTTGTGGTACCGGACTGGGCTCGAAGAGTATGCTATTCCGAGCTCTTACACATGGCCATCGATCCTCCGATCAGACTGCCCTTCGGGAGGATCCTCTATCGCAGCAGCAGGGGACAGTCCTCCACCTGAACCTGTCCAGCCTCCACCTCCTTGCATGGAGACTGAGCAGCGACAGTTGCCAGCTTTCAACCTTCCTCCCGAAGTCTGTAAAGTTATCTTGGCAGCCAGACATCCCTCCACCAACACGGTATACGCCTGAAGATGGAACAAATTTGTGGCATGGTGCACAGCAAAGGCTGTGGATCCTCTTTCTGCACCCCTTTCAGAGGTTCTCCTCTTCATTCTTTCTTTGGCCCAGCAGGGCTCTGCTCTGGGCACTTTGAAAGTCTATCTTTTGGCCATTTCGACCTTTTTTCGGCTTCCTGATCAGCCTTCTCTTTTCAAGTCCCCTATTGTAAATCGCTTCGTTAAGGGCATTACTCACTTGTTTCCTCCAATTCCTTTCGTAATGCCCCAGTGGGACTTGAACCTGGTTCTGACTTACCTTATGTGCTCTCCTTTCTCGCTGCTGCATAACTGTCCTCTCAAACATTTGACTCTTAAAACTGCCTTTTTGGTTGCCATTACCTCTGCTTGCAGGGTGAGTGACCTTCAGGATCTTTCTTCCAAACCTCCTTTTCTGGCTGTTCATCCGGACAAAGTTGTCCTTCGCACTAGGCCTTCTTTCCTTCCCAAAGTGGACCTCTTTCCACATAGAACAGACCATCACTTTGCCCACCTTCTTCCCGCCCCCGCATCCTTCTAAAGAAGGCTCCGCCGCCTGGATCCAAAACTTGCGCTTTCATTCTATCTGGATCTCACAAAACAATTCCGGGTGGATGACCAGCTCTTTGTTGGCTATGTGGGCTCCAAGAAAGGTCGAGCCGTGCAAAAACGAACCATCTCTCGAAGGGTCGTTCTTTACATCAAAATCTGCCATTCCTTAGCGAAAAAGGAACCTCCAGTGGGGTTACGTGCCCATTTCACCAGGGCGACGGCAGATACTACTGCTTTGTAACGTGGAGTCCCCCTTCATAACATCTGCCAGGCAGCTACGTGGGCTTCATTGCACACGTTTACCAAACAATACTGCCTGGACAGCCAAGTATGGAGAGACGGTTTCTTTGGCCGTTCAGATCTCCAGGACTTTCTGATGTGAACTTGGTTCGCAGACCCACCTCTGGGGTTGGTATTGCTGGGGTATCTATTCTAAGGTGAGGAATCCATAACTGTCTCTTTCAGATGAACAAGTTACTTACCTTCAGGAACGATATATCTGTAAGAGACATAGATTTGTTATGGATTCCTCACCGCTCGACCCATCCTCCCCGTTCTGCGAACTGACTTCTAGGGTAAAGGACTAGTTTTGTGCACTAGTGGTCAGTGTCTTGCATGGCACTGCGCTTCTGGCGTGGAATGTCGTGTAAAGAACTGACGTCAGCACGCAGGGGCGGTGTCTAAGTAGATACCCCGATGTCATTCCGGCAACCACAATGCCAGCGACGAACGTGGAGTCGACCAACGCCACCTACCGACGCCCAAGGGTACTGCTGAAGAAACATTTTCCGGATCCAGTCTGACACCTGGGGGTAATTCTAAGGTGAGGAATCCATGACTAATCTAGGTCTCTTACAGATATATCATTACCAAAGGTAAGTAAATTGTTCATTGACTCATTTATAAAGGCAACTCCTCAATAGTTAAATTACTTAAATGTTCTTTTCATGTTTCCGTTTGGGATAATAGCTAGTTTATTTCTATAGTTCTCTAATATTCTGGAGGTCTTTTCAGGGCACTAATAAAAAACAAAACCTTATCATAAACCTCTTAGCCAACTACATGTACCTTATATATGGAAATATATATATATCATATATTTACAAACATAAATATCGCACTTTGCTAAGTTTTTACCTCACCTATGACTGTAAAGGAGGGCGTGATTAAGTTGTGACAGCCCTTCTTTAGATGAAGGGACATTGATTCACATTGCCTGTGTTATTTTTTCCCTGCTCTATTTTTATGAAAACTTGGGTTCAAGAGATGGCAAACTTAGGTGTGAAGCATTGGTTGGTTGACGGTGCACAAAATTAATAAATAAGTTACTTATTTATTGTTCTTGAGTTAGGCTGAGTTTCATTCTTGGTCTTTTCCGTATACCATCATTCTTGTGAGTAACTACATGGTGCGGGCCTGCTCATCATCTCACCTTTCCAAGGAACTGCTTATATGAACTGGCCCTACTAAAAATTGGTGTACCTAGATCATATGTCTGGGGACTCAATGAGAGCACCACTTCGGTATGTCACAAAAATGCTTCCCACGTATGCTCACATCAAGTACAACACTCTTTTAGCCAAGCACCCCCACGGTGTAGTGTGGTACGTGGTCCCCTTCCGATAGTACCTTTCAACGCCCTGCAGTGGTGTATGAAGCATTAAATAAATGCAACTACAGTACAGCACAATACAGTAGGATTTATTTATCCTTTCTTTAAATGACAGCATGTCTCGCGAAGGCTGCCTTCCAGCACTTAATCCTACTTGTGGTCTTGTTTTGTACTGAAATAACGCAAAGTATAAGGGTAGGCCTGGCCTGCACAAAGCCTTAAGTCGAAGCCTATCTGACTGTGCAGCCGTCTGATTTGCTAACAACATGAATGAATGAATGAATGTGGGTTTTATAGAGCGCATAGTAACCCGGAAGCATCCCAGCGCTAAAAACCAAGACAGCAGATTCGGTGGGGTGACCAGGGAGAGGAGAGAAGTAGTGAATCAAGGGAAGAGGTGAGTTTTCAAAAGTTTTCTGAAGCGGAGATGACTGGGTTCACTCCTGAGTTTGAGAGGTAGGGCGTTCCACATTTTAGCCGTGTTCACCGAGAATCGCCGACCTCCTGTGCGTGCCTGTTTTACTCTGTGGACTGTGATAAGGTGTTCGTGATCCGAGCGGAGAGGCCTTGTGGCTTTGTAGGGCGTGATTAGGTTTTTAAGAATGGGGGGGGCCCTTGTCCTGTAGAAGTTTATGCGCCAGACAGAGGGCCTTGAATATTATTCTTTCTCTTATTGGGAGCCAGTGCAGGAGTTTAAGAGCTGGTTTAGCCGAAGTTCTGGCCGGGGTGTTCGTGAGAAGCCGGGCAGCGGCGTTCTGAATTTGTTGTAATTTGTTGAGGGTGGCTTCGGGAGCTCCCAGGTAGATGGCGTTGCCATAATCCAGTCTGGAAAGGATAAGGCCTTGGATGAGCAGTTTCCGGGAGGTTTGTGGTAGTAGGGGCAGAATTTTTCTGACTGATCTGAGAAGGCCGAAGCAGATCCCAGCAGTTTTTTAGGTCTCGCCTGAGACAGCGCTTTAGCGCTGCTCTCGCGAGAGCTTTTGTTAAAGGGGGATCTGGAAGTGCAAACGAGTGCTTTTCAGGCCTCCAAATACAGTGCATGTGCTCCGGGCGCGCGCAGCATTTGGCAGCCTGAAAAGCACTGCGTGATCACTTTCACGGCCGCTTTGATGTCCTCAGTGAGCCGCGCGGCCACTGAGGACATCAATTGTTAACACAGCAAATAGCTGTGATGTGACGTGGTTCACGGGAGGGCATTGCACGTTTTAAGCTACCTTTATCTAAATGAAACAATGAATCCTTTTTTTAATGTTTTCATGTGTAGATGCATTGCATTCTCAAATAAAGCCAATTAACGGCAGGTTTCTAATTTTCAGCACTGCTGCCGTTTGTTCGGCTAGCTTTCCGACGCGCCTGGGCCGTTTTATTAAAACACGGGTTTGTTAAAGTTTGTTTTGCGTGTTTTCCTCACATCTTTACGTTGCGGTAATTAAACTGTTGCATTCCTCCCCCCGCCTCCCCTCCTAAATCCCACCTTGTAAAATCAAACTCGGGTCTCGTCAGCTGAACCCTTAACTCCCCTTGAATTTACTTAGTTTGCTCCGAAAGACTTCTGCGTTTCCTTCTCTGATTCGTGCGCCGTAAAACGGCTAATGAAACTCAAGCTGAGCTCTACGTGTCATCATGAAAATGACCTGAAAATTGCCTGCAGATTGCCTGATGTGGTCTGCAGAGAGAAGCGACACGAGACTTAAGCCTGTGACGTTGACCAATGGGAGCAGTGCTACCTGTGTTTACTACTCCAGCCCCAGCACCGCTCGGATACTGACATATTGTGTGCAGATGACCCAAGTCCATGTGCCTGCTTTAATATTTGTGGATTTTTTTCCCCCAAACACAAAGCGTTACAAGTACCCGTCCACGCAGAGCACTCGGTGACCACACAGACCATCTGCGTGCGCACCAATACTTTACCGTTACTCTGGGTGCCAGTCCAGGCCCTATTTTGTGGGCCACGCACACAAGCACATACAAATAAAGCACGCGAAGTCCATGCAACAAGAATAGTGTCATCTCTCTCACCCAGTGGAGTAACAGCCGCTACCTTGTGGCTACGGTGGCGCCAAGCCCCAGGGGGCCCCCCTCCGGCACAGGCTGCAGGCCCCTAACACGAAAGCTCCAGACTAGGTGCGAACTGGAGCATGTGGCGCCCTCTACATATGCGTTGCAGCCCCACCCCCCTCACGTTGCATTGCGCCACTGCTTTCACCCATGTCAAACCAACCGCTTCCAACCAATGGACTGCAGGATTCCCAACCACGCGTCAATGCAGCGCCTCGAGACCCTCACTGGTGATTTGCTGCGCTCTAGAAATGTTTGATTGATTGATTGAATGTACTCAGTGAGATGTTTCCTAGAAGAGTGGCACGAATTCCTCTTACGGAGCCACAATTAATGCAAACAAGTAGGTGTGAGGTAGGGTGTGGTGAGGAAGGTATGCATTCGGCTCACAGATCTAGTGAACCCAAGTGAAAAGAGCATAGAGACGGACACGAATGGAGCGTCTCACAGAACACACTGCGTTACTGTTTACAAGCAGGGTCACTAGAATTATGTGGCAACGGAGGCCCAAGTTATGCGTCAGGACTGATTACATCAAGCAGATAACAAGACGACAAAACATGTACCACATTCTGGGGCGTCTTGCTATTTTATTGAACACACATTAAGACAAATAATTATATTATCATCTTACAAGGAAGCACAGGAACACCATTATATTAACACGGTTCCCTCCAAGTCCCAAAGTAAACAGACTGTTTAAAACAGTAATAACAAGCATTTGCAATGCAATATGTCTCGCATTTACACGAGTTTAAGCTATTGGCATTGTAAATGGCAATGCCTTTTATTTATGTTAAAAAAACAAAAATAAAAGGCATTGTCATTTGCAATGTCAATAGCTCAAACTCGCGTAAATGCGAGACCTATTGCATTGCAAATGCTTGTTTTGCTTGGGTTTTGAAGGACAGGTCCTTCTCTATCCAGATCCCTAGGCTCTTAATCTCCTCTTTGGGAGTGGGGGGTTCTCCCAGGCAGTTGGGCCAGAGGTTAGGGGGAAGGGTGGGCCCTTTATGTCCGAGAAGCATGATCTCAGTTTTGGACCCGTTTAAGGGCTGATTCGTTCATCCACATAAAGATTTCAGCGAGGCAGGTATGAAGGTTGGACGGTTCTAGGTTGGGATATTCCGAAAGCTACCCTGGGAATGCATTCTGCCCATTGCTTATGGCTTTGTGGTTTGTCACTCACATTTGCTTGCTTTCTATTTGCAGCTTTTTTTTGTTTTAGGCTGTGCAACTCAGGTTTGTCCTTTCCCTTGCTCAAACCTTACTTACTGTATTCTTCCACCAGTACTGGATTTCTGTAAACAGGCCTTTAAATCTTGTCCTTATCTTGTCACATTTACTGTCCATTCTAAAACTGAGGTCAAATGTCACACTATGTCATGGTGTTTACTTTTCTTTCTCTGAATTCAAAGTGAGAGGAGTTAGGTGACAATCATTCTGGCTCCTGTTTTTCTAACACATAACAAAATGTAAATGTCGGTAAATTAACTGTTCAGTTATTTCAGTCAATCAGTCAAAATTTATAAAGCACTGCATGTCACCTGTGAGGATCTCACGGCACTGTCAGAATTAGAAAACCCCAAATGAAGCACATTATTTGGTAATTCTGAAGTGTGGTAGAAACAACAATTTCAAAACGATCAAAACAAATAAATACACTAGGTGATGACATTTCCACACATTATTGTTTGTGCGCTGTATATTTGTATCCATTAAACTGTGTGTCAGTGTTAAATGAAATGGTATTTCAGTTGAAGATGTGTTGTCTGTAATGGAAGTGTGCTATCACACTATGCATACCATGCATATTCTACACTACACCGCTCCACTCCATGCCACCCTACACTACACTCTGCACCACTCCACTCTACACCACTTCACTAAACACCTCTCTACGCCAATGCACCCTACTCCACACTACTCTACTATGCACCACTGCACTCTGTGCCACTCTACTCTGCAATACTACACCCTATGCCACTGCACTCCATTCTGGGCCGCTCCACTCTGCCCCACTGCCCTCTACTCTGCGCCCCTGCACTCTACTCTGCACCCCTGCACTCTACTCTGCAACCCTGCACTCTACTCTGCAACCCTGCACTCTACTCTGCACCACTGCATTCTACTCTGCACCAGTGCACTCTACGCCAATGCACTCAACACCACTGCTCTGCACCGCTACACTCTGTGCCACTATACTCTACTCTGCAACACTTTAAACCACTATATTCTACAACATTTTATACCACTACACTACACGCCATTGTTCTCTAAGCTACTTTGTTCTACTCTGCACCTTTCTGCTCTACGCCACTCTATTCTGTTCCACTCTATGCTACTGCACTCCACGCCAATAAACTCTGCGCCACTCTACTGTACTTCACTGCACTATACGAAAGTCTACTCTGCAACACTGCACTTACGCTGCTCTCCTCTATGCCACTGCACTCTACGCCAGACACTCTACGCCACTCTACTCTGCACCTCTCTATGCCAAGGCAGTCTGCACCATGCTATTATACATCACTGCACTCCACAAAAGTCTACTCTGCAACTCTCCACTCTCTGCAACTACAGCATTGCACTCTGCATCACTGAACTCTACGCCACTCTTATCTGCAGCATAGCACTCTTCTCTGCACCACTCGAATGCCCTCTGCACCACTGTACTCTGTGTCACTGCACTCTACTCTGAAACAATCTACTCTACACCACTGCCCTCTACTCTGAAACAATCTAATCTACGCCACTATGCTCAATGGCACTCTTTTCCTTTCTGCGCTATTCTATTCAACGCCACTGCAATCTACCCTATGCCACTCCACGCCACTGCACCCCACGCCAATGCACTTCACACCCCTTTACTCAAAACCAATACACTGTACGTCACTGCACTGTACGCCAATCTACTCTGCAACACTGCACTGTACGCCTCTATGCTCTACTCTGCAACACTCTACACTACACTATTGCACTCTGTCACTTTACTCTGCCTCACTTTATTCCACTACTAATTACACTAACTCTACGCTTCGAGCACTGCAATATTCGCCACAGTACTCTACACCACTCCAGTCTAGGCCACTCCACTCTACTCTGCACCGCTCCATTCTGCAACACTGCACGCCATGCTCCTGCAATCTACACCATGGACTGTGCGCCACTACTCTACGCCACTCCACTCTACCTTGCAGCACTCCATTCTACACCACTTCACTCTACTCTGAAACAATCTACTCTATGCCACTGCCCTCTATGCTACTATTCGACACTGCACTCTACTTTCCCTCACTCTACACCACTGCGCTCTACATCAGCACTCTATGCCACTTCACTCTACCCTACACCACTCCACTCTATGCCACTTCACTCTACCCTGCACCACTCCACTCTATGCCACTTCATTCTATTCTGAAACAATCTAAGCAACTGCACTCTTTGCCACTCTACTCTCCCTAAAACCAGTGCACTCTAAGCCACTACTCAGAACCACTGCACTCTGCCTCTATGCTCTACTGTGCAACACTCTACTTCACTGCACTCTACGCCGCGCTACTCTACTCCACTCTACTGTGCACTACTTTGCTCTTTACCACTCTATGCCACTGCGCTGTACACCACTCTACTCTAAACCATGCCACTCTAAGCCAATGCACTCAACACCACTTTACTGACAACCAATGTACTCTATCCCAGCTGTGCTATACTACTATACTCTACGCCATTGCACTGTACGCCACTGCATGCTACACCATTGCGCTCTACGTCACTGCACTCTACGCCACTCTTTTATACTCTGCACCACTGTACTCTACGCCATTGCTCTTTGCGCCACTCTACACCACTGCACTCTCCGCCACCGCACCCTGTGCCACAATATGCTACGGTGCACCACTCAAATCTATGCCACTCTACTGCACTCTATGCCAATGCACTCTACGCCACTCCCTGCCACTCTGTACCACTGCACTCCACGCCATTGCAGTCTATAACACTCTACCCTGCACCACTGCTCTCTACGCTGCACCAATATTCTCTACTCTTCACCACTACTCTCCACTCTGCACCACGCCACTCTGCACCACTCCATGCCACTTCACTCTACTCTGAAACAATCTACTGTACAGCACTGCACTCTATGCTACTGTATTCTATTCTGCACCACTGTCTTCTATGCCATTGCTCTCTGTGCCACTCTGCTTTGTGCCACTCTCCGCCACTTTACCCTACGCCACTATATGCTATTCTGCACCACTCACATCTACACCACTAAACTCTATGCCACTCCCCACCATGCCTCCCCCCACCAATTTTCACCACTGCACTGTACACCACTCTACCCTGCACCACTTCACTCTACCCTGCACCACTTCACTCTACATCACTTCACTCTACTCTGAAACAATCTGCTGTACTCCACTGCACTCTACTCTACTCTACTCTGTCACTGCACTCTACGCCAATGCACTCTACACCACTTTACTCATAACCAATGCACTCTACCCCAATTTACTCTGCACCACTGTACTTTATTCCACTTCACTCTAGGCCACTTTACTCCACTCTGTGACACTGCACTCTGTGATACTTCAGTCTTTGACACCCCACTCTGTTACACTGCACTGCACTCTACTCTACGACACTCCACTCTACGACATCCACTCTACGACATTCCACTCTACGGCACTCCACTCTGACGCTCTACTCCACTTTATGCCACTTCTCTCTACTCCACTCTACAACACTACTCCACTCTGAGATCCTATGCAACTCCCTCTATGACACTCCATGCCACTTTACTTCACTCTATTTTACATCACACTACTCCACTCTGTTCCACTCTATGCCACTCCACTCTGACACTCTATGCCACTCCACTCTGATACTCTGTGCCCACTGAGTGCTACTTCACTCTGATACTCTATGCCACTCCACTCTGCTCTACGCCACTTGACTCTACAACACTCTACTCCACTTTACCATTCCACTCTCCTATACTACTCCACTCTGACAATCTACTCTGCTCTACGCCACTCTTCTCTACAACACTCTACTCCACCCAAAGCAACATCCTCTATGCCAGTCCACTCTGCTCTACACCATTCCACGACACTGTAAGCCATTCCACTCTACGACACTCAACTGCGACTCTCTACTGCTCTCTACGTCCTTTCACAATATGACACTCTGTTCCCTGCATGACACTCCACTCTACACCACTCTATTACACTACAGTTTACTCCATGCCACTTAAACTCTATTCTGCGCCACTCTATAACACTCCATTTTAGGAACCTCCACTCCACTCCACTTTACCCCACTAACCTTTACCCAAACTGAACAGCAGCCACGCTGATGTACGACATGACTAAAACATATTGGCAAACCCAATAGTTCGTACATAGGCGAGACCTATTGGCTTTGCCAATGCTTGTTTGCTGTTGCTAATGCCTGTGTATAATCGGGTGAAACCTTGACCAGCCGTTATAGGATTCACCCTGTGGGAGTGGTTCAGCACATGTCCCTCTGGGAACACACAGCCACTGGAGCTGTCTGAAAGAATTATGCAGAGATATGTTTCAGAACTCCTGACCGATTGCAATTTTGACAAATCACAGACACTAAAAACATTGTGCTCCTATATTGAGGTTGACAGAGCATGTCGGGAAGAAGAGGCAAAATCCAATTTGTCGGTAGAAAAAGTAAAGTATATAAGACTGATGCAAATTTCTCCATTTTGCTTTGTATGAAATGTTTTGCAGACCATAATTTTACTTGCTCTTACATAGGGACTAAATACGTGGCTCAGGATCCCAGCTCTGAATCGATTCTCATTCTTAAAAACCCTTTTAAATAAATCATTCATCAGACCCACTAGCCAATCCTGTGCATGGGGACTACATTGCTTTCATTCTTGTCCTGTGGTGGTGTATAATAAATAATGATTCCTGCTGTAATGGCAACAGCTCCCAGACCATGTTGTACTTAAACTGCGTCTGACTTGTAATAACATTGGAACACTTCCCAATGCCAGCCAGGTAGGACCAAGCAGGGTCAGTCACGCATCAGGCAAACTTCACTGACTTTGTCCTAACATTTTGCTGGAACAAAGTCAGTGACATGTCTGTCTGTAGACTCTCTCTGTAGGGACATCGCTGTCTGTAAGTTCTGCCTGTAGGGACATCTCTGTCTGTATGGACATCTCTATCTTAGGGTAATCTCTATCTAGGAACATCTCTGTCTGTGGGGATATCGCTGTCGTAAGGGTCATTTCTGTCTGTAGGGATATCCCTGCCTGCAGGCTCTGTCTGTAGGGATATCCGTACCTGCAGGCTCTGTCTGTAGGGATATCCCTGCCTGCAGGCTCTGTCTGTAGGGATATCCCTGCCTGCAGGCTCTGTCTGTAGGGATATCCCTGCCTGCAGGCTCTGTCTGTAGGGATATCCCTGCCTGCAGGTTCTGTCTGTAGGGATATCCCTGCCTGCAGGCTCTGTCTGTAGGGATATCCCTGCCTGCAGGCTCTGTCTGTAGGGATATCCCTGTCTGCAGGCTCTGTCTGTAGGGATATCCCTGCCTGTAGGCTCTGTCTGTAGGGATATCCCTGCCTGTAGGCTCTGTCTGTAGGGATATCCCTGCCTGTAGGCTCTGCAGGCTCTGTCTGTAGGGATATCCCTGCCTGTAGGCTCTGTCTGTAGGGATATCCCTGCCTGTAGGCTCTGTCTGTAGGGATATCCCTGCCTGTAGGCTCTGTCTGTAGGGATATCCCTGCCTGTAGGCTCTGTCTGTGGGGGCAGCTCCCATTTCCCCCAGTCAGGCAGCCAGTGTGAGAGACCGCCTCCGAGGACCCCTCTGTAAAAGACAGCAGTGGGGGGTCACTTGTGCTTGGCCCGGTCACTGCACAGAGTCCCTCTGCCAGTTCCCGCCGGTGTTGGGTTTATCTGTGGCTATCAGCCCGCCGACGTGTACCAGGCAGAGAGCAGAGGCCTTGGAGATGGCACCGATGTTCTTTTCACTTCCTCGAAAATGTAAATAAATACAACCTCCCCTGCCGCCCTCTCCTTACATACAAGCAGAAAATGTGATGTGGAATTGAATTGTTTAATAGATGGCTTGGTCTAGGCACAAGGGAATTGTTTAACTGTTTTCTGGAGAATTTTATTATTCTAGTTAATTTAAAAATATATATATTTATTTATTTATTTATTTACTTATTTATTTATTACGAGGCCAGAGAGTAATGATGTAGAGTGTTCTGATACTTATATGGTTGATGCCTCTTCTCGGACTAAACAAAGACCTTTTCAGGTTCCCTAGAGGAACGACCTACAGGGCGCGTTTTACTCTCAAATAAACACCTAACTAAGATGCTGAAGGTTACCTAGGTGTAGGGTTTGCTTAAAAACTAAATATAAAATTCGAATGTCATCGACACAGAAAACTGTACCGTTGGATTTCGCATATTTTTTTGACATATTTATAATCTGAGGTGCAGGAAATTAAAGAGACACGCCTAAAGTCGCACATTATCTTTTACAAGGGCCGAAGGTAAGGTCAACACTCAGTTCTACAGGTCAACAGCTGGGGCACTAAGGCGCAGCTCTTCCCGAATGGACAGAAACTAACTGTTCAGTAGGTGAAATAGCCGAATCGTACACCTTTTCATGCATAAAAAGCTTGAGTTTTATAAAGAGAAGCAGAGAACCCTGAAATGCACTCTAAGGTGCCTGGCATTCATTCTTGAGAGAGGGACTGTAGTCTAAAATGTATTATTGTGTTAGATACTTCTGGTGGTTTGCTCACCTCTAAATATCCCAGGTGCCAGGCGTGATCCAGAAATTTCAGTAGCTCAAGTACACCGGTAGAATGAACTGGCTCCACATTGGCATCGGAGGCAACGCCATTGTGAAGTCACTGGGCCCATAAGGTGGCTACTTTAGTGTCCTGATGAAAGTTTCCTTTTTTCAGTGCCTTCGACAAATATCCGGAGATCAAGCTCACTCGACATTTACCTCAGAGGAAACGTTTTCCTCACAAAACAATTTGGTGTAGTGCCAGGGACGGATTATATTGTATTGTATTGTATGAACATTTATAAAGTGCACTTTAACCCTAAGGGTATCCTGGCGCTGTGATACACATATATTACCAAACGGGGGATGCTACAGATCATACTGAAAAGATTATACTCTGGGAAAAGCCAGGTCATAATTTTTTTACGAAACCGCATCAAATCCTGTACCTGTCTCAACACTCAGGGGAGGCTATTCCAAAGGCAAGCGGCTGCCACGCCAAACGCTCTTCCCCCCATAGTTACTTTCTTTATTTTAGGTATGATTTCCAAATTGGCTGATGAGGAGCGGATGCTGCGCATAGGAGCATACCATCCAAACCTATTCTGTAGTGGTTTGGGCCCAATTCCATGTAGAGCCTTAAACACGATGCACAGAGACTTGAACTGTACCTTTTGAGCCACCAGTGCAACTCAGCCAAAGCCAGGGATGAAGATGACTTGCGTGGTCTCATAAGTGCAAGTTTTGCTACTGCCGCCTGGATTCTCTGGAGCCTATCAAGCAAATATCTCTGAGACTCCAGTAGCAAAGCATTGCAGTAGTCCATGCGGCTCATGATGACACTCCTGACTACTAAAGCTCTGGCCTGGGTTGGAAGCACAGGCAGCACCTTCCGCAGTTCTCTAATAAGAGTATAGCAGCTCCCCACCAGCTTGTTGACATGAGATTCTAGGTTCAGCATATCATTAAAGCTGACCCCCAGATTTCGCACCGTCCTCACGGGTACCAGAGGAGCGTCCGTGGGGATAGGCCAAATGTTATTGGGAAAAACCAGCGGCACTCTGCGTACTCCACAGTGCAAGATCTCAGTTTTTTATCTTTATTAAATTGCAAGGAGTTGTCTCGCAACCAATTAACCATTTCCCGCATACAAGCGTGGAAGTTATCCAGCAAACCATCACGGTCACCTTCCAGAGACAAAATGAGCTGGGTATCATCGGCATAATTTACCAACCTAGTGTTGAATGACTTGATGATACCTATCAGCGGCCTCATATAAACATTAAATAAAATAGGGCTGATTGAGGACCCCTGAGGAACCCCATGCTCAATATCCACAAAGTCAGATTGGAAAGGGGAGATGGCCACTGCCTGCTGTCTATCAGCCAAATATGACTGAATCCATCTCAGAGCCACCCCTACCACCCCCATTTCTTCCAGCCTTGCAAGGAATATTCCCCTATGTCTTTGGTCTTTAAGCCCTGCCATGATTGTCACAAACAAATGTCCATCACAGACCCTCGTTTCGCCTGCCTATGGTGCTTGGGGTCAGATCTCCATTCGCATTCCTGTGACTCCGACCTCAGCATGTACCCTAAGGCCATAAAAGAGATGGAGGTCACGTTGATCATTGCCCGGGCCTGGGATGATTATCGGAGCTGCCATTGATCAAGAGCTTAATCCAAGACTCCTCCTTCTTCCTTCAAGACAGCAAGTCATAAGAAGCACAAGAAAAAATGTCATGCTTCACCAGTAAGTATGTATATGTGTGTATATTTCTATAGCACAAACCTAGCCGAAAGGCAGTGGAGCACTGTCAAAAACAACCATAAAGTAAATGTGTAATGGGAGAGGTAACAGATTTGTAGATGATTAATGCATTACGATGTAGTGTTCTTTAGAGAGGTGAGTCTTCAGCTCTTTCCTAAATTGGAGCAGCGTTGGGGTGGGCCTGATAGATACGGGGATGTTGTTACAGATCCTGGGTGCCTAAATGGAAACGACCCGTTGTCTTGTGTTTTACTCTTCTTGATTTGCATTCTGATGGTGTCCTGGCTGTTGGTGTGCTGAGAACCACCAGCAAAGGTGAGGGTCTCTGCAAAATAAGCATGGGTGCTGGTTGTGATGACTTTTTAAAGCAGCTTGTTTTGAAGATGGTGCTGGCCAGCAAGTGAATCCAGTGGAGTTCCATCATGATGGGACTGATGTGATCATATTTCTTCAGGCCTGTGATGAGACATACTGCAGCATGTAGGATGCCCGTAAGGGGTGCCAATGTGGAGTCTGCAAGGCCTTGGAGTAGGGCATTCCCTCCATCTAGATGCAAGAGTACAAGGGCTTGAACAGCAGTTCTGGAGTCCATTACTGGAAAAATTGGTGTGACTTTCTTTAGAAGCGAGAGCTGTTATCAGTCCGTTTTTGTTGTTGTTTTTTTTTTTTGCCAAAGTAAGTCACCTTATTGCTCCCCAAAATGCGGGGACTCATCTTTGGAGCCAGAGCTGAAGCTCATTCCTCCTTCGGGACCCTCCTCAGAGCAAAACTTCCCAACACCATATGCCGCTGCTGTTCTTCCCTGAGTTCCCCTCTGATCCTATAGCATTTCAGTATGTGATGTTCGACTTCCTCTGTTTAGCAGCAGTCCTCCCTTGAGTACTTTTTGGACCCATGGGATGTCCTTCTTTATTCCGATGGTTCCTTCATAAGCTTCATGTGGGCTTTTACACCAAGCTAGCCCAATGTAAGGCCAAGGCCAATGTTCTTCCAAGCGCACGCATATTTGTTGCTTCCTCCGTATATGTGTGCTCAGAGAGAGAGGAGCAAGTGAGGGATGGAGTAGTACCAGGGCACTAATACTAAAAGAAATAATGGGGGCACTAATTATTTTGGGCAATAGAGTCACATGGAGTGATGTCCCTGGAAACAAAGTCCCAATTATATCATATCTATTACTTTAAATCAAATGGGATATTTTCCCTTCTCTCCTCACCTGACCACTTCTTATAATGGATCTCACTGTATGCTTTTTGAAAACATTTTTGAAAAGGTTGGTAGGTAAGTGCCAGACTTCATCATAGTTACTTGGGGTTTAACTGGGTTGTTCCAAGTAATACACAAATAGGGTTCAGATGTAGAAGTAACACTATTTAATAAATGCTAAACTAAAGAATCAACAGTGGCCAATCGTTTCTAAATAGCCTAAAACTTATATGCGTGCAATCCATGCGCGCTGAGATCAGTCCCTTTATTTCTGTGCCAACAGACATGGATGTGAAGCTACCTCTTGTCTCTTTCGAGAATGTCTTTTTGACTTTCCCAACTAATTCTAAAGTGTGCAAGGGAAGATGTCACCATCCAAATCTGCTGGGTTCAAACCATGTGGGGACTGTTGCAAACAGATGTCTTTGACTGCAGTGACTGTGCCTTGATGCACCCCAAGGCGATGCAGAATCGGTAAGCAAATCTGTTCATAGCGAAACACTACAAGACTCCAGGTTGTGACCGGTGAAGGCCCAAAGGCAGATCCTGGTCCCGATCCAGAAGCATTTCCTGCAACTGATAATCATTGACGTCCAGATCCTCTAATAAATTAAATAAAAAACACAAGAAGTCCAAACTGGACTTGGCCCTGTCCCACCACTCTTGATCATCTGAGAAGGTGCAAGGGTGTCATTGTGTCTCCAGGTGTCGTTCCACTTGGGAGCCGATTACGACCCTTGTCCCTCAGCAACCTAAATATCTTTGGTGACACCGCAGCTGATTGAGGATTCTTGTGAAGTCATGCTCTGGCTTTATGGCACATTACCGTCTTCCTCTGGCTTGCCTGCGGGCTCCAAGGATGCCTTCAAACTGGGCTTCCGCCTGCAGGTCTGCCCTCTACACCAGATGTTAAGTTTCAATCGGGTGACCCTGTATTCATCAGCACCTGGGTATCAATTAGTACATAAAAACAAATGATTCTGTGGGGCAAACAAACTAAAACACATGCGTTTACTTAATAGCTGTATAGGCAGAGCATAAATCACCATAGCAAAAACAATGAATCACACATGGGTCTGTTTAACTTATAGTCTTTCATATATTCAAATGATGATTAAGTAAATTGATTCATATTAATCTACAAGACGGATGCTCCATAAGTGCAAATTGAAAGTGCTCATGCAGTGGATCAAGTAAAAAGTAACTGTGAAAATACACAAACACATTCAAATTCACAACAAAATCATAAGCAAACAATAATCAGCCTTTTTGAGTCATTATGCATGCGGAGCAGCCCGGAATTGAATTGTGCCTAGAATGGTGTTTTATTAAGTCAGGGCAAGCATCACTTCCTGGGCCGTAAAACGGGCTTAGAAGGCCACTTGGGTTGGCTGAAAAGCTCTTCTGTAATGTGAGTATCCTGGGGAAGTGATTCCTAATGCTTAGAACGGTGCATGTTAAATTAGTAGTTCCTCGCAATCAGTTTCATATGAATCTTCTTAGTATGGCCGGTGTCTACCAGCTTGGAGAGTTTCAGTAGTGATTCTCTACAGAATATCTGATATAAGGCACAAAATGACTCCCGGTTACTCCTTACGCAGTCCTGATGAAGGCCCATACAGATGTTGTTTAGTAACTTCGTTATTGGAGGGGCGAAACGTCAACAGTTTATTTAAATTACCTGTACTGAATTTCTAGTCCTGTGGTCATCCTCTCATATGAGACTTGAAACCATATTGACTCGGACAGAATGATTATCATTTAGTAATCTAGTGGGGATGGAAGGGTCTAAAATGTCCTATATGCAGTCCAGAATTTGCATTGAGATATTAAAGGGGTATTGTATATCTTGTGATAGTATCTCATATTTGTTCCCACATTGTCTGTGTTGGAAGGAGGCTGTTATTAGATATGCATGCTTCTAGTTATTATTTGGATATGATAGGATTTAGGGTGACAACATTTCTCTGGGGGGTTTCGAGAATGCAGATGCAATGTGACTTTTGCCAATTTCGCATTCGGAGGTATGAGATCTACACATTTTCCTGTTCGCAGTTTTGATTATTAAGAAATGGAAGAAATCTGTGGGTGGGAGATTGTGTTTCTCTGAGATCATAACCGGCAGCGGGGAATCGGAGGATTTTAAGTGTTTGATGAGAAGGGCGCCTGGTTTTGCCCTACATTTTCCCCAAAACAGATTTCGAGATTATTTTGATATAGGGATTGAACCAGAGAGAGGAAAGATCTAATTATTTTAAAACCTGCTTGAAGCACTTAGCCAGCGCATGTATTGCTGAAATGGTGACATATAGTTGGTTTTAGTCTTTGGCAGACTCGCTGTGTGATACAGTGGCTCTCAGGTTGTTTTTCATTTTCAGCGTGCAGTTCTTCTGTCTTCTGCTATGAAACCTGAAAGCCTTTTGCATAATGCTGATTTGGGAGACAGCTTGTTTTTCAGACCGGCTTCACCTCGCCTCTGAACACCACGCCGTTGTTCTGGATACAAACAGGATCTTTAGCTGTTCAGCATTAGACCAGAATGAGTTAACCTTTGCCCATGAAGAGGAACTCCTGCGTATCCATCTTTGCAGTTTCATTTTCAGCAAAGAAACCTTCTTAGTTGTTTTTTGTGAGTCCTTGCCTTTTTTCGGACGTGCCAGGTGCTTTGCCATCAGAACTGTGTTTGTGACAAAAGTATGCGAGCCAGCCTTTCTCTGTGGGTTCCATAGAGGGGAGCGGGTGGGGTGTTGACTCGCTGGCCAGGGCTTGCCTGGTATGTGTCTCCCCCATACACCCCTGTTCTAATGACACTGTGGCTGATAGTAGGTTTATACAGTCAATCAGGTACCCCTAATAGCTGGGAGGCATACCTGAGACACCAAGCTGCTTGTACTAACTTGCTGAGTACAATTGTTAGTGCCGTGCCCTCGCTATAGAGGACTTTGTGAATGTCCCCATCTGTTTCCAGCAAAGAGGAGTCTGCAGTCACATGGGGATGTTTTTACAATATATTAGAGCTGGAGAGATTCTATGATTTGAGTATATTTTACCCCATCTATCAAGGCTAAAAAGAGGTACATTGAATGGGGTTACCACTGAATGGCTGGAGGCCGTTTGCCCCACTGCGAGGTCTAGGTTCTGTCATAGGAACTCTTGTCTTCTTACCCCTAAACCGGTCCCAGGGTGCTTGTTCCCAGTCCAGGGAAGACTTGGCTTGGCAGTTTGGGCCGGGCTGTTCCCATGAGGCACAGGGTCAAGGCTGATTTGCACATAGCTGAGTCTAAACTGGGGCGGCGAAGTGAGCTAAAGACTGATCATGGATTCAACCCTGATCTGTGACTGGGGGTGAGTGTCTGAAAGGTTTCAGCCCTCCGTCCATTATCTCCTTGTGTCTGCTTTCAACTATAGAGTGAACATCTCAATGTGTGTTTCCGAAACATTTGGCAAACACCCAGAGGCTTGCCCCCCCCCTTTCACCTGATAAAACGGGCACTACATTAACCAGCAGGCCATGTAGGTGGCCACGCCCACATGGGCGGGGATTATTGTTGTTAGAAAAACCCCACTCCCACACCGGAAAGGGTGGTGGTAACGGGGTCTCTCCAGACATACACAGTGGTAGCTTGGCTCGAGTGGTCAGGGGTCAGGCACCGTGTTAAGCATACGTCATACCCACACAATAACCATGCGTGCATCCGTTCCAAAAACGACACTACACCTTAAAAATTATGAAAATATCTCTGTGTTTATCTTCTTTTCTCTTAGTTGCTGATTAAATAAATAATAATACAATCACAGTACACAAGCTTCTCCTTAAAAAGTGCAGGTCAAATAAATAGTAACACTTTACAGGTGCAATAAATAGGATCAGGTCAAATAAATACTGTGAGAGAATAAATACTGTACAGAAATAAGTTAGCTCAGGACAATAAATACATTACAGGAATAACTTAGATAAATACAATAAATACAGTACCCTCAATAAATAATAAAAGCCAACAGTGACACTTGTAAATCAGATCACATTTTAAATACTATGGGCTGATTTGGCCCAGTCACAGCTTGTGGTTAGGTGGATGGCCTGAGGGTGTCTCACCTAGCTTGGGTAAGGCTGAGGCTAAAACTGAGGTAGATCAAGGGTAATCTAGGAATCTGGCTCTCCCAAACTACACCACCCCTCACACAGGTCACTGTATCAGTCTCAGTCCACCCCTGGCACTTCCAGGCTGGTTCTAACACCTCTTTATCCCTTAGGATGGTCTCTTAGAGCTCCACAGGGCCTTAGGCGCCCTCTATTCCACTTACTGCCCTTTTTATGAAGCTCCGACGCCGCTGGAGTCGTGTCGACGCCGTGAGGCGGTTCCGGTTCGATGTCGGCGGCCTCGGCGCAATGTCAGTTCTTGACGACGCCGGTGGCGGTTCCGGTTCGATGTCGGCGGCCTCGGCTCGATGTCGACCTCTGGTTCGATGACGTCGGGCTGTCTTGGCTCGATGTCGACTTCGGGCAGCTTCGGTTCGATGTCGGCGGCCTCAGCTCGATGTCGACCTCCGGTTCGATGACGTCGGGCTGTCTTGGCTCGATGTCGACTTCCGCCGGCTCCGGAGTGCGACCTCCACTCCCGACCTCCGGCACGATTCTCTTCAGGTTCCGGCGACTCCGGAGTGCGATCTCCACTCCCGACCTCCGGCACGCTTCACCTCGGTCTCCGGCGACTCCGGAGGGCGGACTTCACTCCCCCGTCGACGCCGCTCACTCGACCTCAGGTGTCTTCCTCCTCGACCTCTGGTACTCTCCACGACCTCCGTCGGCGCCCTCTCTCGACCTCTGGCGGCTCCGGGTACGACGTCTGCTTTCCAGTCAGCGCCGCTTCTCCACCTCGGGCTCCAGGTCTCAGGCTTCTCGACGTCGGACTCCAGGGAAACCAATAACCAGGTCAGATTCTTGCTTTTCTTTACTTCTAAGGCCTGTTCCTGCTGTCCAGGTCCTTAAGATGGTTTTTCTTGCTTTTTCCCACACAGGGCTCCAGGCTGGGCTCAGTCAGTAGGGACTAGTATCAAGGGTGGGTTTATGGACCCCACTCCAGGCACAAGTTTCCACCCCTGCTGCCTCACTCCTTCCTCCTTCAGGTTTCTGCTGCTCTCTCTTCACCAGTCAGGTGCCAACTGCCAGCTCCAACTGTCAACTCTGGCTTAGCTTCCCAATATTCCAAACCGCCTCCAACTGTCACAGGGTTCTGGAATGTTCTGGAAGGTGCTGGTAGGTTCCAGTGGGTTCTGATGATGTCACAGGTGGCCACCATTTTGTGCTCCAGGCCCTCAGACAGAAGTTCCAGGGGTAGATAAAATGGCTCCCTGAATCTGCATCAATACTAAAAAGTCTGGTGGTTCCCAAAAAGGAAAAAAAATACTAACAGGGTTTGAGGCAAAAGTGGGACAAAATAAATAATGATGAGGAGGGACCACCCAAAGGGCTGACAGGTCTAACACGCGTCCCCCCCAGCTGAAAGTGGGGAGAGCTACCCAACCCCTTGGGAGTTCTCATCACTAAGGCGGAAATACCTTGAGAGACCGTCTGCATTGGCGTGGTCCACTCCAGGCCGATGTTCCACCTGAAAGTCCATTCCCTGTAGGGAGATAGACCACCTCAACAACTTGGGATTCTCCCCCTTCATCTGCATCAGCCAACGAAGGGGTCTGTGGTCGGTCTGAACCAGGAAGTGCGAGCCAAACAGGTATGGCCGCAACTTCTTCAGAGCCCATACCACTGCAAAGGCTTCACGCTCTATTGCACTCCACTTCTGTTCCCTGGGAAGTAGTCTCCGGGATAGGAAGACCACGGGTTGATCCAGACCCTCTTCATTGAGTTGCGATAACACTGCCCCAATGCCATGTTCTGATGCATCTGTCTGGACAATGAACTTCTTGGAAAAGTCTGGGGCCCTTAAGACCGGGGCCTCGCACATGGCTTGCTTCAGCTTCACAAAGGCCTGCTGACAAGCCTCCATCCAGACTACCCGTCGAGGTTGTTTCTTGGACGTGAGCTCCGTGAGGGGGGCTACGATGGTTCCGTACCCCTTCACGAAGCGGCGGTAGTATCCCGTGAGGCCCAGAAAAGCTCGGACCTCAGTCTGTGTCTTGGGGGGTTCCCAGGCCCTGATGGCCTCGATCTTCGCCTGGAGGGGTTGCACCGCTCCCCTACCCACCAAGTGTCCAAGGTACACTACCGACCCCTGCCCGATCTGGCACTTGCTGGCCTTGATCGTCAATCCAGCTTGTCTCAGGGCCTGGAGAACAGCTTGCAGGTGACGCAAGTGATCCTCCCAGCTGTTACTGAAGACGGCTATGTCATCCAGATAAGCAGCAGAGAAACCTCTCCATTCCGGTGAGGATCTGGTTTACCAGGCGCTGAAACGTGGCAGGTGCGTTCTTGAGCCCAAAGGGCATCACACAGAACTGGTAGTGGCCATTGGGCGTGGAGAAGGCTGACCTTTCCCTTGCTCCATCAGTCAAAGAGATCTGCCAGTACCCAGAAGTAAGGTCAAAGGTACTCAGATATTGGGCAGCTCCCAGCCGGTCAATCAATTCATCCGCCCTAGGGATCGGATGAGCATCAGTTTTGGTTACTGAATTCAGTCCCCGGTAGTCCACACAGAACCTCAGTTCCGGTTGGGCACCCGGTGGTGCGGCTTTGGGTACTAACACCACCGGACTGGACCAGGGGCTGCTAGAAGGTTCAATCACTCCTAGCTCCAGCATCTTAGTGACTTCACTATGAATGCTGGCCTTCACCTTGTCTGACATCCGGTAGATCTTGGACTTCACAGGTGGGCTGTCTCCTGTGTCCACGTCATGGACGCACAGGTGAGTCCTACCCGGGACAAGGGAGAACAACGAAGAGTACTGCCCCAGGACCTGGCGGCAGTCCTCCTGCTGTTCAGGAGTTAGAGATGGGGAGAGAATCACTCCCTCCACCGACCCATCCTTTTCTTGAGACGCAAACAAATCGGGGAGAGGCTCGCTTTCCACGTCCTCTGCTCCGTCAGTCACCATCATCAAGATGACTTCGGGCCTCTCGTGGTGGGGTTTGAGGCGGTTGGCATGCAGCACCCGTAGGGGCTGACGAGGGGTTTTAAGGTCCACCAAGTAGGTAGCCTTACCCTTCGTCTCCAACACCTCAAAGGGTCCTGACCAGCGATCCTGGAGGGCGCTAAGCTCTCCTGGTTCGATCACCCACACCTTCTGGCCAGGCTCCAACTCCACCGGGTGAGCATTGTGGTCATACCACGCCTTCATCACTGCTTGGCTGGCTTCCAAGTTGTCAGAAGCTTGCTTCCACAACTTAGCCATTTGGCTCCGGAAGGCCAGCATGTAGCTCACCACGTCCTGGAGAAGCTTTCTGGGAGTTCTTTCCCATCCGTCTCTCACCAGGTTGAGAGGTCCACGTACAGGGTGCCCATACAAAAGCTCGAAGGGGCTGAAGCCCACTCCCTTCTGTGGCACTTCCCTGTAGGAAAACAATAAACAGGGTAGGAGGACGTCCGATTTCCTCCGCAGGCTTTCAGGCAGACTTGATCATGCCCTTCAAGGTTTTATTAAACCTCTCCACCAGACCATTGGTCTGGGGGTGGTAAGGAGTTGTGAACCGGTAGGTCACTCCACACTCCTTCCACATCGCCCGCATGTACGCTGACATGAAGTTGGTCCCCCTGTCGGACACAACTTCCTTGGGAAAACCCACTCGGGTAAAGATTCCCATCAGGGCCCTCGCCACAACAGGTGCCGTTATGGTCCTCAGAGGTATTGCCTCTGGGTACCGTGTGGCATGATCCACCAGAACCAGGATAAACCTGTGACCAGCTGTAGTCGGCGGATCTAATGGACCCACAATGTCGATGCCCACCCTTTCAAAGGGGGTGCTAACGACAGGAAGTGGTTCCAGGGGAGCTTTCAGCTTCACCCCTGTTTTCCCACTGGCTTGGCAAGACACACATGTCCGGCAGTAGGTATCGGACGACACTTTCATTTGAGGCCAATAAAAGTGTGGGACAAGACGGGCGAAGGTCTTGTCTTGCCCCAGGTGTCCTGCCAATGGGATCTCGTGAGCCAACTCCAGAAGGAAGGCTCGATAACGTTGAGGGACTACCAAGGCTCATGACGATCCATGTAGGGGTGCCTTGGGTTCACTGTAGAGGAGGCCATCCTCCCAGTAAACACTGTAGTTCCCTTCAACGTTTCCTGCTGCCTGGGCTTGGGCCTGACGCCTTAGCCCCTCAAGGGTAGGGCACTCCCTCTGGCCCTGGCAGAATTCCTCCCTGGACGGGCCTCCCTCCACGTGCCACTCGGCCGGGATGGGTAGGTCCTCCAGTTTGGTAACATCCCCCACCGCAGACTCCTGGTCCACCACCTCCGGTGGCCTATCCGTCCTACGGGGTGTGGACGCCGAGGCAGGCTCCTCCTGTCCTCGGTTCTTCCCTTGACTGGCAGCCGGCTGGGCCTTTGTTCCAGGCTCCAGCCGAAACGAACTCCCTCTCCGGGTAGTCGCGGACCTTGTGCTAACACAGGCCCAGTCAGGTGTACCCAGCATCTCAGTATGAGTCCGGTATTCCACCTCCTTCCAAGCATTGTGCTCCATGTCATTCCCCAGCAGACAATCAACCGGCACGGCAGGGCTTACGGCAACTCGAAGTGAACCTGCAACCCCCCCCCCATTCAAAGGGAACCTCGGCCACTGGATAGTGGCCTGTTCTGCCGTCAGCCATCGCGGCTGGGTGGAGTACATCGGGAATTACCTGCTCTGGAGACACCAGTTGGCTACGCACCATAGTCATACTGGCTCCTGTGTCTCTCAGAGCCTCCCCTCTTTGGCCGTTGATGGTGACCCACTGCCCATACTTTGCGGTATTTGCGGGCACCTGGATCTTAGGAACCATCTCCCGTTCTCCCAGGGACACTAAAGTGACACCCGCCCACTCCCTTCCCTTAGTTAAGGGCATCTCCTCCCCGAGCACTACACTAGCTACTCCGGGGGCCTTTCCTCCAATGGGAGGGGGTGGTCGTTTCGGGCACTTCGCGTCTCCCTTGTAGTGTCCAACGCCACCGCACTCGTAGCAATGGACAACCCTTGGCTGCTGACTCTGGCCAGGATTAGGGTTTCTGGGTGGGTTAGCCCTAGGGGTGAATCCTGTTCCCTTCCCTTGGAAGTTCTTTTGGGAGCCTTTGGAGAACTCCTTTTTCTTTTCCCCTCCCTCTTTCTTCTGGGGAGCGCCCTGTCCGGCCTTTTGAGTATCCCCTCCAGTCCCCCTTGTGGACACCCGGGTACTAGCCCAAATGTCCGCCTCCTCAGCAAGCTTCCGGGGATTGGTCAGCTTGCTATCCACCAGGTGTTGACGCAGTTCAGGGAAACATTTTTCGAGCAGGTGTTCCTTCAGTACTAAATCAAACAACCCCTCGTAGTTCCTCACTTCACTGCCCTGAATCCAACCCTCTAGTGCCTTCTTTGCATAGTCCAGGAAGTCCACCCAATTCTGTGTGCCCAGTTTGTGACTACCCCTGAACTTCTGTCTGTACTTTTCGGGTGTTAGTCCAAACTTTCTTATGAGCGCCACCTTCATGGTGGGGTAGTGGGTCTGCTCATCCTCCTCTAGGGCCAATAATGCATCCCTACCAGCTGGAGGCATGTACTTGTACAATCCCGCTCCCCAGTACTTCTCTGGAACCCCATGGGCCCTTAACGAGACCTCATAGGCCGCTAGCCACTTGGCAATATCGTCGCCCACTCCATAGCTAGCTACTATGTCCTTTGGCAGGTAGGGTTTGGGTTCCCTAGTGAACTCTCTTTCTTGGTCTTTGCTGCCACCATTAGGAACAGTTTGTGCCCCGATTCTTAGGATCTGAAGATCTATCTCTTTCAGCCTTATCTCATGAGCCATCCTCTGTTCCTCCTTCTCCTTCTCCAGCCTTGCTAAGTCCCATGTGAGCTGTCTTTTCTCCCTCCGGTCTGTTAACTCCACTTCAGACAAGCCACCGCTAGAGGCACTGCTGCCCTTCCTGGAAATGGTTCTGGGCCCCGCTAACAGGTTCCCCACCTCAGGTTGGTACAAACCAGCTCCCTCACTGTCGGGCTCTCTATCCCTGTCCTCCTGCTCAGCCTTGCTTTCTCGTCGTGCCTCCCCCCAAGCCCTTAAGCTGGTTTGGAGTGCACCCTTCTTTGCTCCTGGGGGACAATACACCCCCTCCCGCTGACAAAACTCCCTGAGTTGGGCCACAGTGTAGGTTTCCAGGTCTTCTAGCACAAACTCCATTTTGCCCACTCAGAACAGAAGACAGGTTTTTACGGAAGCAATGCAGGGGGGTACCTTTAATAATACCTCCTCCCACCACCACAGTAAATTTGGAAAAAACAAAAACTCACAATTAGGAAGGCCGCTTTGAGAAAACTCCAGGTGTAGGCCTATGGACTACCCCCAGTTATTGTCGAGTATGCGTAGGCACAGCTCAATCCCGCCGCTGAACACCAATTATGTTAGAAAAACCCCACTCCCACACCGGAAAGGGTGGTGGTAACGGGGTCTCTCCAGACATACACAGTGGTAGCTTGGCTCGAGTGGTCAGGGGTCAGGCACCGTGTTAAGCATACGTCATACCCACACAATAACCATGCGTGCATCCGTTCCAAAAACGACACTACACCTTAAAAATTATGAAAATATCTCTGTGTTTATCTTCTTTTCTCTTAGTTGCTGATTAAATAAATAATAATACAATCACAGTACACAAGCTTCTCCTTAAAAAGTGCAGGTCAAATAAATAGTAACACTTTACAGGTGCAATAAATAGGATCAGGTCAAATAAATACTGTGAGAGAATAAATACTGTACAGAAATAAGTTAGCTCAGGACAATAAATACATTACAGGAATAACTTAGATAAATACAATAAATACAGTACCCTCAATAAATAATAAAAGCCAACAGTGACACTTGTAAATCAGATCACATTTTAAATACTATGGGCTGATTTGGCCCAGTCACAGCTTGTGGTTAGGTGGATGGCCTGAGGGTGTCTCACCTAGCTTGGGTAAGGCTGAGGCTAAAACTGAGGTAGATCAAGGGTAATCTAGGAATCTGGCTCTCCCAAACTACACCACCCCTCACACAGGTCACTGTATCAGTCTCAGTCCACCCCTGGCACTTCCAGGCTGGTTCTAACACCTCTTTATCCCTTAGGATGGTCTCTTAGTGCTCCACAGGGCCTTAGGCGCCCTCTATTCCACTTACTGCCCTTTTTATGAAGCTCCGACGCCGCTGGAGTCGTGTCGACGCCGTGAGGCGGTTCCGGTTCGATGTCGGCGGCCTCGGCGCAATGTCAGTTCTTGACGACGCCGGTGGCGGTTCCGGTTCGATGTCGGCGGCCTCGGCTCGATGTCGACCTCCGGTTCGATGACGTCGGGCTGTCTTGTCTCGATGTCGACTTCGGGCAGCTCCGGTTCGATGTCGGCGGCCTCAGCTCGATGTCGACCTCCGGTTCGATGACGTCGGGCTGTCTTGGCTCGATGTCGACTTCCGCCGGCTCTGGAGTGCGACCTCCACTCCCGACCTCCGGCACGATTCTCTTCAGGTTCCGGCGACTCCGGAGTGCGACCTCCACTCCCGACCTCCGGCACGATTCTCTTCAGGTTCCGGCGACTCCGGAGTGCGATCTCCACTCCCGACCTCCGGCACGCTTCACCTCGGTCTCCGGCGACTCCGGAGGGCGGACTTCACTCCCCCGTCGACGCCGCTCACTCGACCTCAGGTGTCTTCCTCCTCGACCTCTGGTACTCTCCACGACCTCCGTCGGCGCCCTCTCTCGACCTCTGGCGGCTCCGGGTACGACGTCTGCTTTCCAGTCAGCGCCGCTTCTCCACCTCGGGCTCCAGGTCTCAGGCTTCTCGACGTCGGACTCCAGGGAAACCAATAACCAGGTCAGATTCTTGCTTTTCTTTACTTCGAAGGCCTGTTCCTGCTGTCCAGGTCCTTAAGATGGTTTTTCTTGCTTTTTCCCACACAGGGCTCCAGGCTGGGCTCAGTCAGTAGGGACTAGTATCAAGGGTGGGTTTATGGACCCCACTCCAGGCACAAGTTTCCACCCCTGCTGCCTCACTCCTTCCTCCTTCAGGTTTCTGCTGCTCTCTCTTCACCAGTCAGGTGCCAACTGCCAGCTCCAACTGTCAACTCTGGCTTAGCTTCCCAACATTCCAAACCGCCTCCAACTTTCACAGGGTTCTGGAATGTTCTGGAAGGTGCTGGTAGGTTCCAGTGGGTTCTGATGATGTCACAGGTGGCCACCATTTTGTGCTCCAGGCCCTCAGACAGAAGTTCCAGGGGTAGATAAAATGGCTCCCTGAATCTGCATCAATACTAAAAAGTCTGGTGGTTCCCAAAAAGGAAAAAAAAATACTAACAGGGTTTGAGGCAAAAGTGGGACAAAATAAATAATGATGAGGAGGGACCACCCAAAGGGCTGACAGGTCTAACAATTGTACATTTATGCAGTGCCGGAAATTTGCCCGAGACACAATGCTGTTGGAGCCCAGAGCCTTTGATAAAGTGTCCCAGACACGAAACGCGTCAGGCAAGACTCGGAATATGGCTGAAGCGCCAAGCTGTCAAAGTTGCTTTTCCTCAATAAATCGAAGGCTAGATGTATTAACCTGCGTGGGCTCCCTCTCTTCAGGCAAACTTTGTGGTTTGATGTTTGCGGCTGTGCCTGGGCCGAGAGGAGAGCTTCACCGCACGTCTGTGCAGTCCCACTGTTTCGCCAACCGGCGGAGGAGTTTGAGAGGCAAGGTGATGCCATTGAGGGAAGTGAAACGGCAATTTTTACAGCGACAGTGCCTCAGCAACCCACTTGGGATTATTATTTGCGAAATTTCTGCAGGGCGTTTCACTCACCTGAGAAAACGGGCACTACATTAACCAGCAGGCCACGTAGGTGGCCACACCCACATGGACGGGGACTATTGTACATTTATACAGTGCTGGAAATTTGCCCGAGACAGAATGCTGTTGGAGCCCAGAGCCTTTGATAAAGTGTCCCAGACACGAAACGCGTCAGGCAAGACTCGGAATATGGCTGAAGCGCCAAGCTGTCAAAGTTGCTTTTCCTCAATAAATCGAAGGCAAGATGTATTCACCTGCGTGGGCTCCCTCTCTTAAGGCTAACTTTGTGGTTCGATATTTGCGGCTGTGCCTGGGCCGCGAGGAGAGCTCCACCGCACGTCTGTGCAGTCCCACTGTTTCGCCAACCGGCGGAGGAGTTTGAGGGGCAAGGTGATACCATTGAGGGAAGTGAGGCGGCAATTTTTACAGCGACAGTGTCTCAGCAACCCACTTGGGATTATTATTTGCGAAATTTCTGCAGGGCGTTTCACTCACCTGAGAAAACAGGCACTACATTAACCAGCAGGCCACGTAGGTGGGGACTATTGTACATCTATGCAGTGCCGGAAATTTGCCCGAGACAGAAAGCTGTTGGAGCCCAGAGCCTTTGATAAAGTGTCCCAGACACGAAACGCGGCAGGCAAGACTCGGAATATGGCTGAAGCGCCGAGCTGTCAAAGTTGCTTTTCCTCAATAAATCGAAGGCAAGATGTATTCACCTGCGTGGGCTCCCTCTCTTCAGGCAAACTTTGTGGTTTGATATATATATATATTCACTGAAAAAACCATAGGTTTCACACATGTTATAGTTAGCGGAAATTTTACTGATAAAAAACCAATGAAATTCCCCCGTTATAGTTAGTGCAGGCAACTATAACTCACGCGACCGCAATCCTCTGCTGATGCTAATACTGTATTTAGACACTTATTTGCCCATGTCTTCTTCCATACATTTTTAGCTATACATATATTACAAATATTTTTTTTTCATAAAGACACATATGTCATCAGCAGAAGATTGCGGTCGCGTGAGTTATAGTTGCCTGCACTAACTATAACGGGGGAATTTCATTGGTTTTTTATCAGTAAAATTTCCGCTAACTATAACATGTGTGAAACCTATGGTTTTTTCAGTGAATTTGCAAGGTTTTTTAAATGCTAATTCCTAACTATAACGTGTGTGAAACCTATGGTTTTTTCAGTGAATTTGTACGTTTTTTTAAATGCTAAGTTACTTTACGCCATTCGTGGCATGCGCGCCCACTTAACGCAGTTCGTTCCGTGCGCGCACGGTGCGCTTCGCGCACCGCGCGCCCACTTTACGCAGTTAGTGCCGTGCACGCACGGTGGGCACGCGGTGCGCTACGCGCACCGCGTGCCCACATTACGCTAGATGGGCCATGTACGCACGATGCGCTTCGCGCACCGTGCGCACATGGAGGACATATGATGCACTTCGTTTTGAAAGGTAATATTTTAATTTTTCGTATATTTTATAAGCCATGCATAAATGGTGCCCTTCGGGCACCATTTGCACACGGGGTGGAGAGAGTGTGGATAATTTTTGTTTTTATTATTATTTTTTTTTATATTTTAGTTTATCTCATCTCTAATAAGCCATGCACAATTGGTGCCCTGCGGGCACGAATTGCACACGGGGTGGAGAGAGTATGGATAATTTTTTATTTTTTTTTTATTTTTTACCGTACGCGTACGGTAAGCGTAATCGGCGAAATTACCGAAAAAATAAAAATTCCGTTTTTGGCCTTGGGGGATCTTTGGGGACTCCCTCAACATGGCTATGTGTGTGGGAGCTGTCTAAACAGCCCCTTTACATGTTTTTGGGCTTTATATTTTAGAAATCACTCTCAGTGCGAGAGAGAAAATGGCGGCCGCCGCTTCCTGGTTTCGGCCGATTCGAATGTTTACTAAGATCTAAGAGCCAATCAGAATCGCGCTCGCGCACGCCACCGTACGCGTACGGTAAGCGTACCGTAAGCGCACCGTAAGCTGGCTCAGATATATATATTGATTTAAAGGCTATTTTCTCAAAATCTACTGAACAGATTTACACCAAACCTACAAAAGGCACTTCCTTGACCTGAGGACTACCTCTCTGCCAAATTTCTAGTAATTCTGTTCAGCCGTTCGGGCTGTAGCCCTGTCTAAAGGTCCTATGGAAAAATGCATGGGAAAAACGCGTTTTGGGACCCCCCTTTTATCTCAGCCCCCGCTTGACGAATCCCCCCGAGACTTTCAGGGTAGGAGCGGAGCGTAGCGCCCCACCTATTTTGAAAAATTCGCGAGGATTCGTCGACCGGCGCCAAAGTTATTCAAAATAGAATGTTGCGGATTTCCTATGGAAACGTGGTCCTAACTATAACTACCTACTGGCGACCGCCAGTAGGTAATATATATATATATATATATATATATATATATATTCACTGAAAAAAACATAGGTTTTAGGGAAAGTTATAGTTAGTTGGACATTTCACTCGTACAAAACCAGAGAAATTCCCCCGTTGTAGCAATGCACTGCTGATGACTTCACATATTACATCACTCATGACATGGTCAATGACATCACTGATCACAATGAGCACGAAACACCTCCCAGCCGCGGGAGATGCACCACCCGGAAATTTGGGGCCACGGAGCTCCAAATCAAGGAGTCCCAGTGTGGAGGCATCCATTGAGGATTGACAAGCCGGATGTGCGAGCGGAGGCCCATTGGTGGGCTTGAAACATCTCAAACAGCGGCACATAACTGAGACACATACTAAAAGACCCACAAACCAATGCAGACTCATTCGAGTTGCCCGTTGGAGGGCTCATATTTTTAAGTGGGAGGTGTGGCCTCTATGACAAAATGACTGTCGCGCCTCTGAAGAGTGCAATGAGCATGAAACGCATCAGGCGTGAATTGACAGGCATGCTGTAAACTGGATCCGCCCGCCGATCCGGCTTTTACCTCATGAAGGTTGCTGCAGTAGATGTCAGAGTGTGTCTCCACAGGTGGGAACCTTGGAGCTTTGATTTTTACGCAGCTTCCCAGCCACGGGAGATGCACCACCCGGAACTTTGGGGCCACGGAGTTCCGAATCACAGAGTCTCAATGTGGAGGCCTCCATAGAGGATTGACAACCCGGATGTGCGAGTGGAGGCCCATTGGTGGGCTTGAAATGTCTCAGACAGCGGCACATAACTGAGGCACACACTAAAAGACCCACAATCCAACGCGGACCAATTCGAGTCGCCCATTGGAGGGCTCATATTTTTAAGTGGGAGGTGTGGCCTCTATGCCAAAATGACTGTCGCGCCTCTGAAGAGTGCAATGAGCACGAAACACGTCAGGCGTGAATCAACAGGCATGCTGTAAACTGGATCCGCCCGCCGATCCGGCTTTTACCTCATGAAGGTTGCTGCAGTGGATGTCAGACTGAGTCTCCACAGGTGGGAACCTTGGAGCTTTGATTTTAACGCAGCCTCCCAGCCACGGGAGATGCACCACCCGGAAATTTGGGGCCACGGAGCTCCGAATCACGGAGTCTCAATGTGGAGGCATCCATAGAGAATTAACAAGCCGGATGTGCGAGTGGAGGCCCATTGGTGGGCTTGAAACGTCTCAGACAGCGGCACATAACTGAGGCACACACTAAAAGACCCACAAACCAATGCGGACTCATTCGAGTCACCTATTGGAGGGCTCATATTTTTAAGTGGGAGGTGTGGCCTCTATGCCAAAATGACTGTCGCGCCTCTGAAGAGTGCAATGAGCACGAAACGCGTCAGGCGTGAATCGACAGGCATGCTGTAAACTGGATCCGCCTGCTGCTCCGGCTTTTACAACATGAAGGTTGCTGCAGTGGATGTCAGAGTGCGTCTTTACAGGTGGGAACCTTGGAGCTTTGATATATATATATATATATATATATATACACTGAAAAAACCATAGGTTTCACACATGTTATAGTTAGCGGAAATTTTACTGATAAAAAACCAATGAAATTGCCCCGTTATAGTTAGTGCTGGCAACTATAACTCACGCGACCGCAATCCTCTGCTGATGCTAATACTGTATTTAGACACTTATTTGCCCATGTCTTCTTCCATACATTTTTAGCTATACATATATTACAAATATTTTTTTTTATAAAGACACATATGTCATCAGCAGAAGATTGCGGTCGCGTGAGTTATAGTTGCCAGCACTAACTATAACGGGGCAATTTCATTGGTTTTTTATCAGTAAAATTTCCGCTAACTATAACATGTGTGAAACCTATGGTTTTTTCAGTGAATTTGCAAGGTTTTTTAAATGCTAATTCCTAACTATAACGTGTGTGAAACCTATGGTTTTTTCAGTGAATTTGTACGGTTTTTTAAATGCTAAGTTACTTTACGCCATTCGAGGCGTGCGCGCCCACTTAACGCAGTGCGTTCCGTGCACGGTTTTTATCAACTTTAATAAGCCCTGTACATTTGGTGGCCTTCGGCCACCAAAAGCACAGGGGGTGGGGTCAATGTGGATAGTGGTTTTTTTATTTCGATTTTATAATTTCATGTTGCCAAAATATAGTTTTTTTACTGATGTAATAAGCCATGTACATTTGGTGGCCTGCGGCCACCAAAAGCACAGGGGGTGGGGTAAGTGTGGATAGTGTTTTTTTTATTTCTATTTTTTACCGTACGCTTACGGTAAGCGTACGGTAAGCGTACTCGGCGAAATTGCCGAAAAAAAAATAAAACCGTTTTTGCTCTTGGGGGATGTTTGGGGACTCCCTCAACATGACTATGTGGGAGGGAGTTGTCAAAACAGCCCCGTAACATGTTTTTGGGCATCATGTTTGATAAATAACACTCAGTGCGAGAGACAAAATGGCGGACGCCGCTTCCTGGTTTCGGCCGATTCGAATGTTTACTAAGATCTAAGAGCCAATCAGAATCGCGCTCGCGCACGCCACCGTACGCGTACGGTAAGCGTACCGTAAGCGTACCGTAAGCGGGCTCAGATATATATATTGATTTAAAGGCTATTTTCTCAGAATCTACTGAACAGATTTACACCAAACCTACAAAAGGCACTTCCTTGACATAGGGACTACCTCTCTGCCAAATTTCTAGTAATTCTGTTCAGCCGTTCGGGCTGTAGCTCTGTCTAAAGGTCCTATGGAAAAATGCATGGGAAAAACGCGTTTTGGGACCCCCCTTTTATCTCAGCCCCCGCTTGACGAATCCCCCCGAGACTTTCAGGGTAGGAGCGGAGCGTAGCGCCCCACCTATTTTGAGAAATTCGCGAGGATTCATCGACCGGCGCCAAAGTTATTCAAAATAGAATGTTGCGGATTTCCTATGGAAAAGGGGTCCTAACTATAACTACCTACTGGCGACCGCCAGTAGGTAATATATAAATATATATATATATATATATATATATATACACACACACACATACACACATATATATGAAGAATTTCCACGTATTCCTGGATACCCCAAAACACAGACCACAATTCTTTTCTGCTGTGTTCGTTTATTGCTTTGTCGCTATATATATATATTACCTACTGGCGGTCGCCAGTAGGTAGTTATAGTTAGGACCCCTTTTCCATAGGAAAACCTCAACATTCTATTTTGAATAACTTTGGCGCCGGTCGATGAATCCTCGCGAATTTCTCAAAATAGGTGGGGCGCTACGCTCCGCTCCTACCCTGAAAGTCTCGGGGGGATTCGTCAAGCGGGGGCTGAGATAAAAGGGGGGTCCCAAAACGCGTTTTTCCCATGCATTTTTCCATAGGACCTTTAGAACGAGCTACAGCCCGAACGGCTGAACAGAATTACTAGAAATTTGGCAGAGAGGTAGTCCCTAGGTCAAGGAAGTGCCTTTTGTAGGTTTGGTATAAATCTGTTCAGTAGATTCTGAGAAAATAGCCTTTAAATCAATATATATATCTGAGCCCGCTTACGGTACGCTTACCGTACGCTTACCGTAAGCGTACGGTGGCGTGCGCGAGCGCGATTCTGATTGGCTCTTAGATCTTAGTAAACATTCGAATCGGCCGAAACCAGGAAGCGGCGGCCGCCATTTTGTCTCTCGCACTGAGTGTTGTTTATCAAACAAGATGGCCAAAAACATGTTACGGGGCTGTTTTGACAACTCCCTCCCACATAGTCATGTTGAGGGAGTCCCCAAACATCCCCCAAGAGCAAAAACGGTTTTATTTTTTTTTCGGCAATTTCGCCGAGTACGCTTACCGTACGCTTACCGTAAGCGTACGGTAAAAAAGAAAAAAAAAAAACACTATCCACACTTACCCCACCCCCTGTGCTTTTGGTGGCCGTAGGCCACCAAATGTACAGGGCTTATTAATAGGTAAAAAAAACTAAATTTTGGCAACATGAAATTATAAAATCGAAATAAAAAAAACACTATCCACATTGACCCCACCCCCTGTGCTTTTGGTGGCCGAAGGCCACCAAATGTACAGGGCTTATTAAAGTTGATAAAAACCGTGCACGGAACGAACTGCGTTAAGTGGGCGCGCACGCCTCGAATGGCGTAAAGTAACTTAGCATTTAAAAAAACGTACAAATTCACTGAAAAAACCATAGGTTTCACACACGTTATAGTTAGGAATTAGCATTTAAAAAACCTTGCAAATTCACTGAAAAAACCATAGGTTTCACACATGTTATAGTTAGCGGAAATTTTACTGATAAAAAACCAGTGAAATTGCCCCGTTATAGTTAGTGCTGGCAACTATAACTCACGCGACCGCAATCTTCTGCTGATGACATATGTGTCTTTATGAAAAAAAAAAAATATTTGTAATATATGTATAGCTAAAAATGTATGGAAGAAGACATGGGCAAATAAGTGTCTAAATACAGTATTAGCATCAGCAGAGGATTGCGGTCGCGTGAGTTATAGTTGCCAGCACTAACTATAACGGGGCAATTTCACTGGTTTTTTATCAGTAAAATTTCCGCTAACTATAACGTGTGAAACCTATGGTTTTTTCAGTGAATATATATATATATGTATTTACTTACTTACTGACAGGGGCATCCTTCCAGCCTTTTTCATGTATTGGTCTGTTTTGTCATTCACATTTTTTTCCACCCACCACAGCATACAACATGGGATATAGGGTCAGCCCTTTTCAGCCATTGGTCTTGTTCTGTGTTAGTGACACCATTCTGCTCGAGCACTATGTCGTCACCCACAACGAAAATATTCCCATTCAGTGCTATCGACTATGAGCCAATGTGTCGTTTTCCATTGATTTTTTTAGGCAATATATTTTATAAACCTGAGAGGGCCTAGCATTTCTCCAGACACTACTGCCGGGCCTTGGTCTCCTATTGCAGTGTGCCGCATCCAGTCCAGGCTCTGAAAGACAGCCATTTTTGAATTGGGATTTACATCCCGTCAAATATGGCATGCTTACCTACCCATGTGGCCATTTTGTAATGAGCTTTAACCAATCAAAGATGGCCACCCGTGTATGCACGCACATGCACGCCTGTCCATCTTTGAATATGTATGTAAAAATGTATTACAAAAACATTAAAAGAGGACAACTTGCATGTGCACAGACAGGTGGTCATTTTTTAAAAATGTTTTGCAAGTCTTTATTATAAAAGCATTTTTTTCCAACACAAAAATTGGCAAAGCCAACAAGCTAGCAGCCAACACCGGACATGTTGGCTTTGCCAGTGCTTGCTTTAAGTACCGTGAAGAGTCCGGAAAATGTTCAACAGTGGTATCCTGTGTTGTGCTTTATCCAGCATAGGTCTGATTGCTGTGTCTTGAGTGTCTCTCCTTGCTGTTGTGTAGAGCATGTGATGTGATGTGTGTATTAGGGCAGGGAAGTCCTAAGAGCCTCTTGATCCTGAAGGGATACATAGAGAAGTCATCATCGCTATTAAGTGGCCCATATGCACATCGTTTAAGAGTAACCAGAGAGAAGGGCTTTGCAGCACGTATTGTTAATACTTGAAAGACCAATATGTTTTCCTCTTGCATATCACTTAGACCTCTGCAGATGTTGCTGTAGTTGCTAGATCTCTTGTGATACTCAGCCCTAGTCTTTGTGCCTAGGTTTCTTTTGAAAAATAGGGGCTCTCTAGGGTGAAGTCTTTTTCGGCTTAGGTGTATGGTAGAGTTTAAACTCTCCCCTGCTCTTGACAATAATCTTATAACAGGGGCTTGGGGTTTCTCTCTCTCTCTCTCTCTCTCTCTCTCTCTCTCTCTCTCTCTCTCTCTCTCTCTCTCTCTCTCTCTCTCCCTCTTCCCTCTTCCCTCTTCCCTCTTCCCTCTTCCCTCTTCCATCTTCCATCTTCCATCTTCCATCTTTCTCTCTTCTCTCTCTCATCTCTCTCTCTCATCTCTCATCTCTCTCTCGCTCTTTCTCTCATCTCTCTTTGCTCTCTTCTCTCTCTCTCTCTCTCTCTCATCTCTCTCTCTCTTCTCTCTTCTCTCTCTTCTCTCTCTTCTCTCTCTCTCTATCCAGCTGCATAATCAACCCTATAGTGCGGCACTGGATTGTTGACAAAGTGGACTTGGTGTCCTCTGCTTCTTGCCCTCCCCAGGAACCTGTCCTCTTGTTGCCCCAGAGGGTCCTCATACTGCTCCTTCTCCACTGGCATACATTAACACCAGATGAGTTTCCAGACGTCGCTTTGGCCTCTGGTGATGTCTTCCACTCTTCTGAGGATGGTGAATAGTGTTAATTCCGCTTTTCATAGTTGTGTTCCCTGTGTGTCTGCAGTAGCTAAATCTCCCTTTTTCTCACCATTGTGTGCACACTACTGCTAATAAACGTCGACCCCTTTCTTTAGACTTTTTTGTGTTTTTTGGTGATGGCTTTTTTGGAGGGACAGTAGGTTCGGACAGGGCTTGGATGTCATATTTGTGTGTGTGCACACGCCAGGGTGTGTGTACGTGTGGTTGTGTGTGTAGTTGTACACCAGCCAGGTTACCAGATGGTCTGAAATTTGGGTGGGTGGTAGGCATCAGCTAAAGCAAAGTCCCCCACGGTGTCAGGCGAGGATCCAGACCTCAGAACTGACTGGTTGTGGGTAAGAATGTTGAGTAGGTGGGATCCCCTCAAGAGTGGTGACAACTGGACTCATGTTCTGCTGTTTGGAACTGGAATTCAGGGTCAGTGGACGACGGTGACCTCAAACTTACACAACTCCTGAAGAGTGAGGACTTGAGAAGAGATGCTCAGCTCTGAGTCAGGACTGTTGGGCGATGAATTAGTCGCTTCAGTGGAGAAGAAAGTGTTGGTGATGTATTCTGCCAGGGTAAAATATTTGGAGGTTCGGGGAATTAATGGTCGAGCCCTTCCATTGTTTTGGGAGGAAGGAGGTTAAAAACGAACTCCAGATTTGTGGGATTAGGAGTTTGTGAGATATTTTCCCTAAACGAGCCGGAATGGATCACAGATGCGAGTGTGATTATTCCAGAGCAGCGCTGCGGCGACAGAGCAGCAGCCCCAGGGCTCCTGAGATAAACAAGGCTGTGAAGTAGGTGAAAGGTGAAGGAGGCAGCTCCTGGGCGCCGTTTCTCACAGCCGTCCCTGCGGTGCCTGCTGCGAAGAAAGCTCCCTTTGTTGCCTTTCTGCGAAGACTGCATGGTTTTCAGCAGACCCCAGGCAGCCCTCGTGCATTCTAATGCAAATGCGCGCTACTGAATTAACTGCTGGTACATGTAGGCGAAAGGTCAGGAAACCCCTGAAAATATACGAAGACAGTCCAAACAATGTCTGGAGGCGCACACAGAAAGGGAAGTTGCTTTTCAGTTTGGGGCATATTCGACTCCTGCTCTAACACAATTTCTCTTTACTGCTCCCTCGCTTGATAAATGAAGTATTTTTTTCTGAACAGGATTTAGTTTTGAGCTTATTCTTGCAGTCTTTCATGAAAGTGTTTTATGCAGACAGTGGCTGCCACAGAGCACTTTAAAGTGGAGGAGCCGGTTGATAGTGTTTTTAACTCAAACCACAGTAATTTAAGAGTTTTTGAGCAAAGTACATAACCTTATGTAGATTTGTTCAATCCTGATGGATATTTCATCCCACAGATTCAGCACCTTATATAACCTCCTGGCGACAGACTGGACCTGTAAACCTTTATCCTAGGAATTGCTCTTCAGCAAGGCTAGATGGTGCCACACTGCTTCATCTGCCTCCCATCTGAAAACATCATGGTGTACCTGGAGCCCACCAGCGCGCTTGTCTCTCTTGCTGCTCTTTCTGATCAATGTGATCCCGAGCGCTTCTCTGTGTTTCTCCTAAGAAAATATTCAGCAAGACAAAAGGTATCTATGTCAGATGTCTCATGCTGGGGGTCTAACCCTTTAGATGTTGCAAAGTATATCCATATTGGATCTACATTGCATCTGTATATGGTGTTCTTGACCCTTTCACGTAAAACTCTTGTTTTCTGATATACCCTAATGCCGTCATACAGTGGCCAAGCTATTGTTGGCTATGAACCGTGGGTAAACCTTTAAAGCGGTCCCTTCCCCCTCCTTCATGTAAGTCCCAGAGCAGGGAGCAGTTCCTGCAATGGATACTCTGAAGAAAACGCCACAGGAGGACGTCCTCTTTCTCATTGTAGAAATTGTCCCACTTACAGAACCTTTCGAAGACCTTAGGCTGTTCCCCAATGCTGGTCTCTTCCTTGTCAAGATCAAGCCTTAGTTTCTGACATCTGCTGACCCTTCTCAGGTAGAGACCTTTCATCAGGCCATATTGGGGAGTTTTGCAACTGTCTTTTTACCCTTTGGACCACTCCCTAAGGTTGGGCCAATGCTTGTGCATTTGGCAGCGCTGAGGCCATCTGTCTCTGCACCCCTCTGTGTACCGGTCTGGACGTGCTTCTTTGACAGCACTTGCCTAATATGACGCTGCCCCTTTAGCGCAAGCTAAAATGCTGTCTCTCTTGCCGTTGTCTGAGCTGAATTAAAACCCGCTAACAGCTTCGAAGTTGATGGGCATTATCTAGATAGCCAACGAAAAGGTTTGTGCATGTTATAATGACGTCACTCTGTCAGAATACCTCCCAATGGCTCATAGATCCATACCCTAAGGTAACTATAACTCGCACCCCTGCCATGCACAGATTTTTCATCAATAATTTTATTCCAAATGTTGCAGTGATTTCATCAGTGATGTCATGAGTGGTGTAATATGTGGGGTAATTAGCAGTGCATGGCGAGGGCGTGAGTTATAGTTACCTTAGGGCTCGAGATATAGTTTCTTCAGATAACTCTAACTATAGCTCGTGCCCTAAGGTAAATATAACTCACGCCTTCGCCATGCACTGCTGAATTTCTGTGACTTTGTGTAAAATGTGAACCTAACTATAACTTTCCTGTAAGCTTTGACTTTTTCAGTAAATTTCGAAGGATTTTTAAAAATGTTATTTCCTAAATATAACATCCCTGCAACATTTGTTTTTTTTCAGGAAATTTGTATGTTTTTTTAACTTAAAGTAATATTTAATTACCTTACGTTAATCCAGCCTGCGACCAACCCCCCATATGCAGCCAACTCAACGCGGTGCATGGCCTTTAGTCATGCACCCCAGGGGGTTAGCGGCAGGCCACGCCTTGCGGCCATCCCCTCATGCCTGCATGACCACATGCAGCCAACCCCACACCACACTCCGACTTCGGCCAACCCCTGCCTGGCCAGATAAAAATGGGGGCCCAATGGTCTTTCTAATTAACACAGGCACACACAATATTTATATCGGTAAAGATACCTATGTCACTCCCTCTTGGGTTTATTTTATTTCAATTTTTTTTGCAAATTAAGTAGAACCGAAGGACCATTTTAGTGAATGTGTTGTAAAGTGCACAACTTGACAAGTGGCTCAAATGCTAGATGCTGGGGGTCATATATGAGCATGTGAAGGATTAGAGGAGGGCAATGTAATCTTCATAAACAATAGTTGAAGCTGAAAGCAGTAATATTTGGATTCATGGGTTGAAGAAAACACGATGAGCACGTGACATTATGTTACAGAATGACAAATTATTAAGAAACCATGACTATTTCAAAATAAATATCTTGGGTATGTAATAAAGTTTTCAAAGAATGCAAGGTTGATAAGTTGCAGATTGGAAGATGCTATAAATATAAAACAGACTGTATCGCTGACAGATGTTTCTCTTTGCCAGACAGGAAATGGTTCTCAAGGGATTCCCTTCCGAAGACGTGAACGCCACAAGCGGGACCTGACATCCACCGATCTGCCCAAAAAAGAAACCGAGAGGATCGCCAAGATTTTCTCTGCACGTTACTCCAAGAATGACTAGGAAGACCTTCTGAAGGCAGAGCTCCCTTCCATGCAGACACACCAGGACAATATATATGCCGAGAACCCATGCCGGTTATGCAGCCATTTCCTTCATTTCATCCAGTTGGGGATACTTCAAGTGTTCTTTTAATTGCCTGACTATGAGAGGATAAGAGCCCCGTGGTGAAGGTGAATGTTCTTCTCCAGCAGTTGAAACCTCAGCTTGGGGACCCTTTGTTCTTGGGGTAAAGTGATGCTTTAGATCTGTTCTCTTGTTGGCTGAAGGGCTGGGATGCCACTTCTAGCCAGCTGGAAAATTCTTCAGACTGACAGTCCTTGCTCTTCACGTGTAAGTTATAGGGTTCTATGCTGTCAGACATTATCTCCTTGTAGTAAGATGTGACGACATACTGAAAACAATCTTCTAATTCTAAATTCTTTCCTATAGGGAGCCATTGCTGGCTCATTGTGAATCCTCATTGTACATTTTTTCTTCATAAATAAGTATTCAATGGCAAAGCACTGGCTCTGTGTCTAGACTGGAAATAAGTGGACTGCAGTCGGGACAGACCTGCAGAATCCTTAATGGTTTTCTTACAGAACCCAACCTAAACCTGCGCTTCCAGAGACGCCTCTCCGTGGACACGTCCGGCCTTACTATCTACATCCAGTTTATAAACTTTGAAAGTAGCACTTCCTCCCTGTATGGTCCAAACCTAGTAAATTGCGCCTCGATGGCAGTACTGTCCGAATTACATTAGAGTCTGGGCCGTAGGGCTACAAAATGTTGCTAAAGAAGGGCACATATGTTGCAACAAATTGACAAATGAATGCAAAATCATTTGCACTAGTTCCGAAAACCGGATTACTTTCTGCAACTATATCCTATTTTGTGGTACAAAAAGGAAGGCTGAATGTTTCAGAGACAATGCCAGCCTGTGTTTGAGATCCATGAAAAAGGAATGTTTGGGCAGCATGTTCCCAGGAGAAGCTGCATCTGAACGTTTCTTTTTAGATCGATTTTATTTTTTATAGTGAAGTGAGTACGGTTGGTATATTTCTGTGTACAATGAACATCAATGTTAAGATTGTGTACATTAGAAATACTTGTCTTCCTGGACACAGTGTGAAATAATAGTCCTCGAGTTGAAACCGAGACAGCTCCTCACCATTATGAAAGAGGAAACGTTGCAATTTATGGTGGAAGAAAGTTTATTCAGTATGCTTATGTAAGTTTGGTGTCGTGTATTCCAAGGCCAGCAGAACATTTACAAGCTGATTCATGGAGAGCTAACAACATATGAAAGCTGGCCCTAATGGGAGTTTAAAAAAAATCTAAATGCAAGTCCGCAGAAGAAGTATCGAATTTAACTTTCAAAAACTTGTATTTTGTATGTAGATAAGAAAATAGTACAAATCTATATCATCTGTACAAATGACAAATGTTATTTTTGTTAGTGTATTTTGGGATGTAGTATATTTTTACTGATAATATTTTAATATATAGTGTGTACATAGTGTGTAATTAAATCCGAATATCAAAATTATTGTAAAGTGTCCACATTTCAAAATTGTCTCTGTGTTTTTTATGTATTTAAAATAAAAGATCTCTGTTTTATACAGCTACGTTACATTTTTTTACTGTTCAGAAGGTGCCTTGCAGCGGCATGCTGCGCTCCAGGGATCCAATAAAATGACGGTATATTTCTTTAGGTTCATTTGCACTCCTGAGTTGCAATTAGACGCTGTTAATGAGATATTTAAAAAAAAGTTGGAATCAGTAAGGACCAGAGTATGCGGAACTTGCTGCCATAGTTTGACCTAACCGGAGTCACACACTGGAAACATCTATACTCCTCCGTGTTGAACCACACTTTTCTGTTTGATGGGTTTTGCAGACTAGTCTCATGTTCGGAAGTCTTTCCACACACACAGTTCAAGAGATGATGAAGGTGAACTCATAAGGATGGTACACAGAATTATAAAGTTTGATCTACTATTAGCAGGAACCTACCAGCCTATGCAAAGAACTACTGTCGAGTAATATGTCCTCCATTACATAATGTGACCAGGCGACCCAGATTTTCCGGGACAGTCCTGGTCTTCAGAGGACTGTCGCGACGCGTTTCCTAATTTTCAAAAAATGTCCCAGTTTTGGGGACAAAGATAAGGAAGACTGACAGGGTGGAGGTCCTGCCACATTTGTTTCTCAAAATCTGGCCATCCTACTATTAGATACCTTGTGTACAGATGGATAAAGGCACAGCTTGAAGATGTTTCATAAACAGAGTACCTAGCTGTCAGTGGTTTAAACCGCAGCTTCTATGTAATGTAGTGTAAGGTGGATTTGAGGAAGGACATGATTCATACGGTATCACAAACTAATCATCTCTTGACATTGTCTTATTGGTGAAACCAGGTACCTCTTCAAGACTGGCACAGTCCCAGGTTTCGAGCCCTTGGAGGTTGCCCAACCTGGGCATTCATGTTCACCGTTGCCTAGATGATTGGGGGTTTATGCTGGCAGTCTCCAACAAGCGCTGGTGGATACTCTACAGATAATTAACCCCTTCAGCGCGGCGCGGATTTCCGCGCCGCGCTGAAGATTCTGTGCGGGGCCATGACGGAGCGGTTCCGTCATGCGCACAGCGCAACCGACGCACGTGACGGAACCGCTCCGTCACAAGCGTCGAAGGGGTTAAGAGTTTTGTTAGGAAGCATTGTTTACATCTGACCTTAAAGTTCAACCTTATACTTTCTCGAGGCTAGAACACATCAACAGCCTGTCTGCATGGCTCATGGGCTTCTGTTTCTTCCTCCATTACAAAAATGGGGTTACCCAATCATGGTCATGGACCTGGGTTCAATATGATACAGACTACAATGGTCCTGGACCTCTATTTATAATACTGATTTATATCAACTTCACAGTAACGAGTACAAAAACAAATTCAAGAGCCTCAATGCGTAAGCTCACAGTAATCAATACTATACAGAATTTAGTTTTGAGGGAGAAGAAAGTGTAACAACCACATTGCTTATGTCTCACACCCGGTATTTATTTTATATATATCACAAGGTGCACAGTTAAATATTCACTGTATCTTGTTTGAAGCAAATTGGGGGAGGATAGGTTGCTCCAATAAGACGTTGGATATATTGATAAAGACAGAGTTATTGAAGAGAAAGACCAAGCAAAATAGTAATGCATGAAGAACTGAGTATAGTCTGTAATTGTCTGATGGCGTTCACGCAACAGTCGTTATGAGGTCAAATTAATGTACAACATAGTCTGTAATCGAAGAGGAAGGTCGACAGTATATCCATGGTCAACGGGGAGTCAAGTAGTTTTCAGGATTTTGTTGTTTAGATAAAAAGATGGTTGTGGGAACCGCTGTTAAAGTACTCCTTAAATTCTTTTTTTTTTTTTTTTTTTTTTTTGTGAAAATTTTTTTTGTGCAGAAAGAAGGGTACAAGCACGGGCCTACAACCACCTGGGCCGGCCGCTAGTAGGTAAAAAGTTCAAACAGTGCAAACACAATGACTGGCCCACCGGGGCTCCGCACCCTACAGAAGATCAGACTGCACATAAAGGAAATCAGGATACACCCTTTTAACATAAATAACAACTTAAAACAAAAAGCGAGGCAAGAAAACATGAGATGGGCGTCGGACCACAGCAGGGGCACTTCCATACCCGACCACCCGATGGCAGTCAAGAAGAAGGGGAACTAAGAGGTAGGGGGGGGGAGAAACGGGAATACCAAATCTATACTCAGATGTGCCAGACAAGTAAGGAACCATCAAGGATCAGGGGGACAAGGCTACCTCAGACGTTTCCACCAGGGGGGGAGCACAAATACTTCCACGATACACATTCCACTGCCCCCAAATTCTATTCCAAGCCCCGGGTTTACCACGAGCCACATACACAGTCTTTTCCCTGAACATGCACCAGTCCATGTTCTCCTTCCAGACAGACACGGTGGGGGGCCACTGCGAACCCCAAAGCTGCGCTATGTCCCTCTTTGCTATCATGTTCCCCAGGGCCGCCCACCGAGTCTGGGCCGCGTTATAGTCATTGGGCTCCCACACATTCAGAACACAGCGACGCACCTCCGGCAACAGCGTGACCCCGGTGACTCGCCTCATAACCTCATGCACCTGACGCCAGTATTCCACCACCTCGCGGCACTCCCACAGGATGTGGAGAAAGGTGGCACTGAGCCCACAGCCACGCTTACAGAGCCCGTCCTCAGAAAACCCCATCGAGACCAATCGGGGACCCGTCACGTAAACGCGATGGAGAATCTTAAGCTGGACCAAGCGGAGACGGGCCGGGATGGCAACTTCCTTAGGAGATGACAGCGCGGACTGCCAGTCCTCGTCGTCCAACTCAACCCCATCCCCCGTCCATGCCTCCCGTAGACGCACCAAGAGGTCAGCCCGATTATTTATCAATTTTTTATAGATCAAAGAGATAGTACTATCGGGAACGTGACCGTCGAGTATGCGGTCCTCGAGGGGCGAAGAAACAGGGACCGTGGTCCCTTCCCCAAAAACCGAGAGCAGGGCATGTCGAACCTGAGCGTAGCGGAAAAACTCCCTCTCACTAAGCTCATACTCGCTCCGGAGCGCCGCGAAGGTCTTGACCGCGCCTTTAACCCACAGATCCCCCACTCTGCTAATGCCGATCGTGTCCCAGTGCTCAAAGCCTTTCGTCGTCCAGAGGCTCCCCAGGCGGTCTGAGGCAAACAAGGGAGTAGCACACGTTAAACGCTCACTCCAGCCCATCGCTACATTCGCCGCCTTCCACACCCGTACCGCAGTCCTAGTAGGGCCCGTGAGGGTCCTACCAGCAGATCGGGAGTAAAGCGCTCTGTTATAATTACCGCCGGGAAGCAGGAATTTATCCATCTCATACGCCGGGTTCAGACCAGGAGCATACGTGGCATGGTTAATTGCCGACAGTTGGGAGGCCCAATAGTACCGTCTAATGTCAGGAAGCGCGATGCCCCCGTCATACCAGGGGAGAGTAAGCTTTGCCAGAGCGATACGCGCCCGCCCGTCCCAAACCAGTCTCCTCTGCAGACTCTCCACCTCCCGAAAGTAGGCCACCGGAATGACATCAAAGGAGTTCTGAAGTGCGTAAAGAAATCTGGGAAGGGACATCATTTTAAACAGGGCCGCGCGACCAAGCGGAGACAGGGGCAACCTACACCAACGAGCCGTATCCACCCTCAAACGTCGGAGTGGAGACAGGAGGTTCTGCTCATAGCGGACCGCCGGGTCCAACGAAACATATACCCCCAGGTACTTAAAGCCGGATGAAGACGTTTGGATAGGAAGTAGAGGCGGCAAAAGGGGAGGGCCACCAGAGATAGGGTACACGCAAGATTTGGACCAGTTAATTATCAAACCCGAGTTTCTCCCAAAGGAAGTAAGGACATCAAAGAGAACATTAAGCGACTGTCGCGGCGAGGTGAGGTACAGAAGAATATCATCCGCGTACAGCGAGACCCGATCCTCGAAGCCCGGGGCCCACCGGATCCCTCTGAGCGAGCGGTTCCAAGGCAAGAGCAAAAAGCAGAGGGGACAACGGGCACCCCTGCCTAGTGCCCCTCCCGAGAGCAAAAGGCCGGGAAGCCCGCCCATTGACAACCACCTGAGCCATTGGTCCGGCATAAAGAAGCTTCACCCAGCTAAGAAATCCCTCCCCAAAGCCAAACTTCTCCAAGACCGCCCAGAGGAATGGCCACTCGATGGTATCAAAGGCCATGGTGGCGTCCAAGGAAACCAATACGGCTGGTTCAGAAAAGTACTCCGCCCTAGCTAGGACGCCGTGCAGACGCCGCAGATTAAGAGCGGTATTACGGTGGGGGATGAAGCCGCATTGATCCGGATGAATCAGATCACAGATAACGCTCAGCAAGAGGTTGGCGAGGACTTTAGCCAGGATTTTGGGTTCTGCGTTTAAGAGGGAGATAGGCCTATACGAAGCACAGCGGTCACGTGGTTTACCCTCCTTGGGAATCACGACTATAGTCGCCAGACGCTGGTCGGCGGGAAGGGAACCCCTCTCGTTCGACTCCTGAAACATACGACGAAGGAAGGGCGCGATTTTATCCGGGCGTAGTTTATATAGTTCGATCGGCAGGCCATTGGGGCCCATGGCTTTGCCCGAGCGAAGGGAGCTAATCGCAGTAGCAATTTCATCGACGGACAAGGGGGCATCCAACTGCTCACGGTCCTCGACGGATAAGCCGGGCAGGGCAATATCCCGTAGTAGAAGACGAGAGTCGTCTTCATCTCTATCAGACATCGGGGAATACACCGCCCGGAGGTGGTCAGCAAAACACTCCACAATCTCGCCAGGCTCAGTCACACACACTCCATCCGCAACCCGGAGCTCTGGGACCACACGATTCACTCTCTCCTTCCTATCCAGCCAAGCAATCAATTTACCAGCCTTGTCCCCAGCATCATACAACCTACCCTGCTGCTCCCTATACATGGTCTTGGCAGCGTCAGTGACAAGGGACTTATACTCGAACTGCTTCAGGCTGAGGGCATGTAGCCCATCCGGAGTGACACCCGTCTCCAAGGCCGCCTCCAACCCCAAGATGTCGGTCTCCAGCTTCACCACCGCCTCCATCTTAACCTTCTTAGCCGCCACTATCTGGGATAGGGCCTGCCCACGGAGTACTGCCTTAAAAGCTTCCCACAGGGACACTGCGGACATCACCGACCCATCATTCTCAAGGAAGTATTGGTCAATCGACTTGACCAGGCTATCGCGGATCGTGGGGTTCCGCAGGTACCAAGGGTTAATAGGAGCGATCCGCCCAGCAGACCGCGTCCCAGTGTCAAAAAGCAACCACAGTGGGGAATGATCAGAAATACCCCGGGCCAGGTGCTTAACCTCTCGAATCCGGGCAGTCTGGGCCGCGGGCATAAGAAAGTAATCCAATCTGGAGAGACTCCCATGCGCCCCAGAGTGAAAGGTGTACTGACACTGTGTAGGATGCATTAACCTCCAGCAATCGACCAGACCGAAGGTCTCCAAGAATCCGCCAAGCCACGCCTGGGCAGCCGGGAGGGCCCTGGGCGGGTGGCGATCCCGGTCGCCCGAGACTACCGAATTGAAATCCCCACCCATAAGCAGAAGACTGTCAGGAAGCTCAAGCAGCATTCGACCCAAGTCCGAAAAGGTGGAGTTCTGGAGGCCCGGGGGAACATAGACAGAGACCAAGGAAAGGGACTGCCCCTCCCACCGCCCAGTCAAAGCCACATAGCGCCCTCTATCGTCCGGGACTACCCTGGTGATCTCCAGCGGAAGTGAAGAACGCAGGAGAATGCCAACCCCTCTAGAGCCAGTGGTGAAACCAGAATGGGCAACGAGTCGGTAACCCCCCCTGTTCATGGCATGACAAACGTTACCCACCAGATGCGTCTCCTGTAAAAACACCACATCAGGAGACATACGTCGCAAATACTGCAGCACAACACCCCGTTTGATACGGTCCCCCAATCCATTGACGTTCCATGACATCAACCTCAACCCGTCCCCCCCCATCCCCTCCAATCGATCAAGGGTCCCCCAGCAGATAGCGCAATGCCCGAAACTGGAACAGAACAAAGAACTCGCTTTAAATACAAAACACACAAATCAAAACCCCCCAACCCCTCCCACTTCCAACTCCCCCCACCCTGCACCCCTGCGACCCAAAAAACCACCCCAACTTGCAGTGTGCCTGTCGCCCCATAAACCCCATTCTACGGAAAGACCCCGGAGGAGGAGAGGGACCCGTCCCCGACCGCCCCCCACATAGATCATAATGAAACAAAATGCAAAAAAGAAGTTGAACCCAGCCGAACAGTACAAAATGGCAAAGTCAAGGACCAAAGTCACTCCGAGGGAGACCCGCCACCCTCGGTACCAGCAAAGGGCCCAGGCCGGTCCCCGCGGCCCGGCAGCGAGTCAAGCCAGTCACTCACAGTCGCGGGAGAGTCAAAAAAGGTTGTCCGATCGTCGTGTTCCACTCGGAGCCTAGCAGGAAAAAGCATGGAGTACTTGAGACCCAGGTCGCGGAGGCGACGCTTTACCCCCTGGAAGCCCATCCTCTGTTTCTGGACAAGTTGGGTGAAGTCCGGGAAAAAGTTAATAGACGCATTCTCATGGCGGACCGGGCCATGGGCCCGCGAGGCCTGCAAAATCACATCTCGGTCTCTGTAGTAGAAAAGTTTGGCAACAATAGGCCTCGGGGGGGCCCCCGGCCGCGGCCGACCGCCCGGAACTCGATGGGCCCGCTCCACGGCAAAGAACTTACTCAGGCCGGCGGGGGCAAGCTGCTTGAGGATGAGCTCCTCCACCATGAGATCCACCGGATGGTTGTCGGAGGTCTCCGGGACGCCTATGACGCGGATGTTATTGCGGCGGGCCCGTCCCTCAAAGTCCTCCAGCCGCCGGGCCATCAGATCGTTGGCCGACTTGAGGTCGCCGAGAGTGGCCCGCTGGTCCGACACATCCGCAACCAGGGTGGACGTCCGCACGTCAAGCGATTGAACCCTCTCGTTGGTCTTAGAGAGATCCGCCCGAATCAGTGCGACATCAATAGCCACCGTGTCGATTTTACGGGCCAAGGCCTCGTATTGCGTAGCAATTGTCTCCTTGATGCCGTTAATGGCACCCATAATGTCCTGCAGGGACGGATCCGAAGAAATGGACGGGCCACCACCAGCTTCGTCCGAGGGGCCACCGGCCGCTCCAGGGGACCCTCTTCCTTGAGTATAGCGGTCCATGTTGTTCGTCTGGACCGGTCCCCCGCGGAGGGATGTCTTAGTCTTACGCCCCTCGGGGCCCCCCCTGCCACCCATGAGAACCACGCTCACCAACGGGGACCACCGGCCAAGCGTCAAGGGGGCACCGGCCACTCAGTCAGGAGCCGCACCAGATACCGTGATGCGGCCGGGCGAGGAAACCAAAGTCAACGGGCACACTGGTGGCAGGCGGAGACAAGGGCACCCAGCAGAGATAAACACCCAGCCGCTCCAAGCAGTTACGATCTCCAGCCCCTCAGGGATCCAAAAGTGAAACCGAAAGTAATGGAGCGGCCACTGGCACAGATCCGCTGCCGCTGTTGTTCAATTACGCCCCGGCTCCACAGGTCACCCTCGCACCGGGCACAGCCATCGATTGGGCCTCGAAAGTTCAAACCACCTTAGATCAGGATTCCCAGGTCCGATTCGGTTTCTGAAAGAAGGTCAACGTTCAGCCAGAATTCGCCTTCCAGATTCCATCAGCCAAGTCAGGATAAAGTCAGGATAAATTCCGAGGAGCAGCGAGGGTCCGGGGAGCCCTGTGCTCACGCGACCATCTTGGATGCGCGCTAGGCTCCTCCCTCCTACTCCTTAAATTCTTGCCAGTGATTATCTATTGTCTCTGGGTACTCTGTTTTATGATATTACTCTTGAGAGTCTATGAAATAGACAGGGTTCCACCAGTGGTTGATGGTAGTTGGATCTGAGGACTTCTAGTTTGCACTGACTCCCAGTATAAAGATAGCAAGAAGATTGTCCAGGAGCTTAATACTGGTTTAATTTAATGGAGAGTTTTCATTGAGTGTGTCACACACTAGTTGTGTCAGCTTTGTATGTATATTAGTGTTGGTGATTTGTAGTCCTGAGTCAGAGGCAGGCAACCACTGTTGTTTGAGTTTGGGGCATATAGTCTCCATTTGCACCTCTGTGGAGAAGGAGGTATTTGCTTTTAGACCAGCTCGACAGAGGTCTGTTGATACTAGTGGTAAGCAATCAGCCTTTTCTGTTCTGGTGTCCACTCATCTCCATTCTCTTTCCTCTTCTACAAGCAAAACATGAGTTCTCCAACTGTCAAACAACACTCATATTCCCTGCAGACCTGTCCTCTCATGCCTGGCTGTTTCCAATTGACTGTACCCTTCGCCTGACTCTGGTTCTTAGACAAAGCACATGCTCCGATGGCAAAATGTAAGACTTAGTCTGAGCTCTCCTTCTCCCTCTGGTAACTACTTAATTGTATTTAGATAGCGCTTACTAACCCTAACTAGACGAAGTTCTTTACAGCTAGTAGCATGCTACTCCAGAACCCAAAGGATTAGTGGTGGATTAGTATAGGGAAATATGTGTTAATTTGAGCGGTTTGATTGAATAGGATAAAGGAGAGATAGAAGAGGGAAGAGTCTAGAAAGGGTTATTATGGCAATCATAGTAGTTAAATGAGGTTTGGGATGAGTCAAAGGAGGGATATAGAAGTGAATAGTTTAGGAAGTGTTATTTTGGAAATCATAGAATAACGAGGTTTGGGGTGAGTCAAGGAGGGATAGAGGAGGGAAGAGTGAAGAAAAAATCATATGGAGATCATAGTAGTAGAATGAGATTTGGGATGACTCAGAGGGTGGGGGTAGAGGATATATTGAGAGAGAGATATAGGATGAGGCATAGAGTAGTGCATTGGAGGGAGTTGAAGACTTTTTTTTCTTTCTACAATAGAAGTAAAGTAAGAAATATATAGATACATAACTACATAAAAAGCGTATGCATTTATAAGGAAAATAACAGAGATGTAAAATTGTGTTGCATAACGTTCCATATGTGCCAGTATCGATAGTTAGAAATTCACTTTCAGGTGTTGCTGTACATAAAAGCTAATTTATTTGTGTATTTTTATTTTTAAATTATTGGATTTTTATATTTTCCTCAATATTTCAATAGTGAAGCACATATGGATACAATTTCTATGATCATATTTTACATATTGTTACAGATAAATAAAATAAACAGAGACCCATAAGCATCTAATAAAATAACTTGTATGGAAACTATGCAGTGACCTATATACAGGTTGAGCATAAAATAATAAATGATAAACCATAATTAATGAACATTTGTTTTCATATAACATTTCAAAACTTTACTAAGCACTCTAAATAGGATACATTACTATTGCCCATTTTAATGGTACTCATTTTACAAACTTGTGTCGCACAGGGAGTTGTTTTTGTGACAGGTGAATCACAGCAGATGTCAACAGCGAGCTTGTAAGTCACAGGATCCGGGCCAGCATCAGAGCGGGCTAGGGAAGAAGTATGCAGTGGAAAATACTCATGAAGGTTAATCAAGTCAATCATATTTATGAACGATCCGTATTACTTTTAATGACTTTGTAAGCCCTCTATAAAGCCAAAGGACAGCCTACGAAGCACTGCTGTTGGAAGTCTCAGGTCAAGTCATACATTCAAGGTCTGTAACAGGCCAAGTTCAGATGCAACAAACACGAAGGCGCCATCAAGCTGCAGGAGTAAAACTGTATTGGACCACATGCTTTTCAGGAATACCCGAGAACTGCCCTCTTAATGCAAGCTTTCGAATCAGAATGTAACTAGCCACAATGTATCCACCCATCCATTCGGTTGGGCCTTGTAGAAGCCTGGTCCTCCACGCCTTCTTTGATGATCCCCTGGTGTGGGTGGGTTTGAGGTGGAGACCTCCACCGCCAGGCCCCCAGAGGTTCTCTCTCTCTCTTGTGACACGGGTGCCAGCAGCATCCTTCTGCCCCAAAAAATAGCCTTCGAAGGATCCACACAACCAGGAAAATGCCTGGTAGAAAAAACGTGCAGTCCAGGCTTGGTCCAAGGTAGACCCGATGGGGCATATTTTCAAACAAAGCTTTATAGTATGTTTAATCGTACTAAAATAGTACCACTCGTGTACTACAAAATGCTGCTCACATACAGAGGTCTCGGACTTTGCCACTCCTATCTTTTCTAAGCGGGGGTCTCTGCCCCGGTTGTGGAGATCTGTGGCATAGAGTGCCGTAGAGTAGGGGGGCATAGAGTGGTATGGAGTAGTGTACAGCTAAGTGGCATAGAGTAGAGTGGTGTGGCATAAAGTAGACTCCGTAGAGTGGCATGGAGTAACATAGAGTGTAGCTCGTAGACTGAAGTAGAGTGGAGTCCCTTATAGTACAGTCTGTAGAGTAGAGTGGCGTTGAGTAGAATGGTGTGGAAGTAGAGGGGCATAGATTGGAGTGGCATGGAGTAGAGTTCCATAGAGTGGAGTGCTGTAGATAGAGTGGAGTGGCGTACAGTAGAGGGGCATAGAACACGATCAGGGCCAGCTTTACCACTGGTTACCCTACTGCAACAAATGTTTTTGGCACCCCCTCCCCAAGGACGACTTCCTTCGCAGATTCCTTCACTACCACCCTCCACCAGTGCCACTCTTCTCTCCATAGCCCCTCTATCACATACATTTCATTTGTTTTAAAGCACTGTTTGGGTTTGGCTTTACTAATAAGAATGTATTTCCACCCAAACGAACCCTTTTCAGCAACGTTAGGAATATAGAATGAAAGACTGGGGGAAACATAACATCCTAACCAGTACTATGCAGTTTGCATGCATCTCTTTAATGAGAGTTCATAAGTCACTGTCGTGTATTTGGATTGTAACTTATGAACTTCATGTAACAAAATGATTTCTGTGACAAAAGCATTAACCCACTTAGCTATCCACATTAAATACAGTTATGTGATCTCTGCATGGTATGTGTTCTTTGCAGCAGGCGTATTAACCTTCTTTATGATGAGCCAAAACTGCCACTAGACAAAACTCCCATCTCTCTCCAGCAGGAACATTATTCACCACTGTTCTTGACATTTTTATTGCTCTCTGATATCTCCTGGGCACACAGTAAACTATGCAGTAGGTGCGTCTAAAGCCATATTTATTTCTAAAGCACAGCCTACTACCACTCCGGTCAACATCAGGTGAGGCTGCACTGGTCACCCCTCCCTAAAGCCGGCCCCGAATATAGTGTTGTGGAGTAGAGTGGCTCAGAGTACAGCGGCGTAAAGTGGCCTAGAATGGAGTGGCATATAAGAGAGTGGCACAGAATATGGTGGCAGACCGTGGAGTGGCATAGATTGGAGTGGCATGAAGTAGAGTGAAGTGGTGTAAAGTGAAGTACAGTGATGTAAACAGGAGTAGAGTGATGTAAACTGGAGTGAATTTAGAGTAGAAAGAGAGACATAGAGGAGAGTAGTGTAGAGTGGAATGGAATGGAGTAGAGTGGAGTTGAGTGGTGTAGAGAAGAGTGGCGTAGAGTGAAGTTGCGAAGTGTGGAGTGGTAGAGAGAGAGTGGAGTGGCATGTAGTGCCACTGTGCGGTGTGGAGTGCCATGGTGCAGTGTGGAGTTTAGTGCAACAACATGGATCCCACTAGTGGGAGATATAGGAGATGGAGCCATAAATGTACTTGAGTTCAGACCTGGAGTAAGTCCAGCACCACACATGGACGACCACTGGTACTGTACGCCCTCCAATAAAATGATAGACTTACAATAAAACCCCAAAGGAAATAATTGCCACAGTAAATTAATTAATTTGTTTTGTTTTTTTGGCTTTTTGTGTGGGTGGGTGTGTATATGTATATATATAAGTATATATATATTTAAAACAAACAATATATTAGAACTTTCTAAAAAAAAGTTTTAAAATTTAAAAATAAATGTAACTTAATTTTTTGAAAAATTCAATACATTTAAATTAATTTTGAACATAATTGTTACACATTTTTTATGCTCATTAAATAAAACCATTTTACTGTAGCTGTGTTTTTTAAATATTCTTTATAGAAATAATTATATTTTAATCAAGTATATCGAAATTCATTTGTAATATACTTTGAAGGTAGTGCAGTAAAAATGTGTTATTTCTTCAACGTTAAAAAAATATCTTTACTTATTTTATATTTCTATTCAACATTAAAATATTTTAAATAAATTATTATAAAGTTTGATAAAAGTTTCTACTTTTGGCCTATATTTTACCATAGGGAGTTCTCCGTCCCGGTAATGGAGACCTCCTCTGTGTGTAAAGTTACTAGTAGTAATTTTGCAGTCATACATTTGGCTCTACTCCCTGGTTTCAGGTGGTGGGGGCATATAAAGTTTAAACTTTAGAGTAACTTTACACTCCGAAATGGTGAGTAGCCAAAAGTAGTTACGTAACTACAAAGTAACCTAAGTTAATTTACATGTGAGTAAATCTACATGTTTAAATTTACCTTTGTGAATAGGAAAAACCTTGGGTAGCAAATGTCTACACTATCTTGAATTCCCCCATGACATCTCTTATTCATACAACATCTCCCAAACTACCATGCCCTCTAATGACCGATTACTTCCGACCACTGACCCCACCTCTAACCCCTCTCCTGATCCCCACACCCCCCTCCTCGCTCGCCCTACTATATCCCCACCTGCCCCTACTCCGTCCTCTCTGAACTACACTCCAACTCCTTACTCTGATGTTGCTTCTCCACACACCCTCTCTTCTTCTCAACCCCATCTCCTGCCTCTATAATTGTCCCGTCCTCCACGCCCCTCCCTCCCACAGCCTGAGCACTCCTCTCCCCCCCCAGGCCTCCCTCCTTCCCACAGCCTGAGCACTCCTCTTTGCCCCCCCCCGCCCCCCCCCCCCCGGCCTCTCACCCTCTCCGAACACCAGACCTCCTTCCCCGGCCAACACAGAACATACCTACTGCCCCTACTGCGTTCGCCTTTACTCTTTTAACCCAGACACTTTGCAACATTGACTGCAATATTTCTACCTTGGTGAACGAACTCTCTCGACTTAGTGAATGATTTCAAAGACTTCAAATCCCTCAACCCCAGAACCCTCCCCTTTTGTTCCACTTCTCCCTGCTCTGGCCTTCAAAAGTTCCCTAATCCCAAACATTGGAGAAATACACCCCTCCACAACCGTACACACAGGCCTCTCCGCACCTCAAGCGATTACTCCGCTTCTGACCTCTCTGACCTTTGCAACTCCTACCTACCAAAAACCCTCGCTTAAGGATCTTCCCCTTCCTCACTCCAGCATTCCTGTTATTCTGGGGACTAGCAGAATCCCCTTTTCTCCCTGCTCCCCCAGACCTCTCCCTCAACTTACCACCATCCACTTGTGCTCTCCCCCCAAAAGCAACCCTAAACCCCTGGCCTGCATGCTTGTGAACTGCCGCTCGGCTGTTCAACATGCGACCGAAATATCTGAAACCATCCTTAGTGAAGCCATTGACCTCGCCTTCCTCACGGATACCTGGCTCAAAGATCACTCAACACCCATCCTTGACTTACTCTCCCCTCCCCGGTTACTCTATCACCAGAAAAGACGGACCTGAGAGAATAGGGGGTGGATTAGCAATAATCTTTAACAAGCATTTGCAATGCAATAGGTCTAGCATTTGCAAAAGTTTAAGCTATTGGCATTGTTCATGACAATGCCTTTTTTATCTATTTTATAAAACAAACGCATAAATAAATGCCATTATCATTTACAATGCCAATAGCTAGTGTTGTATTATTATTAGCAATGCCAACTGCTCACACTTTTATAATGTGAGACCTATTGCATTGCAAATGCTTGTTACTTTTTGTCACTATTTCAATCCCCGTTGCATCCTTTTGCAAAAGAAATTGCAGACTTGCCAAGACCATAACTATTGGCTTTGAACGTGAGAGAGCTCAAACCTCCTTTAGCCATAACTAAAAAAGAGTGAAACAGACATCAGTGAAGTGCAGGGCCATTTATCATATCAATCAATCAATCAATCAAAGCATTTATATAGCGCACTACTCACCCAGAGGGTCTCAAGGCGCTGGGGGAGGGGGGTCCGCTACTGCTCGAACAGCCAGGTCTTGAGTTGCTTCCTGAAGGCGAGGTGGTCCTGGGTCAGGCGGAGGTGGGTCGGGAGGGAGTTCCATGTCTTGGCGGCGAGGTAGGAGAAGGACCGTCCCCCTGTGGTGGCTCTTCGGATGCGGGGGACGGCGGCGAGGGCGTGGCCGGTCGATCGAAGCTGGCGTTTGGGAGCGTAGAAGTTGAGGCGGCTGTTGAGGTATCCTGGGCCTTGGTTGTGTAGGGCTTTGTGTGCGTGGGTGAGGAGTCGGAAGGTGATTCTCTTGTTGACCGGGAGCCAGTGCAGGTCTCTCAGGTGTCCGGAGATGTGGCTGCGACGGGGGATGTCCAGGATGAGTCGTGCTGAGGCGTTCTGGATCCGCTGGAGTCTCTTCTGGAGTTTGGCGGTGGTTCCGGCGTAGAGGGAGTTGCCGTAGTCCAGACGGCTGGTGACGAGGGCCTGGGTGACCGTCTTCCTGGTCTCGGTGGGGATCCACCGGAAGATCTTACGTAGCATGCGCAGGATGTTGAAGCACGACGAGGAGACGGCGTTGACTTGTCTGGTCATGGAGAGGGAGGAGTCCAGGATGAAGCCCAGGTTGCGTGCGTGGTCTGTTGGTTTGGGTGCGCTGCCTAGGGCGGGGGGCCACCAGGAGTCGTCCCAGGCGGAGGGTGAGGATCCCAGGATGAGGACTTCCGTCTTGTCCGAGTTCAGTTTCAGGCGGCTGTTCTTCATCCATTCGGCTACCTCTTTCATCCCTTCGTGAAGGTTGGCTCTGGCGGTGGCGGGGTCGTTGGTGAGGGAGAGAATCAGCTGGGTGTCGTCGGCGTAGGAGATGATGTTGAGGTTGTGCTGGCGTGCGATGTCTGCGAGGGGGCTCATGTAGACGTTGAAGAGGGTTGGACTGAGCGAGGAGCCTTGAGGAACGCCGCAGATGACTTCGGTGGCTTCAGATCTGAACGGGGGGAGGCAGACTGTCTGTGTCCTTCCGGCGAGGAAGGAGATGATCCACTCCAGTGCCTTCTCCTGGATTCCGACGTTGCTGAGTCGCTGCACTAGTGTACGGTGGCAAACAGTGTCGAAGGCCGCGGAGAGGTCTAAGAGGATGAGGGCTGCTGTTTCTCCGTTGTCAAGCAGTGCTCGGATGTCATCGGTGGCTGCGATCAGGGCGGTCTCGGTGCTGTGGTTGGCCCGGAAGCCAGACTGCGAGAGGTCGCGGGGACCGTTTGTCTCGAGGAAGGCGGCCAGCTGCTTGTTGACGGTCTTCTCGATGACTTTTGCAGGAAACGGGAGCAGCGAGATGGGGCGGTAGTTCTTGAGGTCGGTGGGGTCGGCTGATGGCTTCTTTAGTAGAGCGCTGAGTTCGGCGTGCTTCCAGCTCTCCGGGAAGGTAGCGGTGTCGAAGGAGGTGTTGATGATGTCCCGCAGGTGGGTGCGATGACAGCGTCGGCCTTGTTGAAGACGTGGTGAGGGCAGGGGTCGGTAGGAGATCCGGAGTGGATGGAGTTCATCGTGCGGACGGTGTCTTCGGTGCTGATCGGGGTCCAGGCGCGGAGGGTGGTGGTGGGGGGCGGTGGTTCGGTCGTGGCGTGCGTCAGTTGAGTGCTGAAGCTGTTGTGTATCGGCCATTTTGGGGTGGTGGTGGGGAGGGGAAGTGGGAATCATTGGAGACTGGTTTTCGAAGATCAAGGGCTGCTGATGATGACTGCGTCACTTTCTGTCTCTCCAACTCCCCATTGTTGGTTGCAGCAGTTGCGGTGGGGGGCCCAGGACAGAGAGAGCTGTCTCAGTGGGAGACAAGGAGAGAGAGACTGAAGATGGATGCAAAGGGAGAGAGAGACACAGCGAGAGAGAGAGAGAGGAAGAGAGAAAGCGAGAGAGAAGAGAGAGAGAGAAGAGAGACAGAGAGAAGAGATAGAGACGGAGACACAGAGAGAGGAGATAGAGACGGAGACACAGGGAGAGATAGAAAGAGACACGAAAGAAGAGGGTGAAGAGAGAGAGAAGACAGAGAGAGGAGAGAGAGAAAGGGAAGAGAGAGAGAAAGAAAAGAGAGTGAAGAGAGAGAGAAGAGAGACAGATAGAGGGAGAAGAGTGAGAGAGAGAGTGAGAGAGAGAGAAGAGAGAAAGAGAGAGTGAGAGAAAGAGGGAGGGAAGAGAGAGTGAGAGAGACAGAGAGAAGAGAGCTAAGAGAGAGACAGAGAGAAAAGAGAGAGAAGAGAAAGAAAGAGAAGAGAGAGGGAGAGAGAGAGAAGACAGAGAAGGAGATAGAGAAGAGAGAAAGAAAGAGAGACGAGGTAGAGAAAAGAGAGAGTGTGAGAGAGAGGGAGACCGAAAGAGAGAAAGAAGAGAGAGAGAGAGAGAGAGGAGAGAGGGACAGAGAAAGAAGATAGGGAGAGAAGAGAGAGAGAGAAGAGAGAGAGAAAGAGAAGAGAGAGAGAGAGCTGGAGATGAGAGAGATAAAGAGAAGCAAGGGAGAGAGAGAAGAGAAAGAGAAGAGAGAGAGGGAGAAGAGAGACAGATAGAGAGACCGAGGGAGTGAGTTTTGAACATTCTTGCCATGGCTGCGTTTGGTTCCCAGTTCGGCTGTGGAGGAGATCCATCGATGGAGATTGACCAGTCTGTGGCATTGCACCCATTCAGGAAATGAGCAGACCAGGGATTGCAGTCTTTAACTCTTGTCGGGGTACATTTGCATGGCTATGTTTCTCTTACGCTCCGATACCCATGCTGCACCTGCATTGATTTGGAAACCCGGTGATTTATCATGAAATAAAATCCTTAAACTTTTCACTGCTACAGCCTCGGATCCTGAGCTGAGGAAACTTAAGCAGCAAGAAGTGTGAGAAAGGACAAAGGCATTTTACCACTGAAAGGCCAGCAAATGTACTTCTCCATTACTTTTAAAGAATTCACATCTGAAAAAGAATATTTCTAAATCAGCCTAAACTTATACTGACACGAATCATAGGGGCACATTTTCCCTGTCACTATTATAAAATAAATCACCATAAACTATGAAAGTTGACATTGGCACCATGTTTCATTTTTATTCTACTTTGGGTTTGGCTGGATACTGCTTCCCTCCTCAGGTAAAACGATTTTCCTTTGATGGTCATCAGAAAAAGATAAATATGGTCATTGCCCTTGCGGGTGCGATATTAAGCGTCGCGAGCTTTGCCGTGGCAGCCCATAACTCGCCAGGTGGGGCTGCTCCGGCTTGGTAATGATGGTGCTGGGTATGACTTCCTGGGTGGCACCCATGCTTAATGGCCCTCTTTGCGCCCCTCTAGATGAAGGCACACGTTTTATGCCCAGGATCAGAGCTCGTAAAATGGGTTAAACCTCTCCAGCGATTGGAGTAAATGGACAAATCCAATAGAAAGTGCGAATCTTTTCACTTTCTGTAATTTTTATGATTCTGCTCTTTCCACCGCTAATGGCCGGCTGTGTCTCACACTTCCCGCTGCATTAACAATACACAGAGACCTCACCATATACAGACGCGTCTGGTGGTATGAGTGTAATCGCTTCAGTTGCATGCAGGATTGGAGGGAGTTATAAATTCAATGTTCACTCTGCTAGATTCTCTAGTTGCCAAGAGAAATTAAGAAAATCTGCTGGGATAAGGGGCGGAAGCAACACAGAGGGGGGCAGAAGCAACACAAACAAGCAAAGAACAAGCATACACAGTTACTGACATTCATGGTCATCAAATTACCTACATCAAAAGGATGAAAGGCTGATCTGGGATGTGGACTCCGGCCCTTCAGATCAGAGCAGATATCAGCAGAAAGTGTTTAACTCACTGAGACAGCTTAGCAGCTGCCAGAAAAGGCGTCCTCGAGTGATACCACAAGGAACAGGCCGGAAAATCTTCTGCAGGGATTGGATGGTACGAAAAATCCTTACGCAGAGTTAACTTTTACAGCTGATTCCGATCCATTACAAATCGGATTGAGACATGCGCCTGTTTACGGAAGACACCAAGATATGCAAAGAGGGGGACAATCTGGAGGCAAATAAAACAAGACAAGCCCGTCGGAGCGTGGCGCGCGCGCTTGGCGGGGGAGCGCATTCCAGGCGGGGGAGCGGACCCTTTGAAGTAGGATGCCAAACAGATTGCATGGCGGAACGATGCACGTGATTGTGCGCGTGCTCGCCATGCAATCCGCTTTTGGGAGCACATTTGGGAGCCCCTTTACTAGAGTCTCGCTGAGCGCTCGCTTGCGCGATAGCCAGCGAGACCTAAAAACGAACTCCAACTCTCTCTAGTCAAGAACGCAGACTACTCATTCTTCGAATACCGTGGAGCCGAACTTAAGGTTAATGGTTCTCCCCCAATACGACTACACAATATCTACCACCCTCCTGGTGATCCTCTTCCCTTCGCTGAGGAACTATCCGACCTTCTTACTCAATCTGTACTTTCTAACTCTAAAAATCTCTTCCTAGGAGATTTCAACCTTCACTGGAACGAGCCCGAGGACCCCTCAGTCAACCTTCTCACTAATCTTCTAGAGATTAGCAACCTCAAACAACTCTGCCATTCCCCAACCCACTCTGAAGGGGCCATTCTTAACGCCATCAATGCAAACAATGACTTGGTATCCAACATCACCCTTATCGACTGGTCTGACCACCACCTCATTAAGTTCATGATCTCCCCTCAGCCCCGCCCCCCCATCTAAAAACAACAAAGCCATGAAATGGACCAGAAATCTTAATCTTATCCCCCCTGGTGAACTAGGGCCCGATTCACAGAACAAACTTAAGACTACATCCTAAACTTAGTACCATTCTGGTATTCACAGAATGCACTTAGTACTTCTGGTATTCACAGAATGAACTTACTACTTTTGCTATTCACAGAATGAACTTACTACTTTTGCTATTCACAGAATGGATTTACGACTCCTAAACTTACGTCCGCACTCGGGCCGGAAATTCCGGCCCGGAGGCGGAGCTTCCGGCCCAGAGGCGGAGCTTCCGGCCCGGAGGCGGAGCTTCCGGCCCGGGGGTGGGGATTCCGGCCGATTTAGCTATGGCTGAAATCTCCACCTCCGGGCCGGAAGCCCCGCCTCCGGGCCGGAAGCCCCGCCTCCGGGCAGGAAGCTCCGCCTCCGGGCCGGAAGCTCCGCCTCCGGGCCGGAATTTCCGGCCCGAGTGCGGACGTAAGTTTAGGAGTCGTAAATCCATTCTGTGAATAGCAAAAGTACTAAGTTCATTCTGTGAATAGCAAAAGTAGTAAGTTCATTCTGTGAATACCAGAAGTACTAGGTGCATTCTGTGAATACCAGAATGGTACTAAGTTTAGGATTTAGTCTTAAGTTTGTTCTGTGAATCGGGCCCCTAGAGTCCAAACTCCAAGCTCAACTTCGTCGCACCCCTCTCTTAATGCCAATAAACTCACTGAGCATTTTAATAAAACTGTCTCCGAGGTCTTACATCAACTTGCCCACTTAAACTAAAAACTCTAAAAAATATCCCTTCCAAATCATGGTTCAACTCGGATCTCAACAATGAAAGACGCGCCCCGAACCGCCAGCTTTGCTCTGCCGACCACGACATTGCCCCCGTCCCACGCATCCACAGGACCCCCACCGACGGCAGATCCTTCTCCTATCTCGCCGCCAAGACATGGAACACCCTCCCCACACAGCTGCGACAGACCCAGGACCAGGAGACTTCTCAAGACATAGCTCTCCCTATCCGAATCAGTAAAACCTCTTGGTATCACCACTGACAATAAGCTAACGCTCAATTCACATATTAAAAATTCGGCTAAGGGAGCACTCTTCACGCTCCGTCATCTCAAAAAAATGAAACCTTTCATTCCAGCTGACGATTTCAAATCGATTGTCCAATCCCTAGTGCCCTCGAAAATTGACTATGGTAATGCTATCCTCTCTGGAACCCCCAAAGTTCACCTTGCCCCTCTCAAATCAGTTCTCAACCTAGCGGCCAGGCTAACAACTGACTTCAAACGTTTTGACCACATCTCCCCTGCCCTTAAGGCCCTTAAATGGCTTCCTGTCAATGACAGATCCACCTACAAAATAGCCTGCATTACGCACAAAGCTCTTCATCAATAGACCCCGCTCTACCTCTCAAACAAACTCAATAAAGTGGGCTGCGCCGGACCGATGAGAAGCACCAACTGTCTCCTCCTCGTCCCCCCTCTGTTAAAAAAGAAAGCCTCACAATCTCGCTCCTTTTCTGGTAAGGCCCCTTGCATCTGGAATGTCCTCCCTAAAGATCTGCGATGTAACCCCTCTTACGTCCGTTTAAAAAAAAGACCTCAAGGGGGGCGTGGTTTGGACGCCGGAGAAAATGGCGGCATAGCACATCGCTCCTCCCGTGGCGGTGGATTCACGGAGTGAATTGGAAGGTACAGACTAACCCTAGAGCAACGAATATGCTGATCCCGGTGATCGGAGGTTAAGGACAACCTCAGGGGTGAATTTGAGACCTGTACGAGTACCAGGAGGCACGTTTCAAGCGAGTGGCCTGGAGATCGATAGCGGCCGTGAGCGGTCCATGTAGCCGGGCAGCAGTGTGACTCCGCTGGGATACATATCGGCTGAACTGTCACGGCGTCCTCGGCAGAAGGTGGGGGCCACACCGAAGTGTGAGAAGGGCATGAGTCGGATGCCTATCGCCGCCGTCAGGTTTGCTGTTGTACGGCGGTGAACGGAGATCATAAAATGGCGGTTGGAAGAGGCTCCGGGGCTCCTACATGGTTGTCGATGTACGAGGGCGGTAATTGAGGTGTAACCAAGCCAAAGTGAGATCGAATGGCAACACGGTGAGGTGAGGTGAGGTGCGATAGAGCACTAACATTTTTATCAGCAAAAGGAGATTGGGAAGCAACGCGGAGATGATACTCGCAATGCGCGACTGGAAGTCGTGAAATGGCGGTGGTGAGAGGCTCTGAGGTTCCCGCATGGATGTAAGCGAGCAAAGACAGAAATTGATGTGTTACTACAAGAGACCCACAACAAAAGGTGATCGGAAAATCAGGAAGAAGCACGGGGATGTGTGCATCAGAGTGACAGCTTTACCATCAATATTGTAAGCTGGTGCATCGCTCCCTCATGATGAGAGTGGAGATGAGGTCCGTAGCCGTTTCCACACAAGATGGCACCCACGGAATCGGTGGATGTCGGGCTCTTGTCTCCGGTCACTGATTTCAGCTACGCCAGTCGCTAAAACTACTTGCAAACGGTGAGAGCGGGCTTGCTTGAGGGAGACACATTTAATATTTCACCTTTCTATGCTTTGAATCAGCGAATTAAATCAGCGAATTTTGCCTTAACGGACCGCACGAGCGGAACGCACGTTGTGATGTGTGGCTGCATATTTAGCACACAAGATAGCTATAATGAAGACAGGATGCCTGGGGGCAATGTCGTCATCGATGTCCTGTATATGTACGGTATGTTCAGCGAGTGGTGTGGAGAGGTTGTAAGCTGCTGGCAATAAGGGAAGGGAGGAGCTGACGATTGCGACTGAGCAAACTGGTCTGTTCATGATGAAAGGAGACACTAAATCCACGTTTTGTCGGCTATAAGGATCTATAATGATCTATAAGGATCTATAAGGATCTACACAGCATATGAGGAGCTGACGATTGCGCTGAGCAAGCTGGTCTGTTCATGATGAAATGAGACACTAAATCCACGTTTTATCGGCTATAAGGGTCACGGGTAGATCGCCGGTGGTCACTATAGTAATATGGGATCAATCCAAGTCACCGATAATAATAAGGGGTGATTCTGTCATAGTGCCCTGGTCATTGCGTATTGTACATATCCTGGGTCCTTTGGAAGTCTTCTCACCACGAGTGGCCATTATAAGAGCTATTTGAACTATTATCTGCTAGGTGAATCAAGTATCTGTGCTCGCCCCTAACAGTTGCATCAGTATGGGGGACAAAGATACAAAAAAACCTCAAGAGACTTAAGGCTGAGCCTCCTAATCCGATCTCACCTATTAAAGGCAAAAAGGATGTGACTGGTACGATGGACATCATACTGAGTAAACTCGAGGAAGTACGAGAGATCGCAAAGTCCACAAAGGAAGAAATCGTAGCTATCCGGAAGGATATTCGAGATACTAATGCCAGGCTCACGGAAACAGAATCGAGAATCAGCCATCTAGAAGATTCGGAGAATAAAACCTGTAATTCTCTTAAACACCTACATATCTCTACAGAGCTGATGTCAAGGAAGTTGTCTGAGTTGGAAGACAGGAACCGAAGAGGAATTCTACGTATTTTTGGGATACCGGAAGGATCAGAAGATGCCTTTGAATCTTGTGTCCCATTCCTGGAGACATGGTTCTCACAGGCAACCAACCTCAGCTTTCATCACCCATTGGAATTCGACAGGGCTCATAGAGTTCCGGGCAGGATTACACCGGGTCAAAAAGGTCCTAGGCCTATTGTTTGTAAACCTCTGCGGTACCAACATGTGGATCAAATTCTAGCCTTTGTGCGCAAAAATAACCATGTCCTATGGAAATCAAGTAAGATCTATATATCGCAGGATTATAGTAAAGAAACTGTGGACGTAAGGAAAGGTTTTGTGTCTCTGTTAATGGCTCTCCACAGATCTTCACGGATCCACAAAGGCTCAGACAAGTTCTGAACGAAGTTGAGGGGGTGCGTATGGACACGTCATCGTCGGCCTCCGCTTCCTCCTCTAAATGAGGTCTCTCTTGTTGAATGTCTCTACATCTGAGTAGACTGACAGCAAGGGCCTGTAGTGGCTCTTTCCTAAGTATTCTGGCTTTGTTCAACTAATAACTACTGGATAGTTCTCTAGGTTTATGCTTGGTCTACAGACATTCAAGAAGCAAACTGCTAAAATGTGCATAGCGTTATGGTACTGATCATGTGAGTGTATGTACACTCTGGGGATGCATCCAGTATTGTGCTTATATGAGGTACTGGTTATGATTCTGTTGGGGCGGAGGGGTAATCGGCACTGCTGTAGGGTCCTTTGTTCAGTGAGGCGGTATAGTTACTGCAGTCAGTGACGGTAATAACCCCTTTGGGAGGTTCCGCTGCATTTACATTTATATTGGTAACACATTTACAGGAAGGTATGTAGCTCAAGGGTAACCATGTTCTGACTTGTTTCAATTGTTGGGTTATCTCTCAAAATGTCAACATGGTTACGGTTTAAAGCCATGGGAGGGACACTGTTTTTTCCGTGTCACCATGTCTAATGTCTTAATTCGGGGAGGGGAGGGTGGTTTGAGGGGTTGTGGGGTGTGGGGAGGGTTGAACAGAGGGGTAGGGATGGGTAAGTGTTTGCATTTTGTGTTATTTTTCTTTCTTTTCTTTTTCTTCTTCTTCTTCTTTCTCTTTTGCTTTGTTTATGTCGTTATGATCTCATGCATACCAGCTTCGGAATCATCTTACTGCCAATGTCAATCATACTGTCAATGCCCTGATAGAAAGGTTTACTGCGTCACCTCTGTTGCTACCTTTAAGCCAATGGAGGCTTTACTTAACCAAGTTCGGGCCAAGTGTTGTTCTTATCTTCATCTCAATGTTGTGGTATTTTGGGGGTTCTGTGTGAGGTCGGTGTTGGTGCATATAAGCTCATTGGATAGCCGATTCACCATGACCCACTATTGATTAGCTATGTCGCCAACTACAATAGATACACCATTGGGCATAACAAGAGCGAACAACTTGAAAATACTCTCACTTAATGTCAAGGGTCTCAATCAGCCCATTAAACGCCAGAAAGTTCTGGACTATCTACGTAGGCAAAAGGGGGATATTGTCCTGTTGCAGGAATCCAAACTGAATGCTAGCCAGTTTCACACACTTAGGAATAAATTCTTTGTTGAGTTCGCAGGTTCAGAGGCTATAGGGAAAAAACATGGGGTCTTGACATTGATTGCAAAAAAATCTAACGTAGATTTGCTCTCCTCCACTAATGACTGTAAAGGGAGATGGGTTACCACCAAGTTGATTAAAGATGATACTGTATTCTATGTTACGAATGTCTATGCTCCTAACACGTGTGATTTGACTTTCTGGTCTGATCTGTCCAAACAGATCGAGACTATCCCTGACTCAGCCATACACATACTCGCAGGGGATTTTAACCTACGCTCTGACCCAGTTCTGGATAGAGACTCCCGTTGTTCCTTTCGAAGCAACAAGTCTCATAAGGCTTTCACTAATCTATGTGCCCGATTTCACTTGGTGGACACTTGGAGGCTGCAGAACCCTGATGGGAGAGATTATACTTTTTACTCACCTCCACACGACTCATTCTCCCGCATTGACTATTTATTCATCACGAAGAACGGTATCCCCAGAATAGAGAGAAACATCCATAGAACCAAGGGTTCTATCCGATCACTCATGTATTTCCCTGACCATCTCCAATGTCAAATCATCCACTCACCAATCGATCTGGAGATTCAATCAGGAGGTCCTTGAAAAAGAACAACATAGGGTAACGATTGAGACCGCCATTAGAGATTACTTAGAACATAATAATAGGGGAGATACTACGGATTTGATACGTTGGGAAGCATTAAAGAGTACGATAAGAGGGGTTGTTATTAAAATAAAATCTGCTATAAATAAGAACCACAATACTGCACTGGAAACGCTGGAGGGAGAGATCGCTACACTGGAGAGAGGACACCTACTTGATAGGAAGGAGGAGACACTGAACAAACTAGCCAATAAGAAGTACGAGTATAATAAGATAATAAGTGAAAGAGCGGGAGTCTGGTTAAATAGGAGAAAACAATTCAAGCTATGTGAATCAAATAAGGCAGGGAAGAGTCTCGCCGCATACCTCAAATTCAAGGTGCAGAAAAATATGATAAATTCCATTCAAGATCGGGGGGGGTGGCTCACTCGGATCCGGTCAAGATAGCAGAAGTTTTTAAACAATTTTATGAGCGACTCTATGCCAAAAATATAGAAGTGGTTGAATCCAAAATTGAGGGCTATTTAGAAGAGTGTAATCTTCCCTCCCTTCCTCCGGAGGATCGAGAGAACCTAAATGGCCCCATCACGATTCAGGAAGTTGAGAGGGTGGTTAAATCATTAAAGTGCGGCAAGGCACCCGGACCAGACGGGTTCACTGCTAGATTTTATAAGTGTATCTCCTCACTCATATCACAACCACTCTTACACTTATTACAGGAAATCAGCGCTGTAAGAGAGGTGAAAGGAACGTTATCTGAGGCTATCATTGCTGTTCCCCCAAAAGAAGGTAAAGATCCAACACTACCGTAGAATTATAGACCTATCTCACTAATTAATCTAGATTGTAAGCTCCTGGCCATGATATCGACTTCAGAAAGTTTTACCCAAATTGATACACCCTTCACAGGCAGGCTTCCTAAAAAATAGGCTGTCCAGTGATAACACCAGAACACTAGCACATGTACTCGAAAAAGCGAAATTGCTATCTACCCCCACTGTGGCGATCACTCTTGATGCCGAAAAGGCATTCGATAGAGTAGATTGCCCAGTGGGTGGGTGGCAGAAGCGCGGAGGTTACGGCTGGTATGCACGGATGAGAAGGAGGACACAGACCTGGACATTTGGGAGATATGTTGGAACGTTTTGTGGCCGAGGACCTGGCACCCGCTGCCTCTCCTGAAACACACTAGGTACAGGCTGGGTGGGGCTCACAGCAGACGCATGGGAGCAGTCACCCAGAGTCTTGGAATGTGTGTGGGTGTCGGTGGATGAAGGAGCCGACGGCACGGGTGGGACCCCTGGATTCCTTGTAGCCCTCTCCCCCTCCCCTTGTCACGCTTGTGCTTCCCTCCTCCCCCTTGGCGACAGATATGGGGTCATGGGGAGAGGATACCACAGTGGGTGTATGCTGCTGCTGCGGGTGCTGCTGTTGGATTTTCTGTTCTTTCGTGTTTTTGTTCGGGGAGGGTGAAGGCACGGCTAGCTTTCTGCTGAGCAGATATGGGCTGGGGGATATGTATGATGTGTCGGGATTGATGAGGTCAATGCAATAGGTCCTCAGGTCTATCTGTAGGGGATTGCCCCAGATTGTTTATCTTGAAAGGGGCGATTGTCGGACTGAGATGTACTGCTGCATATAACACCGACATATGTACTGCATTGTCGTGATATGTGATACACCACTGTCAATAAAAACATGTTTAAAAAAAAAGACTGAGCACTGAATGAAAACTTAGCACATTAGAAGCAATGGCAAGAGAAGGGCCATCCATTAATTAAGTAGAATGTTTGATTACTTTGCTTTAGCGTGGCTTGCATTGCGTTTGTGGTTGTCTGGTGCACATAATGCAACCCATGGTAAACTATGGTAAGATAGCAAGTAAACATGCAATCTCTTGATCAAAAAAGAGTACTATATGACTTTTTTACGTTTTTAATTTAGATATGAACAATAAGATCTGATTGGTGATGGTGTTTCTCTGATATCTTTGTAAACTAAATTGCTTTTGACAAAATGTTCATGTGTTATACTTTGTTATAAAAATTGTACTTTACAAATACTATGTAGTGTAGAAATGCTCTTTGACTCCCCTTCAATAGTAACCCCTCTTTCGGGTAAATATGCCATTAAATTCGGTTGTGCTTGCTTGTGAAAACACAACTAGGAGGGTTTCGAGTCATAGCAGGCCCACCGGTGTGTACTTTATTGCACATTTAGGAGTTTTTCATGAGAATTTCCTATTTGGAAATACTACAAAGGTCACACAATGTAATTTGTAAAGAGGGCATCAGCCAAAACATTGACTTTGTTGGTGCAGTTAACAGAGCCAGACCGATAACCAATAAAGAAGAACTAATATCCTTTTCAGGCCTAGTTGAATACATCTCCAAATATATAAACAAACCTTGCAGATCCAGTGTGTCCCCTCAGATGCCTTCTGAAGAAAGGTGTTCAGTTCAAATAGAACCAAATATCTCTGCATACTTTCAACTGTATCAAAAGTGCCATTACTACCGCCCCCACCTTGAGAAGTGTTAATGAATATTCAGCCTTTTGAAATCGTTTTATTGAAAGGCATTCATATACATTATCTCAATTGCAACTCTCATAGCATCTTCGGTTACGTTATTACCAGTTTTCATTAATATATGGTCTATGGACATTGAGTCTACATACTTTTTTTTTAATTGCAGATTTATATAGCACAAACTCGACCCGAAGGTATTGGAGCTTTACATGAGCACCGGTTACTTTACACAAGCACACATTCATTTTTGGTAGGTACGGGGAGATTAAGTGATTTGCCCAGAATCACAGGATGTTGAGCCGACGCCGAGGAATGTATGACGTTATTCCGCCGCCTTTTTCCCCGCTTGGAATCACAACGCGGTCGTTACAATGACCGTGTTGTAATTCCACATACCATTACTCCGCAAGTCGGAACAACGACTTGCGGAGGGGGGCGCTGGAAGTTGGAATAGTATAATTTACTATTCCAACTCCAGTGTGTGCGGACACTTGGGAAGGTGTTGGATTTTAAATCCAACACCTCCCCCCCCCTCCGCAAGTCGTTCTTCTGACTTGCAGAGTAATGGTATGCGGAATCACAACGCTGTCGTTATAACGCCCGCGTTGTGATTCCAAGCGGGGAAAAAGTTTCGGGGTAAACGTTGATTACCGACACTGAGGCGTGTTCCCCAGCTCCAAACTCGGCACAGGCTCTCCCCTTTAAACACGAATAGCATAGTGTGTCACATAAACTCATACAACTTTTCCAACTTTAGTGGCTAAGTGCAGCTTTACATCAGTACAGTAAGAGTTGTAAAAACCACCAGCAGTTTGGTCTTCTCTACCAACAGGCCCACCACTTTCCATCCCTCAGCTGATCCCTTCCGTTTGTATCATTTTGTTGTACATCTCCCGTGCATCTACACTTGGATCTCAGACTCAGATGTGTCTAGTGCTTAATTTGTAAAAATATAAGTGCCAGGGACCTTCTCTGGAGGCCATGGCAGCTTGCACCACTCATTGCCCCTGCCAGTGCTGCCAATGACAGTACCAACACATCTACTAACCATCACACTCCTACAAGTGTGACAATTCTGACCGTTCCAGGCCACCCAAAGCTATAAGAATTGGGTGGGTGGTAGATATTAACCCCTTCAGTGCCACGCCCTTTCCCCCTCCTGTGCCGGGCGTTACATTAGTGGGCTGGTTTCATGACGAGATAGTCTCGTCATGGGCACAGCGCGACCGTGCTCCATGACGAGACTATCTCGTCATGGGCACAGAAGAGGTTAATTTTATCGTATGTTGAATTATTAAACTCTGTTGCTGTACTCACCTCAAAATTAGGCATACAGCGCCACCATGTGGTGGCTTGTCATAAGCACTGGTGTTGAAAATTAAGTGCCAGTGCTGAGCACCGGAAACCACTGGCTCAAATTAAGCACTGGATGTGTCAAATACTAACTACATGAAACTATTTTGTAGATACCACATTGGGTGTCATTGTAAGTTCCCTGGTATTTTGGGAGGCAACAATGCACCCCATAAATACTTATACCAGCAGGTGCGGTATTTAACTGTTGGGGTACTACCTCACAAGTCCAACTTCCGAATTGAGGAATTGAGGGTATCACTTGGTAATTCAGCAAGTACCCCCCCTTTCTTTCCAGCTGCAAAACGAATTGTGCTGTATTTCCCCAACACAAATCCCACCAGGTTTTACCTGGAGACATTTGTGTGGTGAAAAAGTGTGTATCAACACACAAGTTGTAATGTTGACATGTAAACAAACCTGCTTGCGCCCGCAGCATGATTACACGACACTGGCAATAGGAGACACTTATAACGAGGGCCACAGTGTCACAAATACCATCCTTTTCAATGGCCATAATATAAAACTTAAACAATCTCAGATATTATATGTTTTTTTGTTTCAATTGCTGTCGCCCTCGTTTTCTCATTCTAACTGATGAGTAAGTACTACAGAAACGTTTTTCCATGGTTTAATGACAGCCCCCGAATTAGCGGGGTGTTTTGAGAATTCACTCTTATTGACGATATACCAGTAACCAACTGTCTTGTTACCGTGTCATAATGTACTGGTTATTGAGAAGAAAAAAAGTTCTTTTCTTTTATCGTGTTAATTATTTCTTACGTTGTATGTGAGTTTCAATATGGTTTTTTTTTTTTAAAGGAACTAGAATTTTTTTTTTTTAACCGGGTTTGCACGGCCAGCTCGAGAATGGGCCTGCGTGGCCCGCTCATGAATGGGCTTGCGTGGCCCGCTAATGAATGGGCCTGCGTGGCCTGCTCAAGAATGGGCCTCCATGTCCCGCTCAAGAGTGGGCCTGCGTGTTCTGCTCAAGAGTGGGCCTGCATGGTCCTCTCAAGAATAGCCCTCATGGCCTGCTCAAGAATGAGCCGGCATGTCCTGCTCGAGAATAGGCCTGCATGGCCCGCTCAAGAATGGGCCAGCATGACCCGCTCAAGAATGGGCCTGCATGGCTACTCAGGAGTGGGCCTGCATGGCCCGCTCGAGAACAGCCCTGCATGGCCCGCTCAAGAACGGGCCTGCATGTCCTGCTCTAGAATGGACCTGCATGGCCCGCTCAAGAATGGGCCTGCATGGCACGCTCGAGAATGGCCCGAGTGGAATGCTCAAGAATGGGCCTGCATGGCCCGCTCGAGAATGGCCCTGAGTGGCATGCTCAAGAATGGGCCTGCATGTCCTGCTCGAGAATGGGCCTGCATGGCCCGCTCAAGAATGGGCCTGCATGTCCCGCTCGAGAATGGGCCTGCATGGCCCGCTCAAGAATGGGCCTGCATGGCCCACTCAAGAATGTGCCTGCATGGGGCGCTCAAAAATGGGCCAGCAAGGTCCACTCAAGAATGGGCCTACTTGGTCCGCTCAAGAAATGGCCAGCATGTTCCACTCAAGAATGGGCTTTCGTTGCCCGCTCAAGAACGGGTCACTGCCTGGCCTGCTCAAGAATAGGCCTGCATGGTCCACTCAAAAATGGGCCTGCATGGCCCGCTCAAGAATGGGCCTGCATGGCCCACTCATGAATGGGCCTGCATGGCCTGCTCAAGAATGGACCTGCATGTCCTGCTCAAGAATGGGCCTGCATGGCCTTCTCAAGAATGGGCCTCATGTTCCTCTCAAGAATAGCCCTGCGTGGCCCACTCAAGAATGGACCTGCATGGCACGCTCGAGAATGGCCCTGAGTGGAATGCTCAAGAATGGGCCTGCATGTCCTGCTCAAGAATGGCCCTGAATGGCCCGCTCAAGAATGGGCCTGCATGTCCCGCTCGAGAATGTGCCTGCGTGGCCCGCTTAAGAATGGCCCTGAGTGGCCCACTCAGGAATAGGTCTGCATGGTCTGCTCAAGAAAGGGCCTGCATGTTCCTCTCAAGAATGGGCCTGCATGACCCGCTTAAGAATAGGCCTACGTGCCCTGCTCAAGAATGGCCCTGAAAAGCCCCCTCAAGAATGGGCCTGCATAGCCCGCTCAAGAATGGGCGTGCATGGCTCACTCAAGAATGGCCCTGAATGGCCGGCTCAAAAATGGGCCTGCATGGCCCGCTCAAGAATGGGCCTGCATGGGGCACTCAAGAATGGGCCAGCAAGGTCCACTCAAGAATGGGCCTACTTGGTCCGCTCAAGAAAGGGCCAGCATGTTCCACTCAAGAATGGGCTTTCGTTGCCCGCTCAAGAACGTGCCACTGCCTGGCCTGCTCAAGAATAGGCCTGCATGGTCCACTCAAGAATGGGCCTGCATGGCCTTCTCAAGAATGGGCCTGCGTGTTCCTCTCCAGAATGGCCCTGCGTGGCCCACTCAAGAATGGCCCTGCATCGTGCAGTCAAGAATGGGCTGGCAAGCTCTCTTTTGCAATATGAACCTGAGTCCCGTGGATACCTTGATGGAGACATTGCACACGTTTGTACCACGTTATGTTCCACATCCTGCCATATATTTTTAACATTAACTGCTTTGCACTTTGTCTGATGGTTGACTCTCCCGTCTGACGCTTCAAAGGCACTGAAAGAAATGTGCAGTCTGTCTGACAACATCGGTGCAAAATTTGAAAAATTGTTGGGGGGGTTGATTGGTGGAGTTATTTGATTAATTGTGTTCCGTCCAGATCCACCCAATGAAATGTGGTCAGACAGACAATAGGGAAAGGAGCAAAATATCGATATATAGTGAAGGTGCGTTGAATCCATCGCATGTACAGGGAATCAGGGCTGGCTCCTTTAACTATTGTTTTCAAGGAGTGGAGAATTAATGCAAAAACAGCCTGGCTCTGGAGGGCGGGGAGACCAGGGAGGGACGGGGGGAGGGACGTGGGGGGGATGTTTGAGGGGGATGGTGGAGGGAGTGGGGTGAGTGTATTGGACATACCAACATGCCATGCCTCATGGACCTTGAACATGAAATATATCTTCCTGGGTAGGTGTGTACCTGCAGCAGCCAATGAGAAGCCTCCATGCGGTGGGTGTTGTCGGGTTATTTTCTGGTCAGGCCTAGTCTCTGGGCCTCCTGCGTCCGCCGGTTTCCTAAGACGCCTCATGGCGGCCTTTGTCTGTTTCTCATTTCCGACCCTCGCTCTGCACGGCCTGGGCGTGAAGTGTGTGGCAAGACTCTGCGTGCAAAGAAGTGCTTTTCTGTGACGCGCCTTTTATGCTCCACGAGCTCAAATCAACAAATCCCGTCAGCAGATTCACTCACACAATGCTTAAGAAGCAGTAGGCCCCTTTTCTTCAGCTGTCAAACTGGTTTACAGTCTCAGCTGCAACTCTCTGTTCTGAGCCTGAAAAATGATGGTGCTGCCATCTACGCCAAGGGCAGCTGTGGTGAATGATAGTGCGTGCCCCGGAGGAAAGATGACACGGCACAAGAGCGGGGTTTATAGTCTTCACAGAGGGAGGGCAAGCGTCCATGCATTATCCTCTGCCCCACGTTCTGCACCGCCTCTCACGATCCCATGAGGCACAGCGCAGGTCACGTGGGTGTAGAGCACGAGACTGCAACACCACATATCTCCCCCCTTTAATAACAATGCAACAGGCATAAGAACAATTGTCCCAACTACATGAATGGCTTATCGGTGGGTTGTGCGTGAGCACTTTTTGCACACAGTGTTTGCGTGGTGACCACTCACCGGAGGAGTCCCGGGTATCTGCGTTGTCAGCTCAGGGTGAAGATGGTATAGTCCCCTTGGAGCGCTATGTGGTAAAGTCATTGTATCTTTTTGGTCGCACCACTTTTCTACCTGTGCGGGTGTGTGTGTAGGAGGCTTGCTCCTCGTGTGATTCTCTTCTCTGGCAGTTGTCGTGTGAGGTGGACGCCCCTTTCCTTATCTCTGGTGTATCCGTGTGATCGGGAGTTTGGGGAGGTGTGTGTTGTGCTGGGGTGGCGTTGTTTCTTTCCCCAGTGGATTCAGTGCTGCCCCCTGTCCCCCCTTCCAGGCCGCCAGACTCGGAACTGTTGGTTGCCACGTCGTCGTCCAGATCCATTGTCATCCCTTGGGAGCGTGTCATGGAGGAGGGTCCATTGGCTTGCCACTGTAGGACCTTGTTGCACTTCGCCATTCTGCTGTGTGACCATACTTTGCCGTCGCTTAGTAGTGCTGAGCGGGAGTACAGTTCTTGGACTTGAAGGGGCGGGCTGAATTTGCTGTCACCTTTCTTGCCGAAGTGGCCGTTTCACTCTTACCCAGTCCCCTCGGGCTAAAGAGACCACTCGCACTCCGTGAGTCTTGTCGTAATTGTCCTTATATATCTTTTGGGCTTTCTGTATGTTGCTTCTCACCACTGCAGGTGACCAGCGGCTTTGAAGTTTCAAGTCCATCCACGCCAGGCTGTCCCTTGTGAACGGCTCCCTTCCACGCAGGATCCGGAACGGGCTGTACCCAGTGAGGGTAGGAGTAATGCGATAGGCCCTCACGGTGTTTCTGATTTCCGTCTCCCAGTTCTTGCCCGCGCCGATGGCTGCCTGGACTGAGCCCATGAGGACTCGGTTGAACCATTCTGCTTGGCTATTGCCAGCAGGATGATACACTGGCATGTGTTTGTTCCGGATGCCATTTCTCTGGAGGAATGCTGTCCACTTTTCCGAGGTGAACTGGGGGCCATTGTCGCTGGTGAGGACTCTTGGAATACCTTCCCTCAAGAATGTTTGTCAAGAAGGTGATGACGGCATCGGTTTCCACTTTTTCGCGGATCTCCACTTCCTGCCACTTGGAGTGTCTGTCGACGAGGACGATCACAGATTTGGGTACTCCCCACGAGTCCAGAATGGGGCCCAGGATGTCCACTGACAATTCTTTCCATGGGTTTGTGGGCGTGTTGAATTCCCCCATCGGGGGTCTCAGCATTGTGTGTGATTTGTCGGCGTTAGCACAGTGTTGGCAGGCTCACACAAACCTTTCCACAGAGTTGTCCACTGCCGGCCACCAGTATGACTGTTTCACTATTAGTTTGGATTTGACGATGCGTAGATGGCCTTCATGCAGTATGGTGAGGAGGCGGTCCAGCACATCCTTCGGGGGAATTACTTTTTCACCTCCGAGGAGGAACGCGGCATCGTCGCTGAGGGATAACTCCTCACGCACCTACCAGTACTTCCTGAGATCGCCCTTCAAGTGTTTCTTCTCAGGCCAGCCCTGAGTGACGATGGTCTTCACTTTGGAGAGATCCGGGTCCCGTTCGTAGTCCGTCTTCCATTCTTGCGCCCCAATGGTGGTCTCCTGATCTGCTGTGAGCGCCGGCGTCCTCTATTGCGGCCGACCGGCTGAGAAAGTCGGCTACTTTGTTCTTGTGGCCTGGCAGGAATTACACGTCGTAGACGAAATTCAGGAGCCGGAGTGTCATTTTGGTTATGCATGGGGTGGCTTTGGCATTCGCGCTGGACGTGAGGACTTTGATTAGCGGCTTGTGGTCCGTGCGGAGCGTGAACTTGGAGAGTTTAGCCTTTTTGACGATCGCAATGATTTCATGGAGGGGAGCCTCCCCACTCACCCACAACTTCTCCTGCACGCTGGTGTTGACCGTGTGCATTATTATTTGGTCCCGTATCAGGTCATCGTGCAGGTGCCCGAACTTGCAGTTTATAGCCAGTTTCTTGAGTGCTGCGATGTAGTCGTCCACCTTCTCCGTGTCGCTTTGTTTGCGTTGAAAGAAATTTTATTTATCTATGACTATGCAAATGACTGATTGGTAGTGACCGTCTAAGTCGTCAAGCGCCTGCTGGAATACATCTTCATCTGTGGCTGCTCTTGGCTTCTTCACCATATTCTCATACACTCGTAGGCCCTCCGGTCCGAGGTTGTGAAGGAGTATCTTCTTCCTGCGTTTGCTAGAGAACACTTCTTCAACTTCGTATTCTAGGGCCGATAGGTAGTTCAGAAAGTACCCCTTCCAGTCTGCCCACTTCATGGCAGGTTCACCTGGCTTATGGAGGAATGGCACGGGGTTGGTCAATGAGAAGGTCTGGGCGCACATCTTGCTGGACTGAAGTGTATCCGCTTGGAAGGGTTGTCGGTGGGGTGCACGGCTGACGACGGTGGCTGAGGTGGTGGGCCCTGCAGGTGCACCTGGTGGGGCTCACTCGGGCATTCCTGGGCAGCTGTATGGAAGTCCCGGGCGCGCAGCAAGCATTGGGGGCGCCTGGGCTGCGTCCTCTTCAGTAAGCAAATGATTGAGAGGAAGCTGCTAGGCCCAATTGTGGTGAGTGTGGCACTGTGGAGCAGGTTGCTTTGCACGTGGTGAGGGCAGGTGGCTGGGAGGCAGTGGAGGTGCCTTCGATCAGAGGCACCGCATCAGTGAAAGGCCTGATGCACACTGTGGCGGTAGAGCGTTGCTGGAGCACATGTGCTGTGCACGGGCCTGGTAAGTGCAGGTCTGTAACTCCAAGAATTTTTTTTTTGTGGCAGCGCGGGCGTGTGGATGGCAGCAGGCTCCTGATAACGTGGGGCCTCACTCGTGCCGTGTGCGTACCTTAAAGTCACGGTAGCGCTGCCTCAGGGTGGATGCCCGTTGAGCGCCGCCCTGCCTCTGAGAACTGGATGCTGCGCTGCAGACTGCGAAGGGCGCGGCGCTAGGCTCAGCGGTGTCGGCGGGGTCCTCAGTAGCTCGTCGCCAGTCTGTGGTGAATGATAGTGCGTGCCCTGGAGGAGAGAGATGACACGGCACAAGAGCGGGGTTTACACGTCCCTTTATTCACAGAGGGAGAGCAAGCGTCCATGCATTATACTCTGCCCCCACGTTCTGCACCGCCTCTCACGTTCCCATGAGGCACAGCGCAGGTCACGTGGGTGTAGAGCACTAGACTGCAACACCACAGCAGCGACCACTCGGGTCGGTGGAAGGCAGTAATTACAGCCACTTGGCAGCTACAATTTGCATTTCTCCACCGGCACCACCGGAAGCTTACATGAATGAGCGGCAGTTTACCGGCTACCAGGTAGATTGACCCACTGAGGAGTTAATGTTGTCAGCTAGGTGTACAACAGAGCCGCACACTCATAAAATCCCTGCATCTGCATGTCGCGGTTTTACTCAGCAGCACATTGCGCTGCAAGAAATAGTCACTTATAGTGGGCGAAAGAGTTTTGAAGCTTACGCATTACATCCATTTTTAAGGGCTGGTCTTCTCGGCCATCTCAAGTTTTCCAAAAAAATAATAAAAGTACTTACAGAAGTATTTACGGGGGGCATCTCTCTTCATCCATTGGTCTGTTCACAACATGCCATTCACATTTTGCATCCTTCCACCACAGCATACAACATGAAACCATGGGTCAGCCCACGTAAGCCGTTGGCTCACCTCACTTTGACAGCATTGTACTCATGCACATCAACCAAAAAAGTAGTTCACTTGTTTGCCAGTGCCGGTGGAGCCAATTAGGGTCTCAGTTCTGCTTTAATTGCATGGGTTTTTTAATGTATTTTTGCAATGAATAATTTTGTATTTCTCTTGTTTTTGCAAACAAATGTATATCACTTTTAGACTGAGGCATTTTTACTTTTTGTTAATTTTAAGTTTGAATGCATATTTCCTATGTTTACAAAAAAAAAAAAAAGAAACACACAAAAACTTTAAGGCTTGCCAATCCAGACACGTTTGCTTTACCAATGGTTGTCAGTACTTGGAATTGATAAACATACATATTTATTGATAGGCTTTAAATATTACATGTCACAACTAAAAAGATACGGGCAGAATGCCTGTACCAGAGACAACCCCCATGTTAAAATCAAACAGCAGTCTATACTTGGCACTCTTCTTTTAAAGCATTGTAATACAGGAACTGGGATCCTTCTATCAATGTTAAACTCGGGCCACATACTTACATTTAATCAGCCTTTAAACAATCATTGGCAAAGTCAATGTGTCTGGCTTGTCCTGCCTGAAGAGCTCTGCGGAGAGTCACATGGAGAGAGCCGTCATGAATGCGAGTGGGCTGGGCTGTGACCCTCCTCTGTTAAGCGCCTGTCAAGACTAGAAAGGCTCTTGATCACTGGCGTAACGAAACTTGAGGGGGCCTCCCTGCAAGGCACCTGGTGGTGCTCCCTCCAGGCTCAATCAGGAGCTCTGCAGCCAGAGTGCTGTGCTGAGGGGGCCCCCTGGAGCTTGGGGGGCCCCCCGTACCGCGGGGCTGCGGGGGCCTGTGTTACGCCCCTGCTCTTGATGGCCTCGTGTACAGTAAAAAGCTATTTTACCACACAGCAAAAGCCATACTTTGCAGTCAATGTCACAGTGTAACCATCCACAAAATATCATGGCTCGAAGGTGAGGGGCTTTGTGAAGGGGGGCAATATCCTCTAATAACGCTAATTGGTAAAAGTATGACTCCTGTGTTCTTGGCCACCAGGCTATATATTGCCCAATTCTGGAAGTTACCCAACCTCTCCCCGATGAGCCTATGGTGATTAAACTTTGGTCCATACCGTCTATGGAGAATGTCTGCAACATGCAGAGCACAAAACATTGCTTGCGAGCCGACTCAGTAAACGCTGCACTACACACGCTGCACTACTACTAAAACCTTCTTTCCTTCCTCTTTAGAAACAGTGACTCCTACCTTTGTATTTATTTCATCCCCAGGAGCATGGGCACTGGACCTTTATTAGCTCCCAGTCCCCCCTCTCATATATTTTGATAGATAAGTCCATTCTTAGACATCGTAAGTGTAGTAAAGCCATAAAGAGTATATGGTCTGGGAGTCGGCCATTACGAACTTCACAGCTCCGTAATACCTTTACTGAAAACTTTGAAGTTTGGTAGCAAACTTCTCAGCACATTAAAACCACACTGAGGCCACTGTGGGATTTAATGTAAAATTTAATCAGAGGGCACCTTAAAGATGCCCGCTGAAAAACAATCAGCCCGTGTGTGGTTCCTAAATGGCTACCCACCATTTGCCACCACCAGACAGGTTTCTGGACCCCTGGGTAGAGAACCTCTGCTCTCTGGGTCCAGAAACAAAGCCCATCCTGGGCAGAGGTGTCATGCCTCCTCCCCCAGGATCGGCTGGGTCCACGAAGGGGAAGCTTCAAAGTCCTGCCGCCTTTGGAAGCTGTCCCTGCCTTTTGCTGCCCCCAGCAACTGCCTCCCACCGGTTTTGCCCCCCACTTTTGGCAGGAGAATTGGCGGGAAGACCAAGCTAGGAAGAGAGGTGTGCCCACCTTTGCCAGCCCCACCCCTCAGGTGGGGAGGGTGAGGTGAAGCCCACATCTCAGTCCCCTCCATCTGGAAGATGAGGAGACTCAGCCAATTAGGGAGAGGCTCGTGCCCCCTCCCACTGGACAGTGGCATATTAGGGGGTGTACCCACCCCAAGGAAGGGACCCATTGGTCCCAAACTGCACACCCCTTTAATGCCCCTAAATTTAGTATTCATGGGAAACCCCGAACCTTGCCTCCTCAGATTCACAGAAGCAAGAAGAATGACCGACGAGCCGTGCTGACCTAGGAAGAAGAGGACACCAAATGCTTTGGCCCCAGCCCTACCGGCCTGTCTTGTCTACGACCTGCCTACAGCGACAACACCGGCGAGTCCAGCAGCCAACAACCCCCAGAGCCTGGAGGACCTGCCTGCACTCAATTAACTGACTGTCTCCTGTGAGCACCGGATTTGCTCAAGCCAACACTCCCCCACAGAATCGGGATCCAGGCGGCTCCGCAATTCTGCACTGCTCTGCACCTGATGCCAAGTTTGAGTGACCCAACAACACAAGGAGGTCTAACCAGCGATCCTGACCTGGGATCTAGTGATCCCCAACCTACCTCAAGCTTCAAGATGACACCTGCAGCCTCAAGCTGAAGGTTCCCCCGGACAGAGACCGGAGCTGGTAAAGAAAGCCGATGCCAAAAGACACTCCTACACCCGACGCCCCACGGCCTTGGGGGCCCAAACGATGGTGTTCAGGCATCCCCCAAGAACCCAACTTACCTCTCCAGCCGGTGGTTGCCTTCAGGAAGTCTCCCTACCTGAGCCTGCAGCAACTTTGCCGAACCGAAGGTCTCTATTGGAAACCACAGAGTCCCCGATGTCTTCTTGGCACCCTGCACCCGGTCGCCCCTGTGGCGCTAGTGGTGCAGCTCCTGCATTGAAAGTTGGCCCCTGCAGTGTTGACCTTAATCACTAGGAGCTTTGCTCCCACACCTGAGTGGCCTGCTCGCAAGCTGCCCCTAATGGAAGACCCCCCCCCCCTTTAGCCCCATTGGCTAACATTAGGCCCCTGCACTCTGCACCCAGCCACCCCAGTGCCGCTGGTGGTGCAACTTGAGTGTCTACCTAGACATTGGGGAACCTTGGTCCTAACCCCCAAAAACTCCCACTCGTTAGTCAAATACTTACCTGTGAAACAGATAACCATTTTTCCCCCATAGGGATCAATGTTATGTGTTTTCACCCTCAAAATGTTCTAAGTGTTGAACTTATGTTTGTATGGGGAAAGAGAAACTAAACTACAATGCTTTACAAGTCTTACTTACCTTGTACTGTGAGATCGCATGGTGTGGTATCTAGGCATACCACCCCAAGTAGTTGATGTAATCTGAAAGTAATCAAAAAGTATCCTAAAAGTAATTACTGTGTAATTTAAACTGCTTTTTGAAAACATACCAACCTGTAACAATTGCAAATCCATTCCCAATTGCATTTCTGTGTAAAGGTTTATAATTGAAAGTACATTTTGCCTACCTGTGCCAAGTTCTGCTTGGTTCTAGAAATAAAATATAAGTATACCTTTTTTATACTTACCCAATTGAACTGGATTCTGTCTCTGAGTGTGTGCCATCAGTCTTGATTGAGTGACTACAATAAATGCTTAACACACCATCGGAATAAGCCTAACTGCCTGCCCACTCTACCACAAAGAGAGTGTTAGTACCTACCTAATGTAGCCTCTGCTATACCTCTGGGGTCTCCCTATACTCTGTGCACACTATACCTTACTTTGGTATCGTGTATACAGAGCCTGCTTCCTACAAAGAACAAATGCTAACCACGTGGCACATCATTACCCCAGAAGAAACCGCCGCCCTCAGTCAAGTTCAATGTCTGCATGATTGAAATCACTGAAGCTGAATACCGACAAGGAGGAAATTGTGATTTTCGGGGGAAGAGCTCTGCACTGTGGGACTCCACCTGGTGGCCACCAGAGCTACGACCCGCACCCACCACCCACGCCAAGAACCTCGGAATCACTGTAGACAGCAAACTCGACCTGAACGCCGTTATCACCTCATGCTACCATACCCTGAAGATGGTGAGGAAGATTTTCAAATGCCTCCCAATCCACATCCGGAAAACCGTCATGCAAGCCCTTGTTATGTTATGTTAATGAGGCTTGTAAAGCGCACTGTTACCGTTAGGTGTCCTGGCGCTGAAATGCATTGCCTACTGGTTAAGAGAGTGAGATGGTGAGTGAAGGGAGCTACTAGCAGAAAAGCCAGGTCTTAAGACCCCTCCTAAACTCCAGGAGGTCAGGAGTCTCCTTCAGCTGCAAGGGGAGATTGTTCCAAAGTTTAGCGGCACAATAAAAGAAACTCCTGCCTCCCCAACTGGCTGTTTTAACACGTTGAACTTGTACCTGCCTAGCTGAGATTGAACGGAGTGCCCTGGAAGGGGTATACCAGAGTAGATGTTTCCTAATAAACTCTGGCCCGCATCCCACCAGGGTTTTGAAAACAATGCAAAGGGCCTTGAATTCAATCCGTTGTCGCATGGGCAGCCAATGAAGGTCCCTAAGTCCCCTTCTTATGGATACAAACTTAGGGATACCCAGAAGAAGTCTGGCAGCAGCATTTTGAACTGTCTGTAATCGACTAAGCTGCCTTTTATGGATATTTATGTACAGAGCATTGCAATAGTCTAGGCGGGACATAACCAGTGCTGTGACTACTGTTCTGAGGCAGTCGTCAGGGAGAAAACGTTTGATTTTCCTCATAATCCTGAGTATAAAAAAGCAGGATGAGACCACCTTGCTAATTTGATCACCAAAGGACAGTCTGGAGTCTATCACAACTCCCAGGTTTTTTGCTTTTTCCGTGGGAATTGGAAGTGAACTTAGGGATTGAGGCCACCAACTAGGTGACCAAAGATTTGAGGGTTTGCCTAGAATGACCACCTCAGTTTTTCCAGCGTTAAGCTTCAGACAGTTGGCTGTCATCCAACTGGCAATGGATTGCATACAATTGTAACAATCCCGGCCGGCCTCATCCTCTTTGCCTTTTTGAATGGACATCACTATTTGGGTGTCGTCGGCATAAGAGGTAGGTTGGAAGCCGGAAGAGCGGATGATAGCTGCCAAAGGAGACACGTACACATTAAAAAGTGTGGGACTAAGCGCCGAGCCCTGGGGAACCCCACAGGGCAAGGAGAAAGGTTTAGAGCAGTCTGTACCAATATCTACAGTTTGATGTCTATCGGAGAGAAACGATTTTAAAAGAGCGAGAGCCTTGCCAGTGACCCCTTTCCTATTTAATCGGTCGATCAACACCTCATGGTGTACCGTGTCGAAGGCCGCCGACAGGTCCAACATGATCAAGATAGCCGAACCACCTTGGTCCAATGTTTCTCTCATTTCTTCCGTAGACTTGATTAGCGCGAGCTCCGTACTATGTTCAGTGCGGAAACCAAACTGAGTGGAATCAAGAAGTTCATTATTTTTAATGAACTCACTCAGCTGGCTGTTCATCTCTCTTTCAATTAACTTGGCTGGTAATGGGAGTCGAGAGATGGGCCTGTAATTATTTGGTACTTTGGGGTCCAAGTTTGCCTTTTTGAGAAGGGGAAGGATGGAGGCTTTTTTCCAAATTTTAGGGAACAGTGCACACTTAAAAATGTTATTAAAAACAGGGCAGCTCCAATGGTGTTCGATACCATTTTGGCTATATGTGCAGGACAGGGGTCTAGGGGAGAGCCGGATTTGATTATCTGCAGGTGCTTTATAGTGTCATTGACACTCATATTCTCAAAATGGTTCATCAAAGGTAGTGTCTCTTTACCAGCAGGATAGTCACCGGTATCTTTTATTGACTCTTCTGCATGTGAGATACTAAAAGAGGAAAAGATAGAGTCCACTTTATCCTGAAAGGTAGAGGCCAGAAGTTCACAAAATTCCGGGTCGCCATTAGATTTGGCCGAAACTGGGGTAGTAAGTTTTAGAACTGTACTAAATAATTCTTTTATGGAGGATTTTGCATTATTAATCTGTTCCCCATAGAACAGTTTTTTAACTTCCATGAGCAGTTTTTTGTAGCTGAGAAGGCAGTCTCTGTAGATTTTTTTAGAGAGTGGCAGATAGTCTTTTCTCCACATACGTTCAAGATGTTTACATTCTATTTTTTTAAGTTTAAGACTCTCATTGTACCAAGGAGCAGAAGGTGTTGACCTCCTAGATGTACAGACTTTGATAGGGACCGCCTTATTACAGGCCGAGTCTAGCCACTTTGTATACAGCACAGCAGCTTTATCAGTCGAGGGCGGCCAGACATTCAGAGTAGACTCCAAGTGGTTTTCGAAGCTCTTGATGTTAATATTTTTCCAGGCCCTGATATTGACTTTGGGTAGAGATACACTAGCTAGCTTAGGGGGCTCCGTAATTGGAATCTCAAACAGTATGGCTGCATGGTCCGACCAAGAGATAGGAAGTACCGTGCAAATCTTAATGTGAGCATTATTGGAGAAGATACCATCCAGAGTGTGGCCGGCCTTGTGTGTGGGGACTGAGACTAATTGAATGAGGTCCCCCCCACCAAAAATCTCCTGAAGCTTGATATTATCTGCATCCTGCAAGTGAAAGTTAAAATCTCCTAGAATGGTAAAAGAATTTACACATAGTCCTTCTTCAAGGAACCGTCATGCAGACTCTAAGAACGCACCCCTTGTACCGGGTGGACCGGGTGGACGATATAGGAGAGTAGCATGAAAGGTATCATGGGGAGAGATATTAACGTCCACTGCCAATGCTTCACATGCCATGTTTAGTACTGGAAAGAAGGAGGGTTTTAGGGAATTATGATAGATTATTGCTAATCCTCCCCCCTTCCTGCCCAGTCTATCTAATGTGTAGCATAGGTAGCCTGGAGGTAGCGCTTTAACCAGGTCAGGGCCAGACGCTTCGTCTGACCAAGATTCCGTAATAAAGGCCATTTTAATGCAATGCTGCTCGATTAGTAATGCACATTCATCACTATGTTTGATAAGTGACCTGGCATTTAGAAGCAGAGCTTTAATGGGTAGCGAAGCTTTCTTTCCACTAAACCCGGGTTTACTTCTATTTGCTTCTTCAACGGAATGAAGAGGGAGAAAATCAGCACACCTTGCACAAGGAGCCCGAGCTCCTTTTCGGAGTGTTTCAGGGTGTATTCTCGGACAACACATGGTGCCTTTCTTAGGATTTAACCGAAGGAGAGCCTCTCTAGAGAACCTTATTGAACCTGTAGTGGTAGAACCAGGGGGACATGCCCTAAGCCCGGACCGAGTGCGGACGGGCGCAGACGGGCTTGCCTTAGGCGCGCCTTCGGCGCGCCAGCGGCGCGGTCGCGTCAGCGCGAAAGATATAGGCCACAGTGCTTGAACAAGTATGACTTCCGCTTTTACCGCGGAGCAAAGGCGAGTCACGAGGTTGGAGCTAAGGGTCAGCTGTCAATTGCAATGTGGGCGCGACTAAAGGCGAGTAGAATATGGCAGCTAAAACTTCAGTATTTAATAAAACGATGTGCAAATCAGCAGATTAAAATTCATAGAAGAACAATGGGCAAATCAGCAATTTCCCCACTCGTAGGTTGTCCTACCTGTCAGGCATTCAAACACAGCTCTGACCAGGAAGGCAAGCGCTGCGTGGTCGCGTCAGCGCGAAAGATATAGGCCACAGTGCTTGAACAACTAGACTGCCAACCTCACTGCCTCGACCAAGTATGACTTCCGCTTTTACCGCGGAGCGAAGGCGAGTCACGAGGTTGGAGCTAAGGGTCAGCTGTCAGTTGCAATGTGGGCGCGACTTGTCACAAGTAAGCTGGACTATGGGAACACCCTCTCTGCCGGGATCAGGAAAAACCTCACCAGAAGGCTTCAGACCATTCAGAACTCAGCGGCTAGAATCACTCTGAACTTCTCAGGCCTCACTCCCGTCACACCGGAAGGATCTCCACTGGCTCCCGTACACAAACGAGCACAATTCAAACTCCTCACCCACACTTTCAAGGCACTACACAGCACTGGCCCAGGGTACCTCAACAATCGCATCTGCTTTCTCAATCCTTCCAGACACCTCTGCTCGTCCAGACTCCTACTGGCACGCATCCCGTGTATATGGAAAACCAGATCTGGTGGTCGAGCCTTCTCCTACATCACTCCTGACCTCCCGCTACACATATGAGCCGTCTCTCACTTCTTGAATTCCACTATAAGCTGTAGACCTGGGTTTACGAGTAGTCCCACTAGGCCCTACGCTTGGCTAGGCTCACCTGCTCAGCGCCAGGATACCCTCCTGGGTGATGGTGCGCTCTACAAATTTGCACAACATAACCTGCTCCTGTGCGCCGGAAGGCCCTTCAAAAATGTTGACTGGTCATCTTTAAATTGCTTATCGCTGTATTTCAATGTTCAATTGGTGCTAAAAAGGTGAAATGTGTTTCCCAGACAGTGTAAAAATGACAAAATAAAGAAGTAATAATGTCACAAAAAGTTCTGCATTATGGAGCATAATTTGGCTTATCTTGCCACATAATTTAGTGAACCATGCCACATAATACGGTCTTCCTCTGCTGCTTGATTCCATTGACCCCGCATATACGATTATCTCATAACATGACTCTCTCCTGCATCCCTGAGACATTTTAATTGTCAGAAATGTCTCAGAAGTGTGTTTTTTATACAGTGCGAACTCGACCTGAATGTACTAGAGAGCTTAACACGAGCACCAGTTACAATACACAAAGACACGTCCATTTGTTTTTCACAAGACAGCTACACGCCAGGCCACGGAGCACAGCCGACGAGCCCGCGTTAGAAGGCACTGCCATCTCTCCCTCAGAGCTGTCAGCACCCGCGGTGGCTAGCAGATGTAATTGTACGGTACAATTTGTACCTCCCAGGAAAGTGACTCACACCGCACGTTTACTTGATTCATAGCACTGTTGTGTGTTTTCACGGAACACTTGAAACAATCATGGGCGCGCTGTTGTTGTGTTCTGCAGAACACTTGGGTACAGAACGGTTTCTCGTGTGTGCCGAGCTGGTTTAGTTTTGTAAACAGCTTCAATTACCGTTGAAAACATCCTGGTAGGGAACTCAACACCCACTGCAGACGACAGGGCGAGCCCCTTCCATGCATTGGTCCAGGCCTGCAGCTCCGGACCAATCAAAAAGAGGGCAGGGTCCCTGGGAGAGAAGAATGAGGAAGCAGCCTGTGTGGAGGCCTGTGGGCCCCGTGGCCGCGCGCCACACTGTATCTCTCATCTGTGACCCTGGAGAACAGCAGTCCAGCTGCTGGGAGCTCAAATGTAATGTCCCACAGCAGGGCGGGGCTTTTCTTTCAGAGACGAATGTTAAAAGCCACATTTTATATAGGGGAGGTAACCAAGCGTTATGACTTTTAGGTATTTAATCAAAAACAAATGCCTGAAACACCATAATAATAAAAAAAAAGAAACACTGCAGGCCTGCTGGTTCGTGGCAGCATTTTTTGAGCTGCATGAAATCCTTTGATGTGAGTGCCATAATCCTCCCCATGACTATGAATGAGGCAGGACTCAGCAGGCTCAGCCTACCGAGGGTGCAGGTGCTATAGGCAACAGGCGTATGGGGAGGGCAAAGAGGGCAGCATACAGCGGCCTGTCTGCTCCCACAATCCCCAGGCAGCATTCACATGTGGAAGCGGCACCCCCTGAACAGCTGCCACGTGGCAAACCCACTACCACTCTTAGAGAAATCGGCATGGTGTCGAAGGTCAGCGACCACAAATGCAGCCGCAAAGCATTTATACACAGGGCACAAGTCCTAAAAAAAGAAGTGGGGGGGACGCTGACGTCACGACTGGAAGTGACGTCATGAAAGGTGGCTTGCACCATCAGACTCATTGCCTCCCCTCGCTCACCCCTTAGATGCGATTGCATCAGAGAAACCAGCGCGTGAGCAGCGTTCTGAATGGGCTCCGATCTCGCCCCAGAGAGGCCAAAGAGTGAATGTGTGGCTCCATTTGCTCCAGTTATCGAGCACCCGGTAAAATAAGTGGGGGGACGCCATCCACCCGCGTGGTACCCCGACTCGAGCCCTGTTTATACATATCACCGAGATTCGTAAGGTGTGTGGGGATCGTTTTCATGGCCGCCCCTCCTGCAAATCACAAGGGGTCACACTTGTAGCTGGCGCGGCTGGTACAGGTAAGAGCAGTGAGGCGGGAAGGGGCGGGGGGGGGGGGGGTAGTTGACTTACGATGGGATAGGGAAAATAAATAAAACCACTTACCTTGCGCTTGGAATGAAAGGAAGGCCAATCTGACATTTCATCTCTCTTTTCTACTTTCAAGATCCCAAGCTTTAGCAAGACTCCGGCTGAGACATCAAGGCAAGATGGCCTCCGCGTTGGTGATTCCTCCATTGGGCCACCGTGATCTTTATCCCTCACTGCACCATCTTCTCCATCACCGTGTCCCAGAATTATAAAGCAATGGTACCTGTCACTCTGGGGGATCATCTGGATCTCCGCGGTGGCGAACTGTGGAGCGTATAAACAAGGGCCACTGATTTTCCTCCTATCACAGTTCTTACAATGGATGCAAACAGCATTGGGAGGGTTCATGGATCCACAACAGATGGAACAGTCTAGAGCTGGCTGCTGTATGGAACATTCTTCTCTGGCGCTTCCCGTTCCTTCAGAATCACTCTGTATTTAGAAAGACAAGTGGTCGAAGCCTACATCGACCCTCGGGGGGAATGCAGATCCCAGCCTATCTCCTTTCTTGGAAGATACGCCTGTGGACCAGAGGAATCTCCTTTCTCTCTCAGCAGTGGATCTTCCAGGGAGGTAGAATGGACCTGCGGACCGCCTGAGTCAGAGGTTCTCCTTGTCCATCTCTCGCTGCCGCTCACCCCTTCCGTTTCTACCTTATCCAAAGGTTCAGTTAGCTGAGGCTGGATCTATTTGCCTCAGAAAAGAATGCCTTCCTCTTGCACTTTTGCAGTCTGGTCCTATCCAGGAAGGCTAGGGCGACAGACGCCCTGTCCATTCCTTAGTCTCAGAGCTTCCTGCATGGATGTCCACCTTTCCCCCTTATCCACAGAGTTCTGAGAAAGATCCAGGAGCCTCAGGTGGGGATTCCACTTGTGATGCCAGAGCGGCCCAGGAGGCTGTGGTTCCCCTTTTGTTGAAAATAGAGAAGTGTCCTCATTGGCAATTCCCCATTCACCCATCACCACTGAGGGTTCCCCTTCTACAGCCAGACTCCTTCGAGTGACTGAGATTGGGAGTTTAGCTCTTGAAGGGTTAACTCTTTTAGCCATGGACTGCCCAGTAGAAGTGGCTGAAAGTATCCATCTCTCAAGAAAAACCCCACACTGAAAGCTTATTCCTGTCCCTGGGGGAATTGTGAAGTCTGGTTCAAAGAAAGACGTTCATCTCCCGATTCCTGAGATCCCTCCAGAACCCCGGTTATTTTAAGGGGTGGATTCATGTTGGGGCTGTGAGTCTCCACCGACCGAGCCCAGTGGGAATCGATTCAAGCTTTCAGGGGTAATGGTGTTACCCCTGTGGCCCACCTGGCCTCTCGGCTTCTGAGAAGCTTTTTCCTACTAAAACCTGTTAATCATTGTCCTGTTCCTTCCTGGGATCTGACCTGGGTTCTTAATGTCTTAAAAGTTTACCTCATTGAGCCATTGCAATCAGCAGAGCTTAAATATCTGGTGGCTAAAGTCATTTTTTTGGTTGCCATACATTCGAGCGTAGGGTTGGGGAAACAGCTTTGCTCTCTTATCCACCTTTTTTTTAAATAAAGCCATTCTTTGGCCGAGTTCTCTATTTCACCCTAATGGTCCTTCGAGATTTCATTATGAGGAGCAGTGCTTGATTTGTGACGGTGGTTCCTGGTGCTCAGCACCAGCACTTAATTCACAGGGCAAGGACTAAACATGTTTTCTCCCTCGCTCGGAATACCAGATAACTGTTCAACATAAATCTACCTAGCTGGCTGAATGCCTGGCATGCCTACACAGACTTGCTCACCCTGGTTTACGCATGATGATTGTGTATTGTATAGTGATGTCATCATGCCTTGCTGTCACAACCCTGGGCAATCACTAAATAATTGTGCCGTGCTCTCTAATCTGTTCATCACTAGTCCTGCTTTATGCAGCGCATCTGAGCCTCGCGTTAAATAATTGCAACAGGGGTGCGGGCTCATTGTCGAACTGCGCGAGGCAGGCCGTGAAAGCACAGGCGCAGTCGCAGGGAGGCCACATGCAAAACTGTTGCAAGGCCTCATAAATAAGGCCCTAAGTCTTGTGTCACAGTTATGGTGGATTTCACTTCGGGCATCCAAACTAAGTTAACAAGAGTTACCACTCCGTAACCAGTCATTACCTCCTCGTCTGTCTTCCAGACACAGTCCTTATGAAGTGGGACCATACCCAAGCACATAAAGGTTTAAAACCAGTGCTTTAAATGGGCCGGTAATATATAATACTTTTAATTGGAGAGTACCAGCACTTCTCAGAAACAAACAGGTACTCTGGTACAGAGTACCTGCATTTCTATTTTTCCATTTCAAGCACTGTTTAAAATATATCAAAGGTTATGAACAGAAGAACAAACGTGCAAAAAGAACTATTGATGGTCTGAATGCAAAACAATGTCAAACATTCACCCGAGTACAGAGATCTGGGCCTAAATTCATTGTTTTTTTGCTCCCCATGCCATTCCAGTTTCGACCCAGCCATATGCCAATCTGTCTTGACCCTGCGCCCAATGGGAACAGTCCAGCCCGAACTGCCAGGCCAGGTCCTCCCTGGACTGACAACAAGCATCCTAGGACCGGTTTTTTTTTTTTTTTCCTAGGACCGGTTTCAGGGTTTCACCCCTCTTCAGCCAGAATAGCTTGATTCCAGTGGCATGGAGAGCACGGGACCCACGTCTGGGCATACCCGTCACACTCGGGGTGACAAATGCAAAAAGAACAATTGATGGATAGAATGCAGAACAATGTCATACATTCACCCCAGTACAGAGATCTGGGCCTAAATCCATCGTTTTTTTGCTCACCATGCCATTCCAGTTTGGACCCAGCCATATGCAAATTAGTCTTGACCCTGCACCCAATGGGAACAGTCCAGCCCGAACTGCCAGGCCAGGTCCTCCCTGGACTGGAAACAAGCATCCTAGGACCGGTTTCGGGGTTTCACCCCTCTTCAGCCAGGATAGCTTGATTCCAGTGGCATGGAGAGCAAGGGACCCACGTCTGGGCATACCCTTCCCACTCGGGGTGACAAATGCAAAAAGAACAATTGATGGATAGAATGCAGAACAATGTCATACATTCACCCCAGTACAGAGATCTGGGCCTAAATCCATCGTTTTTTTGCTCCCCATGCCTTTCCAGTTTGGACCCAGCCATATGCAAATTAGTCTTGACCCTGCACCCAATGGGAACAGTCCAGCCCGAACTGCCAGGCCAGGTCCTCCCTGGACTGGAAACAAGCATCCTAGGACCGGTTTCGGGGTTTCACCCCTCTTCAGCCAGGATAGCTTGATTCCAGTGGCATGGAGAGCAAGGGACCCACGTCTGGGCATACCCTTCCCACTCGGGGTGACAAATGCAAAAAGAACAATTGATGGATAGAATGCAGAACAATGTCATACATTCACCCCAGTACAGAGATCTGGGCCTAAATCCATCGTTTTTTTGCTCCCCATGCCTTTCCAGTTTGGACCCAGCCATATGCAAATTAGTCTTGACCCTGCACCCAATGGGAACAGTCCAGCCCGAACTGCCAGGCCAGGTCCTCCCTGGACTGGAAACAAGCATCCTAGGACCGGTTTCGGGGTTTCACCCCTCTTCAGCCAGGATAGCTTGATTCCAGTGGCATGGAGAGCATGGGACCCACATCTGGGCATACTCGTCACACTCGGGGTGACAAATGCAAAAAGGACAATTGATGGATAGAATGCAGAACAATGTCATACATTCACCCCAGTACAGAGATCTGGGCATGGTGAGCAAAAGAACGATGGACTTAACTCAGATCTCTTGACTGGGGGTGAATGTATGATTTATTCAGCTTTCCGTCCATCATTTGTTTGCGTAGCACTTTTCACCCTAAGTGGGAAGGGTATGCCCAGACTTGGGTGCCGTGCTCACTGTGCCACTGGATTCAAGCTAGCCTGGCTGTTGAAGGGTAATACCCACAAACCGGTCCCAGGATGCTTGTTTCCGGTCCAGGGAGGACCTGGCTTGGCAGTTCGGTCTGAACTGTTCCCATGAGGCACAGGGTCAAGATTGATTTGCATGTGTTTGATTAATTCAGCATTCCGTCCATCATTTGTTTGCGTAGCAGAAGCACAAACATGAGCACCTAACTCTGCAGGTTCTCCTCCACCCAACTCAAGTCGGCAATGCAACATAAAAGTATGTAGGGTGGCTCACGTGGCAACATTACAAATGTTTCTTAAGGAGATTCCCTTAAACATTGCCCAAGAGGAAGCCTTACACTGGGTGTAGGTCTTCCTATTCTAGCCCTGCCTCCCATGTTTAGCATGATTGGTCTTTTCTTGTTATTATTGTTATTGTATTAATCTTACTACACCAGGATATGGTCTTCCAAGTTCCTCATTTTCTGCATGGAGGGATATGGCAGCCATCTTGGAGGAACTTTTTGAATTGGGCTAGGTGACTGTGGAGCAGAGGGGCTGCTCACCTTGTAAGGACTGCGGCAGGATATGACGTGGACTCATAGTACTGAAGAGTACGGGTAAGTCATTGGGTCGTTTTGGGTTGCCTTCGTGCTCTGTAGTGAAGGCCTCACACCTCTGTGGTGATGAAGTGCAGGGTTTTACCCTCGAATAAGAAGTCAGTCCTGTCTTTACCACCTGTTTACCACTCAGTCACCTTCCTCATTCCTACCAGCTCCGCGCATCTTTCCGATCCGAACCGCCCTCGCGGAAAAACCCCATTTCCCCGCAGTAGGGGCCTCGAAGACCAGGTTTCTCCACATTCACTGCTACATTCTATCGGTGGAATCCACCTGCACCCCACCCTAACACAACACTGTTCGAGGCTCCACGTCACTTGTGATCTATTTTCACCAGTCCGGGATAAGGGGGCCCGAGGCTGTCTGTTCCCGCGAGTCTGGTGACGTCAGGTCCGTGTGGTCGCCCCTCGCCGGGGATAAGGTTTCCCCCCTGGCAGGAGTATATATTCCACCGCCCAAGAATCTTTGTCAACACAGATCGGAGCTCCAAGCAGGAAGCGTCTAGAGGCCCGAGGCGACGGCCCTGTCACTGCCACTGCAGAGCGCGGCCGGTTCCAGCAGAGGGGGGCGTCCTATGCGGTACCCAAAGGCAGGGGTAAGGCAGCTCTGTCAGTGAGTACCACTGAAGCTGTTCTTTGCAGCGCTTGGAAACAGCAGTAGTGCGGTATGAGGCGCTATATAACAACAACATTACTATTGATATGTGATTCTGCCAAGTGTGAGATTAGCTAGTTAATGTGCCTGCATTTGTAAGGACAGCGCATGGCGTCAGCAGTGTGCCCATGTAATAATCTGAGCGTCACATAATAGCTGCTCCGGTTTTACCGTATATATCTGGAGGGTAGCTTTCACAAAGCTCCTATCCGAGTCACAGCAATCCTCAGGGAACTAGACCAGCACTGCTTTAAGTATTTATTTATTTGTTTGGTTGGCATCACTCTAAACATAGCTCCAGGGGCACTTCGCAGCGCTAGGGAGGAACCGACGGGCCCAGCAGTCAATCACAGTGTGTGATGGATACCAACATTAACAGCTTGATTTCTGTGTTTACGGCCATAAACTGCCTGAAAGATGCGCGCGCTGTTGCCTCGCTGGAATGGGAGCTCGCGGCGGCTTCTTCCAAAGCAGGAAGGATGGCGGTGACCTGGTGCCTGAACCTTAAACTTGCCTCCTCTTTGGGACACCATCGCTCCTCATCGCCCGTCCTTCTTTTTCGTAATTTCGCTTCTTCTCGCCACTAATAGGGCTCTTATCAGGAGTGACGCAATTGCCCCCCGGAGAGATAACTGCAGGTCGATTTACGCCCCTGAATTACAGGGGGCGCCGGGCTCGCAAGCATCTATCTGGTCCTCTGACTCCACCTGATCACTCTTGCCCCGGAGGCGCCAGATCACACTTTGCATCTGCTGCCAGGCTGTGTGACTCGGCAGAACCTAGCCCCACCGGCACCTGCAGCAGCAGCTCAAGGGGGAGCAGGCAGTGCCCTGGCTGGGACAGACAGACAGACAGCAGGCAGCCCTGTCCTCCCAACACCCCGCCGCCCACCTGTCCTCCTGCTGAGGCCAGGCAGACAATGTCTGGGGTTTTCTCCCAGGAATGGAGAAAACCGCACTGTATGAGAGACTATTTCTGGATTGGATTCGTGCAGCTAGGACGCATTTTGAGCAGAAAACAGGGGGCGGATTTGCAAAGCGCCGCGACCCCCGTGGCGGACACTTTTCACGGCGGAGATTCCGCCTCGAGCGCGGAGGTTCTCTGTGAATCGCCCCCTCAGATTAGCCAGAGTTAGGATTTCGCCGAACTCACAGTGAAGGCCTTTGGCTTCATAGTCCTTGCAAGCACCAGGGAACTGGGCAGGTGTAACTTGGACATTTTACTAAAGGGAAGGAGAGGCGGTATAGCGCCTGCGCTGATGTGAAATCTGGAGACGGCGCTCTAATCTCAGTTTTGGCATCAATGTGAACAGGTAAACGTTGGAAGTTCAAGAGTTGAAGTTCCAATCTCAGCCTGAGTACCTGGCAGAAAAAAAGGGGATTCTGGGCAAATCCTGATAACTCCCTGGCCTGTGCCTCAAATTGTAAATATGTATAATTTGTAGTTCTGTCCCATTTTGCCTCTCGCATCCCACCACCGCCACCCTCACGTCCAGGCTTCTGTGATCCGGTCTGAAACGAAGCAGCAGAAACCATAAATTCATGTCGCAGTAACAGTCTCCGACCCAGCTACCCCTCCAGCCACGTTTACCAAATGCGTGCCTCAAGCCTGTGCAGCGCGGCTCCCTCCTGGACCTGTCCGGGACCCCTATACAGGGGCGTTTACTATTATTCCACGCAACGTGGCGCACAGACAGCTTGCTGCGTGGCGTGAACGGGAGACACGGAAATCCTCCATTTTTAAGCAGATATGGCGCGTTTCTGCTCTCTCCTTGTGCTGGTGTGCTGCCTGACGTCAGCGCAGGAACCCTTGCACCGCGGTGCAACCCTGCCTGTGTTAAGGGCGAGATTGTTTCAGTGTAGGAAGGGATAGCGTCCTGCACAAAAACAATCCAAAGAGGCCTGTTCCTCTTTCTATGCGATGCAGGGCCGGACTGGCCGTAGCAGGCATCAGGCGTTTTCCCGGGAGGTTGGAAGGGTGGGGGCTGGTTTTGCAGCTGGGGGTGGGGGGGGGGAGGGGGGGTTGTTGTAACTTGGGGCCAGTTTTGCACTCCCCACTCCCCTCCCGCCTCGCTCCCACCCCTCAGTTTTTCGCCAGGGGGCTGATCCTACAAAATTGCCAGGGCTGCTTTGGGTTCTCAGTCCAGCCCTGGTGTAATGCGGAATGCATTACGCATAACAATAGGAAATAAGGAAGAGATGTATATATTCTCCTTGTCACACATCATCTGGGAGGCGTACCGATTTGACACAATCCCAGGTTCACAATTTTTTGTAGTTTTGGAATTGCGTAAAATCCATGCAGGATGCACGGGAACGCCCATGCCCCACCCATGGAACGCCTCCTAGCTCGAATTGTAACATAACGCAACAGCTGCATTACATGTCTTTACAAGCCACGTCAGGCGGCACAAATCGCACTTAAGGAATTGCACTGCCCTTCGTCACTTTGCGTGATGGAAGGACAACGCACTCCTTAATAAATCTAGGGGCATATTTACAATAACTGGCGCATCCCTGCATATCAGCAGGGATGCGCCAGTTATTGTGCGCCACAGCTCCGCCACCGTGGATGCGCCGCATTTATAATGCGGCGCACCATGGGGCAACAACGGCACAGATGCGTGACGCATCTGTGCCTTAAAAGTGGCGCATTGCTGGAGATGCGTCGCAAGCGCGACGCAGCTCCAGCAATGCTCTGGGGGGCCCTATCTTTACAATGCTGCGTCAATCCTTACGCCTGCTTCAGGCAGGCGCAGGATTTTGACGCAGCATGGGCCTAAAAATGACTGAGTGAAATTTTGTAGATTTCACTCAGCCACTTTTAGGAGGCGTTCCTGCGTCGGAACGCCCCACCCCCCCTGCACAGGAACACCTACATGTGGCGCAGGGCTTTACAACGTGACGCATCTCCCAGATGCGTCACGATGTAAGTACCCCGCACCATGGCGCAGGATTTGCGTCGCCGCTGCGTCACAAAAGTGACGCAACGGCGGCATAAATGAGGCGCAAGGGGCTTGTAAATCTGCCCCCTAGACTTTAATGAATAGCACCCCTTCCACAAAAAAGCAAGCTTCCCTGCTCCCTGAAGCCCGGTCTGCACTGTATCAAATACGTGATATTCTGAACTACCCTCTGTTGCACAGCTTGAAAAAGAAGGCTCGTGAAAAGGTACGTTCGCACATGTACGGTATTTTATTGGGTTTTATTTCTTAAAAAACACAAGCAGAGTTTGAGAAGTTAGTGCTTGTTTCTGGGTCTGGCTCCCCAAGGTCCCATCTACACTGATGGGGAAGCAGAGACCTATGCGGACCTGGAAGCTAGCACCTAGAAGCACGCGTCAGCCTATTGTGGACACGAATCCACAAAACTCGTGGGTGCCCTAGTTTAACTTAACGTCACAGAAAGTGCCATTTGTGAACAGAAAAGGCAAGTCCTGTGCTAGCCATTCAGGAACTGGGGGTATTCACAAGCCTTTCTAATACGCACAACTACACTCAGAGCCAAAAAGGGTGGTGTCATTGTGAAAATTGTCACACTCACGCACTCCTATATAGAATGGAGGGATACCAGCAAGGGGATTTTCACCCTTGGGAAATTGTAAGACATAAAAAGTTCAGATGAATTTCCATCATAACCCCACCATACATTAGAGGATTCACACAAGCGAAAGAGGCACCATTCAGAGTTAAGGGGTGCACATGGAAATGCACTAGCATCTTACAATGAAGGGTGCAGTTTCTGCGATAAATTCCAAAAGTGTTGTTGTGAGTTTTAAATGTTTTCAAAAACTGTACCACAAAACTCCTGCCCTTTAAAAATAGCAGATAATCCCCCCTTGCCCCTCAACAGTCAACAGTGACAACATATTTTGCATCCCTCCATGAACTTTTGTAGATACCACGAGCCTGTTTTAGAAATTTCACCGAAAAAGTCGTAAGTTATCCTAGGACCCGATGCACAAATGTTTTCCTGTTACCAGATGCAGCCTGCCCCAGACTTACTCCTGCATTTCAAGGAATAAGGCACATCTACTCACGTAAAAAAATATTAGTGAATGCGTGAATTCATCTTTCGCATGTGACTAGGTTACGGCATGCAGTGATTTCTTGTTACTTTCGTCCTCATTTTTTAGAGTTTTAATTTACCTTTTTCTGAGGTTGTCTTCTCTTGTTCAGCGTTTGGAAGCCTATCTTCTGCTTTGCAACATATTTAATAATAAGCGCACCTTCAAATATCAGTGCTGCACACAAGACCACACACCTGTTGTATGCAAAAACAACAATTGATGGACAGAATGCATAACAATGTCATACATTCACCCCAGTACTGAGATCTGGGCCTAAATCCATCCTTTTTTTGCTCAACATGCCATTCCAGTTGGAACCAGGCCATATGCAAATCAGTCTTGACCCTGTGCCCCATGGGAACAGTTCAGCCCGAACTGCCAAGCCAGGGCCTCCCTGGACTGGAAACAAGCATCCTAGGACCGGTTTCGGGGTTTCATCCCTCTTCAGCCAGGATAGCTTGATTCCAGTGGCATGGAGAGCACGGGACCCACGTCTGAGCATACCCTTCCCGCTACAAAGTTATTTTTAAAGGGTGTTTCTTTGAATGAAGGAGAGCGGGTCTGCACGACTCCTGGACTTGCTTTGGACCCTTTGCCAGGCCACAAGCGGGTCAGCATCTCGGTTACAGGCATGACATTTCTGTAAAAGGGAGGGTGGCGGCTGGGAAAGCGCCCCCTGCATTAGTAGGCCAGAGGTAAGAGTGCCCCTGAGTGCACAGCTGTATTTTGGGGGCCCTCGTGCTGTGAATTCTGAGAAGAGCTGGCATCACTGGGGGCATGATATTGCATTACCCTGGTCTTACTTGTTCCAATGATGCCTGGGTTTCCATGAGCCCTGGCGGGATGCCCTGGTGCCCAGCTGACCCTTCTGGGCACAGAAGTCTTTCTGGGCATGGGACTGATGTAGCAGCAGCTAATCAGAGCATCCCTGCCCTCCTGCCAGCTTCATCGCTGCCCCTTTTAGGACTTCTTGCGACAGAAACTGAAATATCTTCACACAACATCCGCCCATTGGTGTAAGCACTTTATAAATAGGTTAAATAAGCCCCCCCCCCCAAAAAAAAGCCCCCCCCAAAAAAACAATCTGCACAGATTCTCACCAGAAGCTAATATTGTTGTCAATTCATTTGTCTATTTTCAGCTGTGTGAGTTTCAATGTTTGGTTATGGTATATTCTTCTATTACGTATATATTTTACATAAATATATTGTAGTCTGCAGGGTGCCCTGACACTCCCAGAGTCCTGGTACACATTCTATAAACCCACATTGCTAAATACTGCAGAAGTATTTAATTATTTTATTTCACATTTTAACTCTGAGGGTCAATGGGGACAAAAATACACTTTCACATCTTTTTTACAGGCCTTGGCATAAAAAAAACATCCATGCTGGTAAAATATTAGCCATGTGCGAACCCCAACTGCTGTGCATGCAAAACATCTGATTCTGTATCAAATGCAACAAGCTATACCCCCAACATGCTCTCCAGTGCTACGCCTTCTGTACTACAACTTAAGCCTCGTACGCACTGACTTAGTAAAATAAATAACAATTTATTTTCTGGCATTTCAGGTCTCTATTATGTTGAAGCGCAGCCCGGCCACTTCACATTTCATGGAACTCTGTGAACAAAGAATTGTGAGCCAGTATTTCGTGGAAAGAGACAAAACCCTTCGCTAATTCACCGCACCAGGTAACTTTGACAATAGCTGTACTTTTCAAATCAAGGGTGTCAGGGCAAACCCAATTGTTCCTAAATGTCAGAGCCAATGTCCCCACGCTTCGGTCTGCTCCTTTGCTTCAGTTTGTGGGCAATTCTAGGACAGTGCAATAGAAACGAAAATCTGGTAATGTTTGATTGACAGTGGGTTTTCTTAAAGGGCCATCGAGTGTGGAGAAAAAAACACAGTTCTCTTTACCCGGTTCTGGTTCGCTAACAACCACCAACAACAGGCATTCTCGAATGATGCTGTGTCTGTGTTTGATGACGTCAGCTGGGGGCGGGCCTGAGATGTATTGTGACGTCATGCACCGGATGGACCCTTTAAGACAGAGCTCTCGAAGCTGAACAGAAGGGTTTAAGCACATTTCTGACTTTCGAAACCAGAACCTGGTTTAGGAGCCTGCACTAGCATATATCATATCCACAGCATGCCGACATTTCGGCTACAGCAGGGCCTGTGGTGATGTTTCCGGTGAGGGCAATTTAGCAGAATAAATTCGGCAACACTTGTCGCTGAACAAGATGGCCGACTTGTTTGGCTTTTAACCTTGAACACAGCTGAAGAAATGTGTGTGCTTCTATGTGATGAGGGTCTAGAACATAAAAAAGGTCTGAAAAAAATCCAACGGTGTGGGAAGGACATGGGAGTGAAGCATTCTTAGGGGTTGTAAGACGGAACCACGCCTGCTTTTACCATGCATGCCTTTACAACGCAGGCAATACAACTAATGCATCGTTACCACACCTTCCTTTACCACACAAGTCATTACAACAACTTGCCTTAGAGAAGCGCTGGACTTTGAAATTGTATAATTTACTTTTCCAACTCCAGTCTGTGCAACAGTAGGGACGGTGTAGGACTTAAGATCCACCACCCGTCCAACAACACAACACGTTCCCTAAAGCAAGTCGTTGCAATGACTTGCATGGTAAAGGAACGTGTGGTAATGACACACCGCATGGTTCCGCATGCGTGGTAAAGGCTATTTCCCATTCTTAGGACATGAAGAGGACAGAACAAAATCACCCAAGTGGTTTGAAGCAAAGTATAACACACTTTACTTGCTGATAATATATGTAAATATTATGTTTGAAGACATGCTCTTGTAAGCTGTAAAGAAAACAGTGTGAGGGCCACGTGTCAAAGGTGAGTGACACAAAGTTGCTCTAAACTGCCTTCCCACTAGACTGTCTTCTAATTCACAAAGATATATCTGTTGGCCCTATTCTGTGCAAAATCGGCAAAGTTTGAGTTAAAAAAGAGCTCAATAAATAGAGAGGCCGCAGTGCTCTTAGTATTGGATGAATTTATGGACGGACGGATAGATAGGGGGACAGAGGCATTTGTAATATACTTTGAGTGACCCTTTGAAATTTCCCATGTGATACATAAATCATGGCCTGAGATCAAATGTGTAGGTTCTCTCTCGTTCTCTCTCTCTCTCTCTCTCTCTCTCTCTCTCTCTCTGGACTCCAGGGGGGAGGCTGGGAGTGAAGTGTCATGGTGGCTGGTGGTCCATGATGCAGATCTTGTACCAAAAGATGTTCTGCTGGGTGGAGGGAATAATGCAAATTCCTTGGTTTATTTACAGGTGTTTACGTACTTTCAATAAGAGCTCGCGCGACCTATCCGGCACCTCTCAACCCGTCGTCAGTTGCACCGCTATTCAGTCATTCCAACAAACGCTAGAAGATGGTTGGACTGAAGCCCACTGATGTCTCTCCAACCGCCATGGTCAAATTTGCTGGAGCAGGGACAGCGGCCTGCGTGGCCGACCTTTTCACCTTTCCCCTGGACACTGCGAAAGTCAGGCTGCAGGTAAGTAACCTCACATTGATCATGAGAGTGTTTACATCACATCATGGCTAAGCGGTGTCGGAAGTGGTTTCATGTAGCACGGCGTGTTAAATGTAGACAGCCCGTATGCATCCCTCAATTTATGACAGATTGGATACGTTGTTACCCTGGAATGCCAAAACATTGGGTTCATCTTCCAACGTGCCCTTCTGTCAGAGCCAAGTCTCGGTACCCTTTGATGCCCCATAGAGAGCTGCCAGAGGGCGACTGGCGCAGAACCTAAGCACAAGGGATCAAATATCCGTGCAGTGAGATTGGGTCTCTATCCCCAAATCTGCCTGTGGGCCCTGCCTCACTGGGGGTGGAACTTGTGACTCAGACCTGTGCATAGGTGAGAGGTGAGAGAAGGTGGGAGAGAGCGCCTACAGGCTTCCAAAACTTTTTGGCAAGTTATAGGATAAGGGCTTGGGTTACACCCCAAGGGTCTTAAGTTCTCAGCAACCCACCCGGTTACCTTGTGGTGTGATGAGCATCACAGAGCAGAACGGTGCCACTAGATTGACCAGTAAGTAGGCAACAGTACGGTGCACCCACCCTACACAAAAGCAACAATAGGTCCTGGCCTGACTGGGACAGTGGAAACTAATCCTGCCCCATAGGCATTACGGGAGCTCTACATGACCATCAAAGACCAGTAACATGCCAACACCATAGTTCATAGCATTACTCCATATTTTGGGAGATCTGAAGGCTGCTGCTGCTAGGACACCTTTTTTTTTCTTTTTTTTGGGGTACATTTTACTGTATTAGCACCATTCACTGCAGGTCTCTCTCAGTAACCTTGGTGCCTTCTCACCGTATGCAGATTCCACAATACTTATACAGGCGAAACACCGCTTGCCAACCATTGGACAATGAGCCTGGTTTACAAAGCAGAGTAAAAAAGCAATTTGGCTTACTGAAGTATTTTATAATTTCTCTCTTCTGCAAACGGAATAGGGTACAGTGTCTGACGTGTGACATTTGAGGGCATGAGAGGTTGGTGTGCAGCCTGCCCTAACACTCACTCTATGCTTACAGATCCATTGTTAGGCCATAAACTAACAAAGCACAATATTTTATAAACATTGGTTAAACTGCATTGCATTTATGAATGATTAGCTGAGAGTGACTTTATTTCAGATCCAAGGAGAAGCAAAGTGTGCAACCAGTGTGAAGATTGTCCAGTACAAGGGGGTCTTCGGCACCATCACCACCATGGTGAAGACGGAGGGCGCGGCGAGCCTCTACAACGGACTGGTGGCCGGGCTGCAGCGACAAATGAGCTTTGCTTCTGTCCGCATCGGACTGTACGACACTGTCAAGCAGTTCTACTCCAGAGGGTCTGAAAGTAAGTGTGAAGCCTTAGTCCTTCTTTTTCAAAGTTTTCTGGAAATTTAAAATGTTTTAAAAGCTCAATATTTAGACATAGGTTGGTTGACCGGTTTACTATAGGCTGGTACATCCTAGTAGTGCTAGTGTCAGGAGTCTGCTCTTGTTCTGGTCATCCACTCGTCCACCTCAAAGGGGTTACCGTCAAGGCGAGAGAAAGGTGGTACATATTGCTGCCGTCATGTACTTGCCCATCTCAGAGGTTACCGTCAAGGCGAGATAACGGTGGTAGACACTGCAGCTCCTTTATCTCACTCTCATCGGTCCCTGCTTTCTCCCTTTGGGCCCGACTCTCCGTCTTTTTTTGTTTCCTTTCCCGTGTGTGTATTTTTCTCTCTCTTTCTCATGGTCAATGTCTGATGAGGAAAAATAAGTGCCGGTCCCCAAAAATGAATGCTGGTGGGCCCCACCGGTATCCACCGGCTCAAATTAGGCACTGATGAGGTACAGATATGTTCCCCTGAGCTTTGTGCCCAACTGCGAGTATTTGGTATCCTGTTTTTATTTTTTTATTTTGTCCCCCTGCCTCGCACTAATCTGAGTCCGAAGGCCTAAGCCTGTCCATTGACATGAGAGAGGTCCTGGAACTCCAGGGGTGAACATAGCATGTCCTCGTTTGTTTGACCGTGGACTGCTGTCCCTGTCATGGGTTTATCATGTAGAGTCGAGGTGCTATGATTTATGAATCAGCAGTTATGACCACACCCTTTTATCTGTGTCACGGAGTGAAGGCCTAAGGCCTACTCATGTAAATTTCCACTGCTACGCACTAACCCCGGTTCTTTCACTAACATGTCAGTGCATGTTTGTGTGTATGTATGTTTGTGGTCTGTGCGATGCATTCATTGTGTGTATGAGTGAACCAGAGGAATTGAAGCCTGTGTGTTCCATTTTGGGAGCCCCTGGTCTTTCTGTGTGCACTAGATGGAGGTATGCTGGTTGTCCCATACAGTGGACGTGTGTTGTTGATTGTCACAGAACTGGAGAGAGAAGACATCGATAGTGAAGTGGAAAAAAGGAGACAAGGCTTGCTTTAGAAATTCGACGAGGTCCTTCTGCTAAATAAAACAGCTGATTCATCTTCCTGAGCACTGCCGTTTGGTAGTCGGTGGGGCTGAAGGGTGAGGCTGCAGTCTCTGTTCTTCAGAGTGTGAAGGTCCCTCAGGAGAGGCCAGCTGTGTGCCTCTTTTCCTGATTGTGGTTTAGTTTGGATCTTGATAGCCAGGTGCAGAAAGTTCACATTTGTTTTGTAATTCTGTTTGGGCGCTGCAATCTGAAGTCCACCCTACAGTGAGGAGCATCACTTTATAAAAAGGCTGTGTCTGAAAGACACCCCACAAAGGACACATGAATGAAGAACCAACCCAAACTGGTGGTGAGAGTCAGACGGAGTCCACATCCCCTATTTGCTATATCTGGATGAAAGTGGGAGTTTCTGACACACTTGTTATTCCAGTTCCAAGTTCTCTTTGACCACGGAAGCAGGTGATCCACAGAGTACCCATAGGACTACTGTGCAGTGAGAGCTGGTGTCTGCCTGACAGTCAGGTTCCCAGAGGTGAGGGGCATCACCTGTAGTCTGATCTGGAAGAAAGAACAGACTATCTTGGCGCTCCTACCCGAGAGGAAGAGGGTAGGAGAACAACCCTGCAGGAGGTGCGGACTGCCAGGACGAGCAGGAGCGGCTGACACCGAAGCTGAAGGTCCATCCACCCAGAGATACTCAAGAGAGGCGACCGATGTGCTCCCATTTCAGAGCATCGACTTCATGCCGAAAGTGGTCTGCACTGTTGCACTGTTCTGAAGTGCACCTGAAGCAAACTGCGCAGCTGTGACCTTGCATGTGACCTGTACCGTGCACTTGACTGAAGTGTGCCCATGTAGACTGCACTGCTGTGACCCAGAATATTTGCCCAAATAGGGCCATGTCGCTGCAAGTCGAGAAGTATCGACTAAGCGGACTGCACTGCCACGACGAATGACCAGAGCTGTACAGACCAAGCAACCATGGCATTGTCGTGAGGGATTGATATGGCTAAGACATGATTCACCTTCGGTATTAACGATACATTCTGGGCTGCTTCGGGGAAAGATGGAAAGTAGGATCCTAAACTGGTCAGATGCCCAGTGCTAGCGGTGTTTATCTCTTCTGGCACTAGGTTACTCTCACTTAGACCTAGAGCCGGATTTGTCATCATTAGACGCAGCACAATGCAGTAAGACAACGTGCTGCGCTGCATCAAATGGACAGAGCAGGAATGAGCAATATTTACTAACATACAGTGCGTTCCTGCTCTCTGCTCCGGCCCACTCAGTGCATCCTAGCGCCAGCACAGACATCCGTGTGTCATGGTGCAAGGGTGCCTGTGTGGGTGCAAGAGTGCCTGTGTTGCAGGCAGGATTGTTTTTGTGCAGGACTGGACACCTTCCGGCACAAAAACAATCCTTAGCAGCGTCTTCCTCTTTCTAAGTCTTCTGCAGCACACTTCGAAAGAGGAAAAAACGAGGAGAAATAAAGATATTTCTCTTCATTGTGCCACTATTGGGAAGGTGTAGTATTTTGACTCATTCCCTGGTTTGCCAGTCGTGGTAAATGTGGGAATGAGCCAAGATCCACGGGTGGGTGTGTGGGAACACCTACTGTCCACCTATGTAACGCTTTCCTAAGGCTTGCGCTGTCTTCTGTTACTCCAGATTGACCACACAATGCAGGGTCCTGCAGGGTGGCCTTGCGTGACTTGGTAAATCTGACTTAAGGATTGTGTTCCCTGCGTCATACAAGGGCAACACAACCCTATGATAAATCCAGGCCCAAGGCTTCAGTGCCCGAGTACATAGATCCCAGTTCTGGAGACTAAAAATATCTCTCTCAAGGTGCCACGGTCAACATCAAGAGGAATGCCCAGCCACCCCCGCATAGAGAAGGCAGGAGCTGTCCAGATGTGATATCATTAAGCACCGCTGGCACCCGTGGAGAAGGACACCTGTAGAAATCTGCTTTGCATGAATCATAGATTCTTTGAGTCATCCACTGGGGCCTAGGGCACACAACCTCAAACAATGGTGAGAAGTGAAAAGTCACTGTGCTATGATCAAACAAAACATGTATGAGAAGAATAAATACTTTAAAAAAAGATTTGACTCTGCCCAACTTGGAACCTTATCTTAGGATCTGGGTGCTTACCAACAAAACTAAAGAAAAGATCGGAGGCTGAGGTGTCGCAGTGGACTGGGGGAGACGGGGTCAAGACTGCGTAAAACTGGCCCCCAAAGCATTATACATGGTCTATGGGGCACAGGTCAGGAGGCGGTACTACTGAAGAGGAGGGAGAAATGATATATCTTCAATATAGCCACACCGCTTTCAGTAGATCACTTCCAGCGGCTATATATTGTTCTGTACTAGTTTGAGTGTGTCTCTGTGACCACACTAATGTTTTTAAGTGAATTGTACAACCTTTTCACAATGAGATAAACTCTTGGTAGGCACAGTGCTATGGTTCATAAACTGTTGGTTGGGTACAGTGTTACGCATTACAAACTCTTGGTGGGTACAGTGGTATGGTTCATAAACTATTGGATAGGTACAGTATTATGTTTCACAAACTGTTGGCTAGGTACAGTGTTATGGTTCATAAACTCTTGGATAGGTACAGAGTTGTGGTTCACAAACTCTTGGTTAAGTAGAGTGTTATGTTTTATAAACGGTTGGTTAGGTACAGTGTTGTGGTTCACAGACTCTTAGCTACAGTGTTATGGTTCATAACCTGTTGGTTAGTTAATGTGTTGTGGAACACAAACTGTTGGTTAGGTACAGAGTTGTGGTTCACAAACTGTTGGTTAGGTACAGAGTTGTGGTTCACAAACTCATGGTTAGGGAGAGTGTTATGTTTCATAAACTCTTGGCTGGGTACAGTGTTATGGTTCATGTTTTGTGTTGGGCACACCATGATCCCAGATGAATGGTACAAGTTGTTGTCCGAGCACTATTGAGCAGTATGTTTTTAAAGTGCACCCAGAACAACAAACGTCTTAAAGCGCGCCTCACCGGCAGCACGCTGCCCACCTGATGTTTACAGCACTTGCCCAAGACCTGCTGGCACCATGCCCGGGGCTGCACCCACCCTTGCTCTGACTTAACTATACTTTTCCTATAACAGCAAAATATAAAGTATAAAAGTCACATGCCACCCAAAGTTGCGGGCACTGTACAAATACAAACTCTCGAGACATACAGTCACATATTCCCCATTTCTCCTCCACTTTCGTTGGCAGTTCCGTCAGCCGGGGGCACTGTGCCAGGCAGGGGCACGGCACCGGGCCAGCCACAGACAGCATAGAGGGGGCGCAGCATTGGGTTCAATGTAGGGGTGTTGTGTTTGAGGACTGTGTGCCAGGCAGTGTGCTGTACAACAAGGGACGACTCAATTGTCATTCTTTGTGCAGTCGAGAAAACGGAGCAAACACACCCCTCTCGAGCTCAGCGTTGTATGCACCCCTCTCGAGCTCCGCGCTGTATGCACCCCTCTCGAGCTCAGCGTTGTATGCACCCCTCTCGAGCTCAGCGCTGTATGCACCCCTTCTGGCAATTCCTGGAAAATCAACCTTAACCTATGGTTTGAATGACATTGTTCTATTTCAACTCCTAGAAGACGCCAAATGCCAACTTGCTGAAAAGCGGAGCACACCTTTTTGTAGACAGTGTTCATAAATGGAAAGGTCACAAGGTGAAACCTGAAAGGGTTCGATTTGCCATGGAAGTGCTTAGAAGAATCTCTTGGGGGCTCCAGGAGCTGACAGGCTTGCACCACTGTAAGAGCCAGCATTCAGGGCAGTTTAAGACTTTCATGTTTGCATCTGATTGCCAACTTTGTTTAGTGCTAAATAGTGTTGATAGTCCTTTCCCAGCTTTTTGGCCATATTCTACAATCTTGAAACTTGCCTTCAAAGAAATTTGCAGATAACTCAAGCACACGATGTAAAAAATCCCAGTGTCGTTGCACTATCAATATTCAGTGATGGGAACTGTGGCAGCGCGAGGCAAAGTGATTTACCAGCGATTGAACAATCAGGAGAGTCAGGCAGTGGGGATTAGAACCTGAGACGTAACCAGTCCATTAACTCCCACGAGATGCCTGCTTCCAAAGCGTCCCTCTGCAGGCTGGTCCCATCTCAAGGTGGTCTGTGATTCTACTTTGCTGTAGCATCTCTCTCCTGGGTGACTGGTCACACTGCAGCCTCTTGTCTTCCAGGTTCTAGCATCGCTAGCCGGCTGCTTGCAGGTAGCACCACAGGAGCCATGGCGGTCACCTTCGCCCAGCCAACGGACGTGGTGAAAGTGCGATTCCAGGCTCACGTGAAGATGATCGATGGGAACCGGAGATACAACGGGACCGTGGATGCCTACAAGACGATCGCCAAAGAGGAAGGCATCAGAGGACTCTGGAAAGGTAGGATACTGTGGTAGGCACAAGAGAAGCGCCTGGAGCAGAGATGATGACACATTCTGCGCACTATTGTACATAGGATTACGACAGTCCTGATTCAGAACTTGGCGGAGGGGAATACTCTGTTACGAAGGTGTCAGATATCCCGACCACCATTTTATGATCCCATTATATCCTATGGAGATCGTAATACGGTGGACGGGATATCCGTCACGTTTGTGACGGAGTAATCCATCCGCCGAGATCTAAATAAGGCCCTTGGTCTCCATCCCAAAGCACTTAACGTCTATGAAATTGACCTGATGAGGCAAAGACCATCCTACTGGAACAACATGTTCCAATCACTGCGCGTCTTTCTTCCAAGAAAGCAAAAACCAGAGTGCAAGCCAATGCTGCGGTCATGACCCAACCCTTGAACGTAAGACCCCCCCCTCGTGCTCACATAACGAACATTCCTTCGTCCTATGTTCCTCCCACGGTATGCCTCTCCCACCCTTCTGAGACACTTGCAGACACACTACCATCCCACACACTGCTCCCATCTGAACCTTGAGGTTTGTCAACCAGTACAAAGTGCAGGTTGTCAAAGTCTTCAAACTACGACACAATTGTAAAGTGTCCCATTACCAGGCTACGAGTGTCCTCTGCTCTCGCAAAAGGTGCGAAAAAAAAAGGGGAACGGGCAGTATGTCCTACATGAAGGCTCATGGTGAAATTAGTCGCAGTATTTTGATTGCTGGGTTTCGATATTCTGGTCACGATATTGTGACCACTCGATATTCCTGCTTCGATATTCAGGACCCACACCCTTTGAAGTCCCAAATGAGCCAATTAGTTCTCCTGTTTCCTGCACTCACTGCCATCCTCCAGAGCAGACCCATTCCCATAGTGCTGGGAGTTAATGTATACAGAACAGTGATGGGTGGAATGTTTGAAATAATCTCAGCCACTGGTAATTACTCGGGGCACATCCCTGTCCACCGTTATTTTGCACGCCATGCCACCTCAGCTTGGACCTAGGTGTTAATGTAACCATATGCGAGCCCCATAATAAATAGAAAATGTGTGGGGAAGGAGAGGAGAAAGCAGGCACGGGGAGCAACTCCCACATCGAGACCAGGAATCTGCCTCTACCATTGCCCTGGGCTATGCTCTCATTAGCTGGGGGTCACCTGTGCGCCCCTCTACCCGCTCACATTAATGCCTGTCAAAAATCAAAAAACAAAATGTGAAATGTGTAGCACCCTAGGTCCGCCACTCTCACCACAATCAAGTATTTATTCTTCCAACATAGGAACGCTACCCAACATCGCCCGCAACGCCATCGTGAACTGTGCGGAACTGGTGACCTATGACATGATTAAGGAAGCGCTACTCAAGAACCACCGAATGACAGGTGAGTCCAACCTGGCTGCAGCACAACTCAGCCATAGTACAACAGGGCGGGCAGGTAACTCTTATTGGGATTAAGGGTGAGTATGGGGCTTTGAGACTCTCATTAGGGGGGGGGGCTCACCCCATCAGCACATGGAAGATGACTGAGCCAAATTTTAATATTTGGAAACCATTTTTATATTTTTTCAAACTAACTGGTTTTCTTGGAAGTTTTATCTAGCAGACTTGACACATATATATATATATAGATAGATAGATAGATAGATAGATAGATAGATAGATAGATAGATAGATAGATAGATAGATAGATAGATAGATAGATAGATAGATAGATAGATAGAGGTAAATATATAATTTATGCCAAACCACTAAAAACGTGATCCAATGAACCGAGTTACTTGAATGAATAGGTTCTACTAATAAACGTACAGCGCACAGGTCGAATTATCGATGTAAAGACTAACACCATTGGAGGAAAGGAGAAATAAAACACTGATTACTGCCTCACTGATTTCATGTAACAATCACATTACAGGGGCAACAACTGGGCTCACACTCAAAGGGGTAACTTAATAAAACTTTATCTCACTGCACTGGTTTAACCCTTTTATTTATAAGCTTGAAAAAGCAACATGGCAAAAACCAGACATGCGAGGAGGAGCCAAGATGGCGACCGGAGCAGACGCTTGAGCGCCCGGCTCCGCCGGCCCTTGGCCTCGGACTATCATCCTGATTCCTATCCTCGCCGATTTTCGAGGTGCAACGTGCGCGACGACGCGCTGACCGCGCCGCCGCTTTCCCGGAGTCTGGGCCCGCCCGGATGCCGGAGTTCTTGGTGCCTTTGTTCTCCGCGCTGGACCCCTGCTCTGTTGTGGCCTTGGCCGGCCCCCTGGAAGCTCCGCAGTCACTGGACCCCCGGCGCAGATCTGAGCCCCGCGGCCCCGATCCCGCCTCACACCACGGATTGTCGCCAGATGAGCCGGGGGAGAGACGCCCGGACACCTCCTTCACCTTTCACCTGACGGGCTGGAGCCATAGGGTAAGCCCCGGTGTGGCGGGTCTCCTGCTTCGCTCTGTGGCCCGCGCTGTGGAAGGCTGCGGACCCACTTCTTCTATTGCCTAGTCGGCTGCAAAGAGAGTCCGAGGGAGGGGAAGCGACTGTTGGCTTTCACCTGTTGCGGCGCAGACCTGCGTGGAATTGCCTCCTTGTTACGACCCCCCCCCTGGCCACTGTACCGTTCAGCGGTAAAACATGGCGTTGATTGCCTGCTCGCTGCTGGGGGGCGATGCTCCGGTCTCGCCCGCTGCCCGCTTCGCCCTCCCTCTACCAGACTCCAGCTCCACAGTGCCGTCCCGGATTGCTGCCGATGTGGGGGCGCAGCTTCCGCTGACATGCGGCTCCGTTCTGGCTGCCCTGCGGGACCTTCGTCTGCAATTGTGTGTTGGCTTGCAAACGCTGAGTGAGCGGTTCGACTCCATACCGTCGGCTGCGGGTCGTGAGCGCCCCGTTTGTTCTCAACAAGACGTGGGTCGGCCAGTGCTTCTGTCCTCTTGCGGGGACGCAACGACTGTGTATAACCGTGCTACACTGGTGTCTGCATCTGGCTTTCCCGGCACCCAGGATCAATCGATCTCCTGCTCAATTGTGGACACTTTGTTTCCCCGTTTATTGCTGCCTGCTTTGTTGTTGCCTGCCTCACCGCGTCCGCAAGAGTATCCAGCTGAGCGACGCCTGGCGTCCTCGAGGAACCGTTCGCGGTGGCCTGCGGCTTCTTTTGTGTGGAGCTCCTGTACTTTACAGGCCAGGTCTGGATTTTATGTGGTGCACGGGGGGACCTCGGTGGATGATCGGCGGCCATTTTGTGACTCTGCTTCTCCATCTTCTCCCAAGCGGCCATGTTGTCTTTGTCTGCACGGGCTGCGGGGCCTTCATGTGGGGGCTAGTCTAATCTTACGCCCGCGATCGGGCCAGGGCTAGATTGATTTCTATCACCATGGTGTCACGGATGGGCTGGACTGGGACTGGAACTGTCTGCATATGTTGTGTGCACTCGTCGCGATTTGTCTGCCTTCATTTATATTGTTGTGACACGTTATCTTCACACGACCGCCTTTGGGTGTAGTGGGTTCTCAGTGTGTGGAGGCGTAGTTGGCCGGTGGTTTCGGGCGCTCCGAGGTTACGTGGGCTCCTCCCCGCTTTCTTCTTTGTTTTCTTATTTTCTTTACTCTATTCCTACTTTCTCTCCTGTCTATATTTCGGGTTTCATTGGGCGACAGGCACTATGCCGGGGGGGGGGGGGCAGGCCGTAGCCTCCGCATTGGTGTAGGGTGGGGGGGTAAATTACCTTTTCCTTTTAGTTCTATGGGCCTCTTTCTTCTATGTCTCTGCGCTATACTTGTTTCCGATTCGGGGTCCGGGTGTGGGGTGGATTGAGTGGGGGCGGCTTTGGAGGGGTGCGTATTTACTCATGTGACTATCCTGTTATATAACTGCATAGCCTCACTGTCTGAGATTTCTATGGCCGTTTTAATGATGCTGCTGCTCTCCCGTGTGATGAAGCCATCTTGCGGACTCGAATCTCCTTGGTTCTATCCTCTACTGACTTTTTCCTCGATAAAATTATTTTGAAAACCTTAAAATTAACCTTTACTTCTCCTTCCCCTGGTGTCAAGGATCTCTCCAGTGTATAACTCCTGAATCGTTGCTAATCTTGACCACTGACGCACAGGGGTTGTAATGTGTGTCTCAGTGCTTAACCGTTTTGTGGCCGGCCTGATGGTTGTAGGCCCGTATTTGTCCTTTTCATATGCACACATAAAGGTTTTTAAAAAAAAAAAAAAAAAAAAAAAACCAGACATGCCAATCCACCAAGATTTTATGATATTTATTTCCGTTGTTGAGGCAGGGAAGGGTTACTGTGAACCACTCGAAGATTCACCTGCTGTCAGCCATGGTCTCCCATCGCACTCAGCAGTGGTAATAAATAGCTATTACACGCCTGCATATATGTACAAATATATATCAGATAACGATGTTAATGCCATGCCAGAGAAAATATTTGTGACCCAATAATATACGATATTTAGAGCAAGTGTGGTTGTACACGTAGATTCAGACATTCATTACTACAGCAGTGCAGATGTCAAATAACATAGTATTACTATTGCTGAGGGAGGGATGGTCCGCATAGTTCAGGCTTTGACCGGCGTGAGTCATGGCTCCTCCCTGTGCTCCGCAATGGTAATAAATAACGTTTTACACTCAGTGCATCTCCATATACACCATATAACATAGTTAAAAACACATATATACATTTGTACCATAGATCAATTAAATACAAAAGAGGGAGTTTTTAATGTAAGGACAAGGAATTACAAATAGATCTCCTACGAAAAGCAGCTTTAATTCGTATTTTAATAGGAACAGAACTACTTAGAAAACATAAACTTTACTAGCTAAAAGCTTTCAAAAAACAGAACCTCATTTTGTATACAACTCCGGCTACAAATAAATTGTTTCTGGGAAGCCCAGTTAATATTGAAAAAGGCCTTCTGTAAAAAGCAAGAGTGCAAGGGGAAGGTGATCGGAGAATCTAGACTGGGCTCAATGTCTATGCCTTACTGGCCAGCACAGTATTTGATGACGTGTAATATTACACATCAGGAATGAGACAGATTCTAGGTCATTGTATTTCTGTGTTGTATAACCTGTTAGCGCTCCTACTACATGCATTCAGTAATTCAGTTTTTGACAAATATGGGAACTAAGACTCCCAATGTGATCAAGGGGGGAAACTGAAATTACAACCCAGGTCACTTGGACCAAACATCAGCAACTTGGTTGTAAACTATATCGAAATTAATAATATCAACCTACAATAATATTACATACCCTATATTGCCTCCCTCACTTGGTCCACAAGGTAAGTATAAAATTACAGTCAGTGCTTAATTTGAGCTGGTGATTTCTGGTGCTCAGCAGCGACGGTTCATTGTCGATACCGGTGCTTGTGACAGCCTGCCACAAGGTGGCGCTGTCTGACAAATTTAGAGATGACCACAAAACAGTTCATTTTTAAATCAATATATATAAAAAAATGTCTATTACCTGCTGACCAAGCCATTCTTATAACTTTAAGTCCAGCAATAGTCCAAATTGTCACACGTGTAGGAGCGTGATGGTTAACAGTTGTGTTGTTACTATAATTGGCAGCATGGCAAGGGCAACGTGTGATGCCAGCTGCAGTGGCCTCTTGACGAGAGTCCTGACACTTATTGTTTTTATAAACTAATCACTGTATATACTATTCTTAACTCCTCATCTACATACCTAAACTTACCTTGCAATGTTAACTCATGGAGTGCCTGCAATATTTCTGTCATGTGATATCACAGCATAGTCACTAAAATGGATTATCTGAAAGTGTCCAAGCACTTTCAAAGAAAAGCAGAACTTTCCACTTAGCTTCTACTATTTAAAAACATTCCTTCCCCGTCCTCTGAACCAGAATACTATTTCCGGATCAGCTGGAAACACTATTAATAATGTTGCTTATCGTCTTTTTCCTTTCCCAGATACTCTGCCCTGCCATTTTGTAGCTGCTTTCGGTGCAGGATTCTGTGCCACGGTCGTGGCTTCCCCCGTTGATGTTGTCAAGACACGCTACATGAACTCGCCCCCTGGGCAGTACCGAAACGCCCTGAACTGTGCATTCACCATGGCAATGGGCGAAGGGACCACAGCTTTTTACAAGGGGTAGGTGCCCACGCTCTGTGATGACCTGTGGGGAAAAGAAATGGTATAGGTTGTGTTGACTTGCTCATATGGTGTGGCTCACTACATAAATAATTTTCTTTCAACTCAATGGGTTTTTGGGTGAGTAGGTTTTCTCAAGGCCACTGGCAACATTTTGCCCTGATCTTTTAGGCCTGATAAGCAGTGCTTTATTTGTAAAACAAAAAAAACAGAAGTGCCAGGGCCTGTGTCACAAGGCCACAGCATCTTTTACCATCCTTTGCCCCATCTGTGCTGGCAATAACAACTACTAACCCTGACACTTCTGCGAGGGTGACAGTTCGGACTATTCCAGGCTGCCCAAAGCTATAAGAATGGCTTGGGCGACTGGTACTAGTCATTTTTAAAATATAAATAATTATTAAACAACTGTTGTTGGGCTCACTTCAAGATTAGAGAGCACCACCATGTGGTGGACTGTCATAAGTACCAGTGTCGACAATTAAGTGCCAGGGCCAAGCACTGGGAACCACCGGCTCAAATTAAGCACTGCTTGTAAGTAAATAGAATCCATCTATTGCCTTGCATAAGCACCTGAGCAAATCTTTTGTAGATTTCGACCCCAAATGCGTACGATCACACCTGGGTTGTAAATATACCAGAACCCTTGATAATCTGTCCTTTCACTTTTTTAAATGAGTGCATTGAGCTTTTTACCCTTTAATCCAGTGATAAGAGCGTGTAGGTCTCACATGCCCAGGCAGCGAAGAGCTTGCCTCCAAACAAATCTGTCTGGAACCCTCGCCTAATATAGTAGATGGCTGTCGTTGGATGTGAGCCTTTAGATGTTGCAATTGATTTCTATTACGAGGGTATTGTAGCTGTCAGCAATGGCTGCCTGGGTCTAGATGCCACCGGGGGCCACTCACAGACAATTTGATTTCCTTGGCACGAGCAGCCTTTTATCAAACATAATCATGCTTCTAGCTGCTGTTTGCATTCCAGAACATTTTCCGTTACATTCAAATGGTGAGATTTAACTGTGCACATATTTATGCATATGTTAGCAAATTGAACCCAATATGTGTGCATCAATTTATGCCATCAATAGAAAAACATTATGCCATTGGCCTGCTTAATTTCCCCCCCATACATGGTGAGTACAGAATGTAACCTGTGACGACCTGGGTATATGGTGCAATTTACAATTCAGATCAATGCTTTTGACCAATTGTATTTGTCCATCTACATGGATCACAGGGTGGTTCAATTTTATAATTTCTTTTTGGTTAAATGTATGCAGTTCAGCCAATAAATACCCCTTTGGACACAATTAACAAACATTTTCACAGATATATGTTTAACTCACATGCAAAAAAAGTGATCTGTGGTTTGACAATCCGAGACCCCGATTGTCAGATTTGGGATCAGCGGGCATTCCAACCTGCAGATTATACGTACTACTGCGAAGAGTCAACCACATTTGCAGAGTGTTGGTTAGATTTAATCTACAACAAGGAATGGAAAAGGGGGTGTTTCAATAGTCTGTGAGTGCCCACAGGCACTTCATTTGAGTGAGGTGTAACATGCCCTTCTCAATCCAAATAACTGACTAACATATCCACAACTCAAATTACTTTCATATTTCACTATACTAATTCAACACTAATCCTTTATGGGTTCTGTAGTAGAGTGCTACTCGCCAAAAATACGCTTCAACACCCCATCAGGGTTAACAAGCGCTATATAAATGCAAACCTTTTTCCCTCTCCTATCCCTCCGCTACCCTTCTTAATCCTAATAACTGACAAACCTATCCACCACTCAAATTACTTTCATATTTCACTATACGAATTCACCACTAATCTTTTATGGGTTACGGAGTAGCGTGCTACTCTCCAAAAAAGCGCTTCAACTCCCCATTAGGGTTAACAAGCGCTATATAAATACAAACCTTTTTCCCTCTTCTATCCCTCTGTTTTCCTTCTCAATCCAAATAACTAACTAATATCCACCATTCGAATTACTTTCATATTTCACTATACTAATTCACCACTAATCCTTTATAGGCTCCGTAGTAGCCTGCTACTCACCAAAAAAGCGCTTCAACACCCCTTCACGGGTACCAAGCGCCAACCCTTTTTCCCTCTTCTACCCTTCCGTTATCCTTCTGAATCCAAATAACTGACTAACCTATTCACCACTCAAATTACTTTCATATTTCACTCACTAATCCTTTATGGGTCCCGGAGTAGCGTGCTACTCGCCGAAAAAGCGCTTCGATGTCTCGTCAGGGGTAGTAAGCGCTATATAAATGCAATTACAATACAATACAACACCTAGAAAAGTGATTAGGTTTAGTAAATTTGTTTCTCATGTATTGTCGCACTCCGCAAGGTTACCACTGAAAAATCCGTATTACACGGCGGTCAAGAATTGAAGTGGAAAGGATACATCTCTGTCCTTCATGGTGGGGCAGGGAAAGCTAGTGAAATATTGGCCAAAGAGATAGTCAAGGAGTGTGCCTGCGTATTTGTGAATTGCGGTGATTTCTAGACATACTCCCTCAAAATGTGTAAATCTATGCAAAAAGCGAGTTTATGATCCATCTATTTAGGCATTTTTGTGAATCCAGCTCCATATCTCTTTGATCCCCAAATGACTGTACTTGAGGGAAATCTTTTCACTCATCTAATTGTGACTTTGCGTTTCACACATGTCGTGCAACAGCACTGAACCTCTGATGCCACGATGCAGAAGGTTTTGAGGCAGGAATTAGTAGCTTTGCAAAATAAAAAATAAAAAACACAAAGAGTTGATGGATTCCATCTCTGTGGCTTCTCTTTCAGCTTCATGCCGGCATTCCTGCGCCTGGGATCCTGGAACATAGTCATGTTTGTGACTTACGAGCAGCTGAAGAGAGCACTGATGTTGGCTCACAACTAGAGCAAGTCCTCCTTCTAAGAGCTCATGTCTTCAATGCTGCTGAGGTCAAAGGGTGCTTGAGCAGGTTCCAGAACTTGGCACTTTTGCTGATGGAAGTTGGAGAAGTTGCTTTTGTGAGTGTTTACAAGGCACTCCTGCTGCAGGCTGTGCATATGTGAAGGAAGAGGACTTCCACTTGTGCAAGTGTTTAGATGTTCCAAAGACTTGATGAAGGAACACTGCTACCTTGGTGGTTCAGGCCAGACACTGTGATACTGCAGTGACTGTGGGTCTCTTGTTGACTGATCCTGGGAAAGAAGCAGAAATAATTAATGTCAAGAGCTTGTGAGAAAGGAACAGGAACTAACAGAAAGACAAGCATGATCCCTCTTCTAGAAGGATACTAAAGCATGCTGTCATGGATAAAAGAAATAACAAGTCATCGTTGGGAAAACATTACACTATTTGCATAACCTGTGGATTTCAAGAGCATGTTTCTTTCTATATTTTCTGGTAGCAGGTTGAAAAGGGCGAGAATCCCTCCTCTACTTAGCACTGCATTTATTGAAGCCAAGATCCATACAATGGGACTCATGGTTCAGATGGGAAAGGCTGCATCAAAGAAACGACTTGATGTCATGACATGAGGACGACCAAAGTGAGGGTCCTGGGAACTACTGGGACTCATTACAAATACTTGACGCCCAATCCAGGCATCAGGGTCTCATCGCTGAAACTTCCACGAACTGAGTGTGAATTCCATGGTTACTTCTAGTTTGAGGTACATGGGCCAAGAGGTTAGATCCCAAAACTGGGTGGAGTAACACTTTTCGCAGGTCGACAAAGTACAGATGTAAATTATATTAATTTGTTTCAATGTTTTGTAATGCTTAATATTTAAGCAAATAAAGATGTATATGACAGCCATCAAACCAGAGTGGGTGTCTGTGGAGCCCTCAAAGAGGGATCAATGCTGCAGAGGTTGCTGGTGGAATGACACTTGATGATTGCGTGGTCATAAGACACATCTTGGCGAGATGGAGGTCATTGTTGTTACTCTAAAGGACGCTTACTGCAGTAACACAGCTGTACAGATGGGGTTTAGCATCCACACTGTCCACCGTGGATACGCAACGCCTGGGCTTCTATATAAGCTTATCCAGTTGACCATATTGTGAGTTCCTGGGCAAACAACAATTCCTATTAGATACCTCAAAAAAAGGGAGTGCATTGGAGTAGTCTATATGAAGCGCATTAGGATGTGTAAATATATGTTCATATTTTAAGCACTAAGGGGCATATCAACAAGGGCTTTATCTCTGCTTTTTTGTCTTTAAAAGCCAAAAAAGGAGAGATAAAACTAGCGCCCTATCAACAACAGGGTGCTAACATGCAAATTTTCATGTTAGCACCCTTTTACTTCCCTCTAATGAGATGCAAAGGGGGCGTTCCAGAGTAAAATAATAGGAGAAATGTCGCTAAGCGACATTTCTCCTATTATCAAGAATGTCGCTAACCCTGTTAGAGACAAAAAAAGCAGCGCTAACCGCGGTTAACGCTGCTTTTTTACGTCTGGTATTTTTCAGACTTAGCCATGACATCCTATGGAAGGAGGATATCATGGCTAAATTTGCCTGTCCCTATCAACAAGGTAACGTGAGATTATCGCTGGGTTTCCAGCGATAATCTCACGTTAGCCTGTTAGCGTGAGGATTGTTATCGCTATTGAGATAAGCGTTGCTAATAGCACGCTATCTCAGCGATAAAAATTCACGCTAGCCGGTGATAATTATCCTAGCTCTAAGTGCGCTTAGCGATAATTATCGCCGGTTGTTGTTGATATGCCCCTCAATACTCCTAATTTTTGCAGATGCCAGAGCTAAGGAAGCTAAGGAACAAGAAGATACATTGATTTACCCGGGAAAATCATGTAGTTTGACCAAGCAAGGAAGCCAATATGACATCTCAGGCAGCGTGCTTTCACGACAGACAGTTTTGCCGCTGGGCCACAACGCTTCCCTGTTGTCTTCTTTGTAGCCGGGGCTTTCTGTGAGCATAACTCACAAGGGCTGGAGGCCTCGCCAGCTTTGCAGCCCAAGTGGGGCTTGATATCGGTGCCTCATTTTGGGGACTGCACTTGACCATCTCCAACAGCAAACTTACACCCACTGGGAGCAACAAACTAGCAGAAATTCTTCAAAAGACATCGAGGGATATTTACAACAAAATGTCGGAGGGCGGTGTTACACCAAAACTGATAACACCGCGCTATGACATTTTTAAAACACAGGGATTTGTCGTATTTACAAAAATATGGCGCAACCATGTTTCCGCTGGAGCTGATAAAGCTGTCTAGCCCCACTGCAGGCACCCTTGCGCCATGTTGCAAAGGTGCCTGCGCTGCGGGGGCAATTGTTTGTGTGCAGGAAGGGACAACTTCCTGCACATAATCTTGAAAGGCGATTTGCTCGTTCTATGTGTGCTGCAGAATGCAACACACATGGAAAGTACAAAAAATTAGGAGAAATTAATAATATCTCCTTGTTTTGCCAGTCTAAGACCAGGTATTCACTGGTCTTAGCTTTTGGCGATGCCTCAGCCTTGTAAATATGGGGCAGCGTTAAAAAGTAATGGATGTTGCGGTGGAACACCCACAGCAACACCCATTGCCCTCCCCTTTACCACAGAGGACTGCGGCAGAAAGGGGGGCATATTTCCAAAGTGGTCTTAACGCCACTTTGTACATATGGTGCAGAAAAAGTGATGCACCAATGGCGTTAGAGGCTGCATGATTGCACCATGGCACAAGGGTTTCTGTGTCGGTGCTAGGCAGCTATTTTTTGTGCCAGGGAATACAGTAGGGTTTTGGAAATGGTGGAGTGCAGCGCTGCTAAATTTGGCGCAGCTCCCCCCGTCTGGTAATTATTTGGTAGAGAAGGATTACAGACGCACATTCCTTCGCGACTGCAACTCTGGGAGTGGAGGGATCTGCTCTTTTCCCACCAAGAACGACCTGGAATAAGGCCAGCAAAAGCTGGGTCTAGCTTGGGAGGCTCTGCACTGTTGTGGCAGTGTTTGCATCCATTGCTGAGGACACACTGAGCTCTCGCTCTCCTCCGTTTGCTTTCCACCGCTCCACAGTCCTCCAAGCACCATCCCTGCTGCTTCTCTCCACCTGCGTCCCGTGTTGCTTCCCACGCTCTACTGTTTCTCCCTCACCTGCTCACACTACATTTTTTTTTTTTGTTCGCTGATCCAGTTTGGAGTTTGCATGCACTTCAAAATGACAGTTTTTCTCTTTTTTATCCATGATGCACAGCATGGGGGATGTGGTACAGCATGGCTAAAACCACTGTCAAAGCCAATAGGTCCCAAAGGCAAGATCTGTGACTTTGCTAATGCTTGTTATAATGTTATTGTAAAATAGCACGTCACAATAGTTTGATCCACCGTCATATGTAAGGCACGGCTGTTATTCTTATTCTCCAAATACTATTAAGAGAGCGCTGTAGCTGTGCTTGTAAGAGTTGCCTGCCTTCCTACCACCAAGGTAAGCAGTGTCACAAGAGAAGGACAAATGGAAGAATAAAAATATAACACTTTGTCTGTTGCAAATTCTCCCCTTACCATCTCTCTGCAAAATATATGAATTTGTATAAAAGCACCTAGACAGGCGTCCAAAATACTGTCGCTGCCATGGCGAATCCAAGACATGTGATCATGCTCCTTGTATGCTGCACCGCCTGACACTCTACTAGGCCTGTGTACATGTTTAACGACCATGTCTTTTCTGCATAAGCCTCGATGGCCGCCTTTTTCTGTGACATTCCCTTGTTTCCAATTCTCCTCTATAGAACGCAGTTTGAAAAGTAATTTACTGGGTCATAACGCAGTTAATGCAGGTTTTGCCTGGTTCCATGTCCCTTTGCTCTCTATCATTGTCTCTTTTTGTATATTATTCAGAGTTCTGTGAGCAGAATATGGAACGGGAACATATAGACTTTGGTGCGGCCTATATGATGAGCTACATGAAGTGAAAACTATTGTAAACATCAGTGAACAGTCCAGCATCTCTGCCGAAACCTGAGAAGCCTTCGACTGCTTACCCTCACCACCAAGAGTCAACTGTGGAAGGGGTGTACTTGGCCAGTTTGCAGAGCCGTAGTAGAACAGGCCCCGGGGTATCAGTAGCAAACAGCCTCAACCACCACGGTGGGGCTCAGTGCCTCCAGCCCCAGCCCCAAGCCGGGTCTGACGCACTGCGCTCAAGTATGGACATCACATTACCTTGCAGCGCTAAATATAAGAGTCTGAACAAGTAAACACAACCTGAAACCTTGCCCAGTTTGACTCTTGTGGTTGTTCATCTCACTCCCAAATATTGCGTTTATGTCCTGCCAAATTCTGCTTTTGTATCCAACGAGTAGAACGCCATGTTTCCAGTCTCTAACTTTTGTGTTACAAATTGAGGCAAAGAAGGAAGATTGTAAATTATAATAATCCAGGACAGGGAACGACGACATATCTTTCCCCCTGGGGGGCATATTTACAAGCCCCCATTATCACCACAGCATCACTTTTCTCGACGTTGTGGTGGCGATAGGGGCTTTGCCATATTCACAAGGCGGCGTTAAGCCACTTAACGTGGCTTAACGCCGCCTTGTGGATAGGGCACTCCTTCACGCTATACTTAGCATGAAAGAGCGGGCAAAGGGTCTTGTGGTGGGTGTTCCACCGTAACACCCATTGATTTTGACACTGCCCCATATTTACAAGGGTGGCGTAAATATGGGGCAGCGCCAAAATTAAGAATAGAGAAAACCTGTCCTACTTTGGCGTAATGAGGAGAAATGTTTAATTTCTCCTCGTTTTTGCTGTTTCAATTTGTGCTGCGTTGTGCAGCACACATAGAAACAGCAAAACACCATTGATAAGTGTGCCCTGGGTTCCTGCCAACTAGGTACCCAGGGCCTATGCTCTTTCCCAAAAACTGTGATGTTGCAACCTCAATTGGCAACTCTCTGGCCACATGCAAGTCCCTTGTAAAAGGTAACTTGGGTACCAGGGGCCCTTTTACCTGGAAAGGCCTCTAAGGGCTGCAGCAGATATTGTGCCACCCTTAGAAGCACTGTACCTTAACACACACACACACTGCCCTTGCAGGCTGCGTGATTTGGTGCAGAGCAAAATGATGGCACAGATCCCTGTGTGTCATGCTTCCAATCCACTGCCTATGGCATAGGTAGGCCACCCCTCCAGCTGGGTGCACTATATCAGTGGTGAGGGTGCAGGTGCATGAGCCCTGTACCCCTACAGTGTCTAAGTCCATTCTTAGACATTGTAAGTGCTGTAAAGCCATAAAGTGTATATGGTTTAGGAGCTTGTCATTATGAACCCCACAGCACCATAATGGCTTTACTGAAATCTGGTTAGTTTGATATCAAACTTCTCAGCACATTAAACCCACACTGATGCCAGTGTGGAATTTAATGCAAATGCACTCAGAGGGCATCTTAGAGATGCTCCCTGAAAAACGACCTATCTCTAGTGTCCTGGCTGACTAGCTGGTTGCCAGCTACCACCCCCAGACATGTTTCTGGATACCTGGGTCGAGAACCTCCCGCTCTCGGGGTCCTGAAATAAAGCACATGCTGGGCAGAGGTGCCAAGCCTCCTCCCCCAGGATGGGCAGGGTCCACGAAGGGGAAGCTTCAAAGGCTTGCTGCCTTTGTGAGCTGACCCAGCCATTTGCTGCTCGCAGCAACTGGCTCCTACCGGTTCAAACCCCCACTTTGGGCGGGAGAATCGGTGGGAAAACCAAGATAGGAGGAGAGGTGTGCCCACCTTTGCCAACCCCACCTCTCAGGTAGGGGAGGCAAGACAAAGCACAACTCTCAGTCCCCACTATCTTGTTGATGGGGGGACCCAGCCAACCCGAGTGAGGCTTATATCTCCCTCCTGCAGGAGGGTGGCATAATAGGGGGTGTACCCATCCCAAGGAAAGGACCCATTGGTCCCCACCTGTACCTACCTGAAAAGCCTCTAAATTTAGTATTTAGGGGCAACCCGAACCTTGCCTCCTCATACATGCAAGAAGAAAAGAAGGACCAAAGAGGCGTGCTGAAAGAAGAAGAGGAGGACACCTACTGACTTGGTCCCAGAGGCACATTTGAGCTTGTATGGCATGCTGTATATGTGTTTTTCAAAATATGGAAAACTGCATGGATTTAGCTTGCTGTAGGCATATCAGGGGAGTCAACAGTAAAAAAATAAACAGTCCAGCAGACCATAAAACAGTCCCAAAACAACAAAAAGAAAGGCCCACACACTGACATTTCAGACCAGCCCATCGGGCACTGCCTGATCGCCTTATAGACCAGTTCGACCCTGGTCATTGGTTATAGGTGGAGAAAAATTAACCATTACGGTTCCAGACAAGAACGCCAACTTCCCCATAAAGCTTCAGAAGTAAAACTGCTCTATTTTTATCGGTTTTATGGGAACAAGAAGTCTTTCCACTAGATATAGGCGTCAAAATAATATAGATGCTTGCGAGTTTTTCTCAAAGTTACTTTTTTTCGTAATGGTGCCGGTTATTTGCTTTGACAGCAATGGATATCACCGCTGTGGTAAGAAGGGTGCTGTTTCTATAAACATGAGTGCGTTTCTTATGTCTGTAGCGGGCACCTGTGATACATTTGCTGAGTCAGCAGTTTGTCGGTTCTGCTGTTTCAGCAAAATGAAAGAGGAACAGTTTTCCATTGTGCAACGTGGGCATGTGTGGTATGGCGCGCTGTGAGGAAGACAGCAAAATAGCCACAGCGAATGTACCTTCTCAGCATCCATAATGCAGAAGGTGCCATGTGCAGGGATGACAGCAGTTTGGGCGTTTTATTATGGTCAAGGGTAGAACTTTTGCAGAGCAAGAGAAAACTTCAGTCCTTGGTAAAATGGTCTCGGGTCACTTCTGGTGGCATAGACATAGGTGATGTACTCTTTCGGGTCATGGCAGTCTACAATTGACCCTTGCTTCCTGAAAGGCACACCACCACCACTGCTGCGCCCCATGGCAGACCATCGCAAATTTTCAGAAGAAGACAAGCAGCATTTTGCAGCATCTGTGACTTATTTAGTGATCTCTGTTTAATGCCAATATATAGGTCATTATAGTAGTCTAGCCTAGATAAGACTAACTAAGTGTCCACTGCTTTTTTCAGATCAGGCGGAATAAAAGGTCTCACTTTCTTCAACATTTTTAAGATAAAACAAGATGAGAATAACTTATTTATCTGAGACTCAAAGGTCAGTTTTGCATCAAAAATGACACCTAAATTCCTTACTTTAAAAAAATTGCATTGGAAGAGAGCTAAGAGACTCAAGCCACCATGCATGACCCCAAAACATAGCCTCCTTCCCAAAAATAAGAACTTCTGTCTTTTGTAGAATCAGTTTTAAACAATTTTTGCTCATCCAGCTATTGATTGCTGACATACATCTCTTAAATCGATCACCCACCTCCATCACATTGCTAGAAATCGATACCACCATTTGCGTATCATTAGCATACGCTACTGTGGCGAAGCTAAAAGAATGAATAAGCTAGGCTGAGGGAGCCGCAATATTAGAACATTAGAATGTTGAGAGCGTCATTGAACACAATAGAGTGCTCTGGGCTTCAAATGGCCAGTAGAAGCCCGGAGGTCCAACATTCCAATGTTTGTTCGCAGCTATTGCTTTGAAAAAAGGCCTCATGGAGCCTGAAAGGGATTTCAATCCCCTCTCGCTCTGTTAGGCCTTTGTTTTACAAATTAGAATATTCTGCCCTATAGGGGCAGAATGTTCTAATAGCCTTAGAGTCTTCTGTAGCGGGCTCTACTGGCCATTAAAGGCTGCCACGGCAGGTTCTAAGGCAATATTAAAAAGTTTTGGGCTGAGAGATGATGCTTGGGGAAACCTGCAAAGTAGGGTAAATGATTTTTAAATTAAATTCTCCAAGGGCCAACCTTTGTACGTGACCTTCCAAGAATGAAGCAAGGAGATTCAAGGCTGACCCAGTAATCTCAACGTCTGCCAGCCGTTTTATCATTACCTATTGGCTCACTGTATCGAAGGCCGTGGAAAGATCCAAAAGAATCCCCGCGGGCTCCCCTTCCCCCACCCTTCATCCATAATGCACTCAATACCCTACTGTGGGTCCCAATAACATTACATCACTGGTCCAACCTGATGGCCAAGGGTTGAATGAAGAGTAATTTGAACCTCCATAGAAAGAAAATGGTAATCTTATATGTAAAAATGAGTATTAAATGCTTCTTGGGTTCTGAACAAAGGTCTCCTGATCACTTTTTACTTGCCAATGTCAAATTTATTGGTGAAGAAATTCACGAATCTACATAAATTGGATTTCACCGAGGTTTAGATTTACACCTTTTAAAATTCCCAATCAATTTGAGGAGTACTCCTGGGAAGCTACAAAAGTCTCAGTTACACATGCAGCCTGCCTTGTTCACATTCTTTTTACTTCTGGTGTTCACACTCTACCCGCACAATATAAAATCGCACAACAGAAGCCGATTTAATCCTACCCTTCTCACCACTACATTTCGGACATTTTCACCAGCGAGCTCGTACTTACAGCCAATAGGAGCAGATTATGTAATGTAAAACTATAACAATGTAATACTGCAGGTGATTAAATAAATTTACAAGTGCAAATTCCAATTTTGTGATAGAGCGCTTTGCAGGGGTAAATTGAACTTACTCAGGCAGGTGGTTTTGTGAGTTGGGCCCAATGTGGTGTCCACACTGCCCCGTTTATTTCAGTGGGAGGGGAGTCGATACCCCTGCCCCACTGTGCCCCGCAACCAAACCACAGGAGGTACCCGTAGACCCAGTTGAGACCTGGGTAATAAGTGTATGTAACAATGAACAATGTCTCAACAGGTAATATTTAAAGACAGTTTTTGGAAATCCTTAAAAAAGATTAACCAAAGAAAAGATTAACAAAATACAAAACGATATCAAGAACTACGACACAGTGAAAACATACCCTTACCTATGCGACAAATTTTACACCACCCCATACCAACCACCAAGAACAAGGAATTGGGTTAGATACAGAAAAAAAACAAATGATACCTTTCTTGGACTCTTCCAACACTTCGGTGGAGGACTCTGACCCAGGAGAGAGTAGTAGCTCCGAAAGGATCCCGAATAGACCCCCACTCCTACCTGCCTGTTTTTGAGACAAGAACTGCGGATGCGGAAGAGGCAGGACCAACTACCAATACCAATACTCTTTTCTACCAATGGGGTCTGCCCCAATATACATACCCAATACTGCCCAACAACCAGACATTAAAACAATACCTATCTTCAATCTCTCAGAACACAGCCTATCTTCTCAAGAGATTGTCCTGCTAAGTAAGGGGTTGTCTTTCGTCCCCACGGAACATAGCAATTTTTTGATCTCCAGGAAAGTCTATTTCAATTTCTCAGAAGAATTTGACTCAATCAATTCTTCGGTGAATAATCCACCCATGACCATATACCCCTCATCAACCTAGCCGAAGACAGACCATTCCATACCGATACCGATCTGATGGTTGGTCTCGGTATAGAATCATTATATACCAACATCGCACACGAAGAAGGCCTGTTGATCATACAGAAACTCCTTGATGCCAGACCCAAGCCTACCCGCATCTCTACAGAATTTATTATGGATTTACTTCGTATTACCCATTGCAATAATCAATTCCTGTACAAAGATAGGTTCTGTGTATAAATCAAAGGAGTAACTATGGGGGCTTGTTTTGCCCCTAACTTCGCCATTCTGTATGTCCATCACCTTGAAACCACCCATATCTTGACACCCACCAACCCCTTCTTTGACACATAGGATTCTGGCGACACTATATTGACGACTTTCTCTTACTTTGGCATGACAACACTGACATAGTAAATCCTTCGTAGAATGGGTCAACAATTTCCAACCCCACCTCCAATTCACCTCTGGCCCCAGAAAAAAATGGTCTCCCATGTCTGGACCTGACTCTTCATGTTGAAGAAAATAAAATAGGGACACCATTATTCTGCAAACCGACGGAACGGAACGCACTTCTACATTACTCCAGCTTTCACCCCCGTGGATTCAGAGACGGCCTCCCATATATGCAATTCCTCCGTATCCGTAGGAATTGCAAGTGGAAAGAAGACTACTTCCGCGACGCTGCCATCCTAACTGAAAAACTCACTCAACATGGCTATCCCCACTGATCTGTATCAAGAGCCCGCAAACGAGCCTGGTACAGTCATAGAGACACTCTATTTACACCCAAATAGAAACAAATCAACAAACGTATTACATTTGTCTCCACTTTTAGTTCCTGCAGTAACAAAGTAAGCAAAATTATTTTTTAAAAACTGGAACATTTTGCGCACTCACAAGATCTTTCAACAACCACCCCGATTCTCGAACAGAAATGAAGAAATCTGTCAGACCACCTGGTACATGCCAATAAAAACGGCCAAAGAACTTGACAACAGGGGCTCCATTACTTCATCATGGGGCCTCCCGTCCATACTCGGACACTACAAATGCCAGAACTGTGTGGTCTGCTCCTCACGACCAACACCAAAGACTTCAGAGTGAATGACTGTTGCTACCAACTAAAGAAATTCACCAACAGACGCTCTACTAATGTGATTTACGCTATACCCTGCCCCACAAACCTATTATATATAGGTCAAACAACACAAATGGTGAAACAGCATAATATCCATTATAAGAGCCGCATCCATTGCAAAGTGGACACTGCCCACTAGTCATGTACTACCTTGAGAAAGGCCATTGTTAGACAGATTTCTCCTGGCAAGTCATTGATCAACCTATGCTACCTCAATGGGGTGGTAACCTACAACAGCTCTGAATAAATGCGAGTGCAGATGGATCACTCCCTGCAATTTGGTTAATCATGGCCTGAATACTCTGGATGAATGGAACAATATCATTACTAACTAATTTCTCCCTGATCACCCTATGATAGCCACACACCAATATATACATACACATTGCCTTCGAGTGGTAACCCATTCCACGTCCTGCTACTTATTTGCTTGGGGCTATAATCCCTTTTCTATGTTTCGGGCTAATAAGTTGTGTCCATCTCTATATCCATCTCATTACCCATCTAGGGCCCTATCTGGAGCGTTACTGTACCTTTCCGTTTACAGATATTGGCCTCCTTACTGACCTGTATAATACAATTGTGGCCTCACCTGATCGATGCAGCAACCGATCACTTCTGGGCTTATTATGAGACTATTGTGCCTAATGTTGATTCGGAAAAATATTATTGACCCATGTACATCTGATCGCTGCAGCAACTGTCCACTTTTGAGCTTAAGACAAATGACACGTGTGATCCTTCATTCCATTATTTTTCCTTCTTACTCGCCCTTTAACTTTACTTGCTCGGCGCTTAAGCCCTGCCACCTTGATGACGCGTACGCACGTCCTCCACGTCGTGACACTATGTACATTCCTGCTCCTTATTTTCACTACTTCTATGACTCCACCGGCCCGCTCCGATTAACGCTGCAGCCTGAAAGGCCATTGGAGGATCCTGCTGTCCCAGCTGACCACCAGATTATTCACTCCTACCCCACTGATCGTGAGTTACGGTGAGTCTGTCCCCCTTTTGGTCATTTTCCTTCACGGTCCCTGACTGCCCTCGACTACAGTCCCTCTTTTTCTACCTTTAGTCACGCTACCGGATGTTGTCCTCCTAATGCAGGACACCCGGTTATATTGGAACCTTGCCATAATCGTCCTTATGCAGAAAATGTGGCTGTTTACTAAAGCATCTGACTGGTGATCCATAAATAGACTCTAGCCAAATGGACCACCTTGGCGAGTCCCACTCACTACCTTTGCATTTGCACCGGAAGTGGCGGACTGTACTAGCAATTTCCATCCACCATGTTGGTCACGCCCCCATATACTAATACTAGGAGCCCCTTTAAACACCCTCTTTTTCCATTCACAGGTCTTTCCTTGAACAACTCGCAGACGTCCCGCCTCCCCAGCACACCGAATCTGGGTGCTATCCTCGCTTGCCCCCCTGGAATTAACCTCCTATCGTCACGCAGGTATTATTGGATTTAACCTCCCCCCATCAATGTGGCTACAACAGTGCTTCTTCTATATCTTCTTACTCTGTCTGTCGCTTCTTCCTCTGTCCTCAACACTTACAAATTTGTAACCTGGTCCTGAAGATGACCTGAACTTACAACAGGTCGAAACGTTGTGGTTCATCAAATAATTTATCATTTTCAAATCCTTGTTAATGATTTTGAACCACTACAAGCCCTTTTGTATATAGTGACAATACTGTTTTGCTTTGTGCCGTTTTTTGCTGTTTTTTCACTTGCCACTTTGCACCGTCCACCCTTTGTCACAAGCACAAATGTGCACAAGTCTGTACAGGTTACATGTACATTCAATGTAATATAGTGCTTCTCTTTTTCTCTCATTGTGTTTAAATATAGGACACTCTCTCCAATTATTGCAATACCGACTCATGCCTCCCTGTTTCTTTTCTTGCCACTGTGCCCCGCAGCACATTTAAGTTTGGCTGGGTACTTTTCCACTCTCAGGGTCTCCAATGCATTTCAATCAGTAGCTCGACCGAGGCCCTACATGTTCCTGTCTTTACTGTTAGTCGCAGGTGTGTTTAGGTTAATGTGTAATCTGTCATTCTGATAAATTTCTAAAATGAAGAAAGCCAGCCAGACAAAAACAGGCTGACGAAACTTCATTTGCATGAAGGATTAAAATGATGAAATAACCTTTCCCACAAAAATATGTTTTCGTTCGAAAGGTAAATTCAGGGAAAGAAGAGGACAGCGTGACAACGAGTAAGAGAGGGAAAAGGGTGGGTGGGTATACAGGAAAAATGGGTGGAGTGGAAGGGGGAGGGCTTATAGTAAGGCGCTTGCTAAACAAAATAGGAATGAAGCAGGAGGGCAAGTTGGAGATTTTAAAAACAAAAAGGGAGTAAAGCAAAAGGGGACTAAGGGATTTTTAATAAAAAAATAATTTAATAAAGGGTTTTGTAAAAAAAAAACACAGGAGTAAAGCAGAAGGAGAGTAGCATACGGAGTATAGAAAGAAAAGCGATATGCCTTAAACAAAAATGGGGAAAAAACAAACGCGGGTTTAAGAGGCCAAACTCTACCCACAGAAGAGCACAAAAAAATCTGCCTGATGAAAAGAATATTTCGTCAACAAAGGCTTTTGAACAGGTGAAACCCAATCTCAATAAAACAATGTTATCAACAATGGTTAGACGAAAACATTTCCTCGGAACCACTTACTGAAAGCAGGAAGTTGCTGAAACAGATCTTGATTTTTTTAACAACAAAAAACAAGTAGGATTACTGCAAAAAAAATTGTAGGTTTCCCTCAAAGTTACTTTGATAAATAACTAACAGCTAATGTTAGGTCGAATTATTTGAGAATTTGTGTGTTCTACTTGCATTTGTTTACAATTGACTGTACTTTGAAACAAATTCCATATCACCCTCTTAAATGTAAGTTTTGCTCAAAAGGACTTGAATGTCTTGATCATATTTTATTGAAATGTCTTCATTTTTGTAAACCAAGATGATTATATTAAATGTACACATCTCTTTGACATAAGACTTTTATGCTAATTAAGCACTCACAGCATTAAGCGAGAGTACGATAAGTACATAACATGTTTTGTCAAGCTTTTTTGAGTACTTTACTATGGAGGACAGGAGAAAGAATCAAAATTAATTTCTTAAGAGTATTTAGCTGATTTATAAACTGCATTAAAAAATGTTTTAGGCCTGAAAAGTTTTAATGAAATACTGTATTGCGTTTAAAAATGAAAACACAATTCAACTAAATAAACCGAAAAGCATTAATCAGCCAGATGACCTTTCTAGTGCATCCAAAGACCATAAATGAGCGCTCATCTTAAAGGAGCTACTTTGTTAGGATATATCAAGGTTTTCCTTCCAACACCAAGGCTAGGAGTGATGCTCCTTTGGAGAAGAAGGAGTGGGGAAATATAAAAAAAAATCTCCTGCCTCCAAAAGCAGATATCAAAGGACAGGATGTGGAACCATTTTGACTAAAACATCCCTAGAATAAGGTTCCTCACAAAGAATTTTCTCTAATTCCCCTATGTGCGTGACTAGAGTACTCGCTAAATGGTTGAGAAGCTACAAAGCAATAAAACTCAGAGAGAACGTTGAAAATGATTTAAAAGAATGAAACTGAAGAGTTTTAAGAGCAAGGCAAGGTAGAGTAAATATGTGATAAAAAAAACACTCGCAAGGAGAACAGGCCAGAATGGAACTGTTGGAAATGGCCCTTTTTGCAGGGTTATCCCCAAACTTTTTGCTTCTTCCACCTATTTTTTCCTGACCTGCTGTAGTTGGTTTTAGGTTCTGGGCACTTTACCACTGCTATTCAGTGCTAAAGTGCATATGCTCTCTGTGTAACTTGTGTTATGGATTGGTGTTTCCATGATTGGCATATTTGATTTGCTTGTCAGTCCCTAGTAAAGTGCACTGAGTGTGCGAGGGCCTGTAAATTAAATGGTACTAGTGGGCCTGCAGCACTAGTTGTGCCACCCACATGAGTAGCCTAGAAAAGGTAACTCAGACCTGCCACTGTAGAGTCTGCGTGCAGTTTGTAACTGCCTTGTCGACTTGACAAGTGCACCCACTTGCCAGGCCCTAACCTTTCTTTTTCTCACATGTGAGTCACTACTAAGGTAGGCCCAAGGTACCCCTGTAGGCAGGGTGCAGTGTATGTGAAAGGTAGGACATGCACTGATGTGTGTGACATGTCCTGGTACTGAATTACAGTGCGGCTATCTGTCCCATAGGAAAGCATGAGAGTTCATTTATAACATCTTATAAATATAACGTCCAATTGGGACCAGATCGGAAAATAAAGTTTATAAATCGACGCAGCTGCCTGCACCGTAGTTCGAGGGCAGCGCTCGTAAAGCTATGCGACGCACCGACCTCATCCCGTACCTCAGCCTTGGCCTACTGACGCCGGCGACATTGACTCCAGTTCGTCAGCCGACGACATCGCTTCAGCAACAACAATGCTGTTGCTTGCACCGTGACCTGCCAGCACCGCGACGAGCACCGCATCACTTCGCACCGCGACCCTGGTCTCACCGATGCCGCCATCTGATGCCACCATCAAGCCGCTGCTCGCACCGAGACCTGAGGGCATCGCACGCCGCACCGCTGCACTTCGCACCGCAGCACTCGACGTCCGCCGACACCAGTGCTCCTGACTTCAACCGCGAGGAGTTCGATCTGCAACGCGTGTGACTTCAAGGGCCTGATGACTCCTGCACCGACCACCGGAAATGACGCCTGCGGATGCTGTGCTTTCGGAAGCTCAACGAGAGGACGCCAATGCCCTGCATTTCTAAAGGTACTGTTTTGCGGGTCTTCCCGACACCGTGGCTGGCCTGCAACGCCGCAGTGAGCCAGAACTGTTTGGATTTGTTTGTTCACAACGCCGTGATAGCCCCGGACGAAGCTATTTATTTCAAGGAACTTTATTTCAAGGTTATTTTGATAACTGAAGATTTCTAAATACTGTATTGTGCACTCTTATTGTTTCTGGTCTTGTCTCAAGTATTTAGAAATATTGGATATTCTTCTAAACTGGTGTGGTGTCCTTTTGTTGTGCTTACACTGTATTACTGTTGGATATGTGCAAATGCTTTACACACTGCCTCTAAGATAAGCCTGACGGCTCATGCCAAGCTACCAAGGGGGTGAGCAGGGGTTATTTTAGGAGTGTAACTCCCTTATCCTGACTAGAAGGAAGAGTCCCTACTTTGACACGGTGCAAACCATTGCCAAATAGAGACCCCCATTTCTAACAGCAACGTTGAAACAGATTGATCCTGTACGGCTTAATGTCCATCAACCCACCCGAGGGCTCAAAAACACTTTTAACCTCTGTCCACTAAACTATAAAAATAGCAAAAATGCCACCAAACTGGAGTATCTTAGTAAACTCCCTCTCTAAAGGATGGAGTTCCTGGAGGTCTCCTAATTGACAAAGACCCTCAAGGCAGAAGGATGACAAGTCGGTTGACTGGCACTGGCACTTTGTGACAGGATTCTCTTATTTATTTATTTATAAAGTTTTATATAGCGCGAACATGATCCCGAGGGATATCAGCGCGCTTTACTATTGGCGGATAGGAAGGTAACAGTTGCATTACATGTGCCACATAGGAATACCAAACAGAACACATATCAAATAGGACTCGCAGAACAAGAACGGTTACAAATACAAAGGGTCGACAAAGAATAAGATAAAAACTGGTACACAGCGAAATAGGAGGGGACAAAATGATTCAAACCAACAAGAATAGCATCCAGCACAGGGCTTAAAGGTGTAAGTCCAATGCATTAGAGCAGGCGATCCATCACCCTATTAAGGTAAGAACTTGTTCATAAGGAATCTTTTTACTTCCAGTTTGAAAGCAACCTTTAACCTCCAATGGGAGAGGTGGAGACGGAGCCCGGCCTGAACGATAAACATGGAGAGCTGAGAGGAGAGAAGGGAGAATCCTTTCTGTGACAACAGTAGAGGGAACACAACTGCCACCAGGACCAGAGCCACCTCCTATCTTAACAAAAGGGTATAAATTAGGCTATAGAGACTACAAAGTGTGTAAGACACCCATGAGCCGCCATAAGTAAAGGGTCTATCATCCTCAAGGTATTTGATCAAGGAACCTGGGACAGGCCAGCATGCTTTGTTCCAGGGAGGCAAAGATGGCAGTCCATAAATGCACCATACTCCATCCAATCTGAAAGGTTTCTGATGAAAGGAACTTCCTGCTGAACTGGTCCATTTTCCTGTCGTGTATTCAACTACCAATAGAGAATAAATGTTGACTGCTGCTTGGGAAAAAGGTTAGATAAGCCAGATCCACTATTCTCTGGGACCGTATATCCCCCTCCTGTTGATCTAGAGTATGGGTACTCACAAACATTTTCCCAGGGGCAGAAACGTACTGTCTGTGGCATGCCCGAGGGCTGCACCGATGCCAACACTAGGAGCATCAGGATAATGAAAGGTGAACGTAGGGGGGCCCAAAGCAGATGCATGGTGTGCACAACAAACTGAGCCTTCACGTGACTTCTATCTGCCACCTATGCTCTATTCTTATGCACCAAGAATTAAAATCAAAGCATTAACTTCTGATATAAAACATGAGTGGGAAAGAGATACTCATCTGGTGGCTGAATTGCAAAATGTGAAACCAGAAACCTGGTATCAGTCCTGGCTTCCCCACTTGACGAAATTGTGTGATCCTAGGCAATTGGTTAATTTCACTCTGCCTCCTAATTCTTCATTAACACATTTGAGAGGGAGGATGTGGCGTGAGGGCCAGAGCTGGCGACTATGGAGCTAGTAAATAGGTTTTGAGTTTTGGATTTTGGTGTCAGCATCCTTGATTTTAGACAAATCACTTAATCTCCCCGTGCCTACAAAAATGAATGTGTAAAGAAACTAGTGCTAATGTAAAGCACTCCAATAACTTTGGGTGGTGTTGGCACTCTATAAAACTGCACATAAAAAGTAACTGGTGCTAATGTAAAGCGCTCCAATACTTTTGGGTGGTGTTGGTGCTATATAAAACTGCACAAAAAAATTGAAACAATCACAGTGTTAGGCTGGGTTGCAGTAGTGAACATGAGGAAATACAGCGCATCGACAACCACATTAAAAGGACTGCTTTTGTTATGGACACTGAGGGGCAGGCAGACCTTGATGACATCAATTCTCAGCCTGGCTCCTTTGAAGAGAGTTTAAGTTAAGCAAAAATTGGCACAAGGAAACATTTCACCAGTGAATGCTGAAAAGGTAAGAAAGTACCCCAACAGGAGAAATTTGAAGAAATAGAGCCACACACTATGAAAGGAGAAGCAATAAGGTGAGTCATGGGCAGTTCCATCATTTTGCACAGGAGAAACATGGCTATGCAATCACAGCAGAAGACACAGGTACTTTAGAGGCTCTAACACGACCTGTGATAACGCATACCTTCACTTGAAGTCAGATTTTTCAGCTATAAACACCATTGCCAAACAAACACATAAGGTGTAAACAAGCACACACCTAGTGCCCACTCGTGTGGAAAATAAACAGAAACTGCACGTGTGCCAAGTAATAGCAGCCATGCACAAATGCTCCAATTGGCACATCAGCTATACACTAACAGGACATTAAAATGCAGAACACCAACACTCAATAGAACGAAACAGACTACAATGGAGGTTTAAAGCAGTGACGGGTCGGGGGAGGGGGCTATTTGGGGATGGGGCAAGCACCCAGAGGTGCGAGGGGGCAAGCAGAGATGGGAGGAAGGAGGTGGGGGAAACGGAAAGCAACAATGAAGGAAATGAAGCTACTGGGTGGGGGAAACGGAAAGCAGCAACAAAGGGAAAACCAGTGGCGGGGGAATGGAGGGGGTGATTTGTGGATGGGGAAAGCACCGGGAGGTGCGAGAGAGCAAGCAGAGATGTGAGAAAGGTGGTGGGGGAAACAAAAAGCAGCAACAATAGGAAAAGCAGTGATGGGGAGGGGTGATCTGCGGATGGGGCATTAGGGCGCGTGGGAGGAGACAGAGCTGGTAAAAGCACAAGCACTGTGCGGCGTGCTGAAAAAAAAAAGAAAAAAGTAGGTCGTAAAATGGTCGCAAAAACGGTAGCAGTGGATGTTTACAAGTACTTGGTCCGTGCTCTGGGGAGAGGGCAAAGAATATGAGACAGATGATGGAGCCAGCAAACGGGAAGCCAGTGGGAGGGCTGAAGTACACAGATTAAACACAACATGTCTCTTCGAGACAGCGCATGCGCTGTCTAGCTGAACCTAAAAAGGGACCTCTGTTCCAAGAAGGGAACAACAGAGCACCTGCCTACTGAATGGAAATAAAAAATTTACTGTGGCGTTCTTACTTATGGGTCGTCTATGGTAAGAGGTTACGCTAAGCTTAATAACATTTATTTGGGGGGTTTTCTGATTTAAATTCCAGGGAAGTGGGAAATTAGAAAGTGGGTTGGTGGAAACATTCCAAGATGGTAAGAATTGTGAAAATGAAAAGACGTGGTGGTGATGATTTGGGGGAATGGGTCTGGTAGTGCAGTGGACTAATGCAAACATTCCAGGTGTCTGTATTAGACCCCATGATTACAGGTGCAGCTTCTGGAAGGTCCACTCATCCTCTGTCCTCCTGAGGTTGCTAAAATGAGCAACATTGAGTTGGGTAACAAGCATCTGATATCTATCAATAGCGCCAACAGACCTCTACAAATACACCAGTAATGTTTTGTTTATCTGCTTGATTACAAATGCAGGTGGTGCTCCAAGCCTACAGTTATCGTCTCCCTTCTGTAGTGCTTCATCAGCATTCCATGTGGATTTCAAATATTGCTAAAGCACTGTCAATCCACAGCTAGGGCAACAGGCTTACACATGAGTTTTTGAGTCTAGGTGGTTTCATCAAGTATTCTGCAGCTTTTCGGAACCCAGTCCTGGGTTTTCTGTAAACAAAAGGATGATCTCTGTATTCAGACTTTATGGAGTTGATGAACCGATAAGCGATCTTTAAGAAGATGTGTATATATCAACAGAGTTCTGCTTACACCTCAGATTTTCACTGACACCTCCAGTTTCCATTGTTTTTGTTCCAATTGCGCTTAGTGTGTCATTGGTTGCTGTGGTACTCAACAAAACCCTATGCTGCTTGTTGATTGCAGAGATGAAAAGCTGTTGTTGTGATATATAGTGAAGTACAACTACCCACTCACTCAACCGATGAGGAGTTGGATGAGGTACCTTTTCTGCGTCCAATGTCTATAAATGGTTGGGAGCATGTTTCTTGGACAGTCCACATCCGGCATTCAGCCATCACTGTCTCATGGATGCAGATGTTATAGCTGTATAGTACCACATGAATCTAATGAGTGACTTGAGCAAACCCAGACAATATCTGGGTGCCCAATCTTTGCTTTACATTTTGAAATGAAATGAAATGAAAAAGGATTTCTAAAGCGCATGGCTGCCCTTGAGCTGCCCTTGAGCGTCCCAGTCCTTCAAACCAGCTCTTACAGGTCATCGTCACCAAATATAAAAGATGTTCCTTTTCTGGACACATTCGCCCTGGTCTGTGGCATTCCATTTTTATTTATCAGTCCTAAGCAAGTGGGAGAAAGGGAAAAAGTCCCAATGACATATTTATAGTGACTCTCTTTGTTGGGTGTTTATAAAAATCTGCACACACACCAATAAAAGTTTGAGAGGGTATACTAACAAAAGAAAAATGAATTATCTGTGAATCATAGATTTTGTGGCGTAGGTGGTTCACCAGCAAACAGTATTGGGCACAATTTCCGTTGGCAAAGACAATGATCACATTTATAGTGTTTTACACACTCTTTCGCAATTATTTTGTAAAACAAAGGGGGTACACAGGTGCCTAAGTCTGAGACCATGAGAGAGGAAGAAGATGGCCTTCAGGTAGCATGAGAAAGGAAGAAGAAGATGACCTTCAGGTAGCATGAGAAAGGAAGAAGATGACCTTCAGGTACCATGAGAAGGGAAGAAGAAGATGACCTTCAGGTAGCATGAGAAAGGAAGAAGATGACATTCAGGTAGCATGAGAAAGGAAGAAGAAGCTGAACTTCAGATAGCATGAGAAAGGAGGAAGAAGATGAACTTCAGGTAGCATGAGAAAGGAGGAAGAAGATGACCGTCGGGTAGCATGAGAAAGGAAGAAGAAGATGAACTTCAGGTAGCATGAGAAAGGAGGAAGAAGATGACCTTCGGGTAGCATGAGAAAAGAGGAAGAAGATGACCTTTGGGTAGCATGAGAAAGTAAGAAGATGACTTTCAGGTAGCATGAGAAGGGAAGAAGAAGATGATCTTCAGGTAGCATGAGAAAGGAAGAAGATGACCTTCAGGTACCATGAGAAGGGAAGAAGAAGATGACCTTCAGGTAGCATGAGAAGGGAAGAAGAAGATGATCTTCAGGTAGCATGAGAAAGGAAGATGACCTTCAGGTAGTTACATGAATGCCAACTATTTCAGCTCAGCAAGCTGAACTCCATTTCTAGTCATCAGAGCCATGATGGGAAAGAGACTTTAAAGACCACAGATGGGGACTTTCTTTAGGCGTGGTTAGCATGAGCAAGAAAATATGGCTGCAGCAGTACAGTTACGCTAAGGCAATAACTGCCATTTTGTCTAGGTGCTCATTGAGGACTGGGGGGCATTGTCCCAAGCTTCTTGATAGGCCTCTTTCATGAAAATACTACTTAAGTCTTGCTTGCACCAGTGCATCGGTGTGGAGATAGCATGGGTACATCACAGAGAAATGTTATTAGTCCCTCGAAGATTGTTCTCCATTTCCGTTTGTTGTTAAATAGCTGCCTTCCGCAGATGCTAAGCTCCAACAGCGTCTAAGCTGCAAATATTCATCTCACTTAAAATAAACTCTCTCTTCCGCCTGTCAAAGCAGCAGAGATGAATTTGCAAAACCATATCCACCAACCTTACATGCCACAAAGCCTCCAGACTTTGAAACTGAGTGCATGGAGAGAAGTCTGGTCTATTGTGCAATGGACTCATTGATGAGAGAAATGTAGTCAATTTCAACTCTTAAAAACTGCACTGTTTCTCCAGGAACATTTTTGTGACCTGACTAATCTAGGCGAAGGGTGGACTATATTGTTGAGGCACGCAGTCATACTCCACATAGGCCAGTCAGCCACCACTTTATGGTAGATATGTACAAGGAATGGCGGAGAGAGGCTTTAGCCTTCCTGGCTTAACGCCTCTCGCCGCCACTTCTGAAATGCAAGGCTGCACCATATTTACAAGAATGTGGTGCAGCCTTGCGTTTCCCCCTGTGATGATACTAAGTTTCGCAACCTAAAACCAGCGCCGGTGTCTGCATGCAGGGAAGGATTGTTTATGTATAGGGAGGTTCCCTTCCTGCACATAAACAATCCTAAAATGCCATTCTGTCACTGTCATGTGTGCTGCTTCATGCAGCACACATGAAAGTCACAAAATGGCATTTTTTAAAGTATTGTTTATGTACAGGAAGGGACATCTTCCTATACATAAACAATTCATGGCATTTAGCTTTTTCCATGCGTGCTGCACAAGGCAGCACACATGGAAAAAGCAAAAACCAGGAGAAATAATGCATTTCTCTTTGTTTCGTCAACTTTAAACCAGGTTTTACCTGGTCTTAAGTTTGGTGCTGCCTCCTATGTACGCCACCCTTGTACATATGGGGCAGTGTCAAAATGAATGGGTGTGTGTGGTGGAACGCCCAGCGCAACACCTACTGCCCACCCCTTTCACGCTAACCATAGCGTGAAAGGGGGCCTTATTTACAAGGCAGCGTTAAGCCATGTTAAGTGGTTTAACGCTGCTTTGTAAATAAGGCGCAGCCCCTATCGCCACCATAACATCAATGTAAGTGACGTTGTGGTGGCAATAGGGGCTTGTACATATGCCCCTATGTGTCTCCACTGTTCAGATGAACTTCTTAAACACTATCTGCGCCACAGACTTAGGAGTTTTCATATTTTCTGGTTACATTTCTCTTGCAACATCCCAATGTGTGAATAGATGATCTCAGCTGAAATAGTCCAACTTCCTGGGGCTTCTCACTCATGCAGCTGGACTTCAACACATCTGTTTAAATGTGGCCGTCCTTGGACAAACCTATTTGTATCAACACTTATGCACCAATGCTGAGGCCCTGCCACAGGTTTAGAGATCTGCCTGAGTGAGAAGTGGACAGTGTTATGGTTCAGTGAAGACTATTGTGAGAAAACAGCTCTTTTTACAGATGCCCCCCACTTTTTGCCCCATTTGGACAACTGGATGCTGGTTTTCAACTCTAACTGTGCACTGAAGCCTGCTCCGGCCCGAAGGGATGTAGGCAGTGGCTGAGCTGTATGACCAACGATACCAATAAAGATCTTGTTTGTTAAAAAAAAAAAAAAAAAACAGTGCACTGAAGCCTGCTAACCCTTCCCAGTGCCAGTGCTCTCTCCCTAAAACTGACATGTGTGAACTGGTAACCCCAATTGGCAAAGGACTTTAACCCCCATACGTCCTCAATATATAGTACTAGTGGTACCTATGACATAGATGTTAAATGAGCCACCATGGCCTGGAGCACTGTTTGTGCCACCCTGAGTGCCCCCCCCCCGAGTAAACTACTGACAGCAGTCATTGTAGACTGCAGGAGCAGTGTAAACTGTACTAACTCGACTTTGCCCTCACCAGGTGTGGTAAAGTCAATACACTTCTTTTAATATATGCCAGTCACCCCTAAGGAAGACATCCCAAAGCCCAGGAGGCAGGGTGCATTATATTAAAGGTGTGGACATGACCCTATAATGGCCTTCACAATTAAAGGACACTATAAATGATAGACGGTCCATAGGATAACGTAGGCTGGGACCTGGGCAAACCCAAGGTTGGCAGCTCCATTATGGTACCACCTAAATATGTTGTGTTTGGTATCAAACAACGTGCCTCATCCCCCCTGAAGTGAATCTCGGGTTGAAGTCGATGTAGCATGCACCCAGGTGGCTTCCTTAGAGGTTGCCCATCTGGTTGCCTTAGCCTTTCCTGTGCTCTTGCTGACAGCCCGTGCTTGCTGCCACCAGGACAGGTATCTAATCCCCTGCCAGGAGGTGTGAAATCTCCCAGGAGTTAGGAACAATGGCCTGAACGGGAAGGCGGTCACACCTCCCTCCCTGACAGGCTAGCAACTGAAATGGCACATCAAGGCAGTGTGCTTCAAAGCCTTCACTGCCTGTGATATACAACCAGGTTGCATCATAAAGGAGGAAACAGCCCTACCCTGCCCTAGGCACATTTACACCCTGGCAGGTGAGAAAATTAGGTATTCAGTAGGTCAGTCGCGGCCGGCATGACTCGCGGAGGAGGATGCGCTGGGGAAGGTGGATGCGCGGGGGAGGGTTGCACGTGGGGGGGGGGGGTCATACAGGGGGGTTGCGCGAGGAGAGGTTTAATTTAAAAAAAAAAAAATAATGTACTTACCTTTGAGCCAGTCGGGTATCACGTCGTCTCTTCTCCTGCAGGAACAGAAAGCAGGCAGCCAGGCTTCCACCCCTAAGCAAATCACAATGCTGCAATCAGCGTTGTGATTGGTCTGGATGCAGCCCAGCTAAGGGCTAATGGCCTGCCCATGTTCTCCATGTAGACTACATTGCAGCCTACATGGAGGAGGGCAGAGTGTGTATGACTGGTTTGGTCGGCCCCAGAGGGCCGACCAAACCAGTCATGCAAACTCAGGAGTGGGCACACCGCTCCCCCCCTGCCCAGCCCTGCTTGTAGAGCAGCCCTGCCCATTCGCCCGCCCCCCACCAAACCCTTCTGCTTTCTCACAGTATGGGAAGCAGAAACAGTTTCTGCTTCTCGCACTGCGAGAAAGCAGTGGGGCGACACCCCCAGAAGGCTAGCCAGACCTCTAGAGTGACATACCTGGTCTGTACAGTTAAGTAAGCCAGTTTTAAAAGTGGTAGACTAGTGGGTTCAGAGTAGAAAAGGTGACCTACAACCCTGGATGTGGTCACCTCAGGGGTGGATTAACCACTGGGGCTAGTAGCCCATTAGCCACTTGCACCCACACTCCTAATGCCCCTAAATCTAGAATTTAAGGGCTACCCCTGACACCATAACCTCAGCTCTGAACCAGCCTGCATCAAAGAGGACAAAAAGGAGACCCGAGTCTGCGACAACAGGACTTGCACAAACCAAGAGAGGAATACTCTACACCTGTGGCAACACTCCTGGAACTGTAAAACGGAGACTCATTCTAGGCTAAAGCTTGGTTCCCCCACACAGAGCGACCCATGTGAGAGCCAGAAGCAACCTCACACTCCCCTGGACTAGTGGCACTAGTCCCCTGCAAACTGCAGGTAAAACAACTCTCCGAATCTGAAGACCTGCTGGCCATTGGGCCCTCCAAGGGATTGCCCAAATCCAGAAGGTCTAGTACTATGTGGGAACTGTAGTCCTGCCCTCCACAAAGTTTCAGGCAGCTACTGTGTTTCCCAGACCTCCAGACGTCGAAGTAACCATCTGCTGTGCTTACCGCCGCCAAGGATTGTTGTTTGCCAGTCAAGCAACAGACCCCCATCACTCGACGCTGCATTTAGAGGAAACTCCATACTACCTTTATTCGACATCAGCAGTTGCCCCATTGTTGAGATGTTGCTCCCTGTTCCCCCGCAGCACTGTGTAAGTGGTAAAAGCAGCTCTCATGTGGCTCCCGTTCAGCACCAGGGACAGCCAGGACAACCCTGCACCCAGGCTCTATGGGCCAGATAAAATTGAACTAGCTATCATGGTTTGGTGCTAGGACCTACATCAACTTTACCCTCCTTGGGTTCCACGCAAATCGACCTGCAAGGGACCGATTTTCATTACCACTCTTTCCCATTGACCACAATGCAAACGTTCTGCAGTATTGAATTGCTGCAATCTAGGTTTCTTCTAAAATCCATAACTTGGGGAGTGGCCAAGATGGCGACGGAGTAAGACGTAGGTCTCCATCTCTGCCGTGCAGAGGCCTACCTGCCGCCCTCAGTAAAAGCTTATGTGGGTGGAGTACGTTACCAGCGGGACATCAGGGAGGGCCTAGACTCCCAGTAGTGTGAGTGTGACCCTGACGGCTCACCCAGGGTCAAAGAAAAGAGAGGTCAGCCCGGGACCCGTACGGGAAAACGCGGAGCCCTTCCCGGACGCGTCTCGAGCTGCCGAGAGCCTCAAGCAGAGGACGAGGCTCGACCTCCCACGGGACGTGTCCCAGCAAACCAAGACAGGAGCTGGGGGCTGCCGCAGTGGATCTGCGGAGAGGCAGTGAGCGGGCCAATTTAAACACAACTGGTGATGGAGCTAGGCAGGCCATTCTGGGCTATGTCGCAATTACAGAGGGCTGAGTGGAGACGGCCCTGTCAGTGAGGAGGCCCCGAGCAGTGGGAGAATTCTGCAAGTTGAAGCCCCTTGGACCTGCACAGAGGAGCCTCGTTCCTGAGAAGAGTGAACCCCGCCAGCCGAGAAGGTGCATTAAGCTAGAGGGTTTAATGTGCCTTGAAGTAGGGGCGATTTGCTGGAGGCAGTGACAAGGAACCTCTGGGAAGTGGCCTGACTCTGGCACTGGATTCCCCCCCCCCCCCCACCCCTGTTGGGGTTAGCGACGAAAGCAGTCAGTTGAGGGTCCTGGCAGGAACTCTGAGATCTTGTCGTGTTGGATGGCCCCAAGAACGGCTGAGGACGTATCGACAACCAAAAGAACACAGTGGGGGAGGCGGGGGGGGGTCACCAACCTGGTGTGGAGAACTAGCGCGGGGATCCATGGAGACGGAGCCCAGATGCCCGTGTGTAGAGTCATATTGGGGCCGCCATGAAAGAGCAGAGAGCCCTAGAGCGGACAGTGCGCAGACCAGCACCGAGGACAACGACCTGAGCAGAAGTCGGCGGCTGGCCTGAAGGAGGCAACGGAGGCACAGTGAGTGAGCACTGACAGATTCTAGGCGTGGTCGGTCGACGTGGGCCACGGGGCACAGGAGTGGCGAAGAGAGAGCCAAATTGAAGGGTGCTGGGCTTGTCCCAGGCAGATGTGGTGGAGACATTCTCGGCCCACCAACAGCAGAGAGTGAGGTACAGGGTCTGCCATGCGAGGAGGCTGATCTTACCTGCACCGGACAGCTGGGGCACGTGCAGAGGTTAAGTGGACGTCATACAGTCATAGCTAGAGGTCAGTTTGAGAGTTGCGGGACCCAGAAGAGTGAGGGCAGGTGCTGGACCAACACACGAATACTCACACCCCCCTCCAGAGGGCCCAGCAGTACAGAGCGAATGAGGACCGCAAAGGCAAAGAAAGGGAGCTCCATCCAGGATATGCTTATGAAACCAATGGGCTCCCAAGGCAGAGAGCCCCGGGGGGGAGGGAACGAATAGGACGACCTCACCGTCAGTGGAATAACTGGAAGCTCCGGTCACGCGCCCATACCTGGAGGCCCTATTTTCAGACCTGAGAGATGACCTTGTGGAGGTTATAAGAGACCTCTCGAGTGAACTTCAAATAGTCCGGAAAGAGGTGACAGACATTGGTGACCGGGTGGATGCCCTTGAGGGGTGTGAAACCTCCCGAGACGAGGAAATCGAGTCACTGCAACAAGAAATAATTTGCTTATCTGATCAACAGTTGAATCTACAAGCACATGTGGAGGACTTTGAAAATCTCTCCAGACAAAATAACATTCGATTAAGCGGGCCCCTAGACAGGCAGAAGACATAGAGGCCTAATTCACAGACCGGTTCGCCCAGATCCTGGGAGACACCCCTGCATCAGAGATCCACTTGGATAGAACCCACAGGGTGGGCCGCGGGGCCCTGGTGTGCCCCGATCACTGGGCATCTGGACCTTTGTCCACAATTTCTCCATGAAGAAACGGATCCTGAAAAAGGCCCGAGAGACGCAGTCGGTTATGTTTCGGGGAAAGGCCCTTCACCTGTTCTAGGACCTTGAGGCCTACACGCTGCAGAAAAGGCGAGGGTTTTGCCCGTTCATGACCTTTCTGCGTGCCAAGAAAGTGGCTTACTCCTGGAGACACCCATTCAGGCTGATCTTTCGATGGCAGGACCAGCTCCATTAATTCTGCTCCCTGACAGCAGCATGTGAACTACTACAGATAGAGCTTCAGGAGGAGACCCGACCGAAGGCGCAATCCGGAAGACAAAGAACAGAGGGCCGATGGAGATTGCGATGGGCCGCCGCCAACCGGGGGGGGGGAGGCCTGAACCTGGCGACCATGGCATCCGAAAGCAGGGCCCTGCTGGACAACCTAGCAGAAGATACTGCATCTAACGACTAACGATTCCACCGGCGGTGATGCAGCTTGGGTTGGGGGGCTGGCAGGGAGGGCGGGTGGCCAGGGCTGGGGAGGCTGAGTGGAACGCAGAAGACTTGATCACTATCCCACACAGAGACTTCACCACTGGTAGAGGGATGAACTTTTCATTTCCCTCCCCGATACAGGGATATGGTTGTTAACGGGTACCCGTCATGAAGGCAAAGCTCATACTTTTTCCACACATGGATCAGAAGGAACCCCAAAGGACCCAAGAGGAAGGGAGGGGGCTTTCAAGAACATATCAGAAGAAAAACTGGAGGTCACTATGGCGTCATTAGTGAAAGGCCTGAGGGTGCTGACCCTCAATGTCAAGGGCCTGGATAAACCGGTCAAGAAGAGGGAGATACTCTCTTATATGGACCACTCTCAGGCGGATGTCTACCATTTTACAGGAGATGCACCTGCAACATGAAGATTTGAATAGACTTAAATCCTGAGCCTTCCCACAGCAGTTCTTCTCCTCATTACCACACAAGATGGCGGAAGTGGAGTTACTGTTCTCCCGCTCTTTTTGCGGAAAGCAGGGGATGAAAGTTGTGGAGATTAAGGGCTGCCTCCTGGGATATCGCATCCACTTTGGCTCTCATTCCATAATTCAATGGGGCCGATTATGCTCCTAACGAGGGACAGGAACAGTTTTTAAATGATGCAGTAGCGGACATCATGACTACACAGGACCGATGGGTGGTTCTGGGGGGAGATCTAGACCTGGTATTCCATAACGAACTAGGCCGGTCGACCCAGACCAAGGAAGCAGCAGGGCTGGTAAGTCCACGGGTCCCTATGGCTGCAAGAGTTGGTTTTGAAGGATCTGTGGTGGGTCACACACCCAGAGTCAAGAGATTACACCTTCTACACTCACGCACATAAAGCCTACGCTAGGCCCGACTACTTTTTGGCTTCCAGGGAGGTCCAGACAGCGACACGCTCTGTAGAGATTGAGCCACGCTCTCTATCCATTCACTCAGTGGTCCTGTTGGACCTCACCCTTCCACTTCCCGGTCAGAGGTCCCGCTCGTGGCGCTTACGTGAAACCGTATTCCACAGACCAGAGGTAGTACAATAGGTAGACAGGGCGATTAGGGACTACCTGGAAGTAAACGACACCCCAGAGACCTCAATAGCGATGGTTCAGGATGCACTGAAAGTGGTAATTAGAGGGGAGCTGATCGCCATCTCTGCAGCGAACAACAAAGTCAGGCAAGACAAGTGCATACAATTGCAAAAACAAATGCGGGAAACGCATACACCACCGCACTGGGGTGACCAAGGTTTGGCAACAATTAGAGGCGGTTAGGAAGCAGTTGGCCGGCCTGGATCTAGAGAACGCGGAGTACTCAATACTATACCTTAAACATGCATTTTACGTAGGGGGGAACAAATGTGGGAGAATGCTATGGAATAAACTTAAAGGACAGTGCCAGGCCAATGCGGTGAAAGCATTGATGACAGAAGAAGGGACAGCGATTGAGGGAGAGGAGGCTGTTGCGGCTAGGTTAGGATCCTTTTACAAGGATCTATATTCGGCGCAAGATTTCCCACCCCAGAATATTTCTGAGTTTTTTGCAGGGAGCTACAGTAATGCGCTTAACAGTGGTACAGGTGGCAGGCAAAGATAACCTGCCACCTGTTCCACTAATAACCTGATTAGCAGGATCCCAGTCAGACTAGTCAAATACTGCTTAACACCAGGCAAAAAGTGCGGGTAACCATAGAAGCAGATCATACTTTCCTACATGTGGCCCCTGCACTTGGTGAGCCTGGTGGCTTGGGGCGCAAGATCAATGTATTCAAGGGTTGTTGTTGGGGGTGCTCTGGAGATATACGAAGGGCACAGCAGTCCTGTGACACAAGGGCCCCCCATAATTCATCCAAAAGCTGCGGTATATCCATCAGGGGCTGGGTATCATGGGCCCCACCATGCTTATGGGTAGGGTTGCCATATTTCCCATAGAAAAATACCCGCCATTTGTTGTTGTTTCAAGTTTCTGCAAAGGTCCGGTTATGATACTAAATAGGTCTTTAATAAAAGTTGTATGTATTCATTTGTAACATGGATTATCTACCTTTGTTTACTTTAATTATTAACCATGGAGCTCTAACCAAGCTCTAGAACACATATAAAAGTGCTACCTGTTTATATTTGCTGTTTGAAGTGGGAGCACCCAGGAAGCGGTTACTATTTCTCACCCGATGGATCTTTCTGGTTGACTGGGAGGCAAAAGGGAGTCCACATTCAAATAAACAATTTAAAGTTTGTGCAACCCATTTGGCAACACCATAAGGACCAGGAATCAGTAACTAAACTTAAGTGGGTTTATTACAAGTTAATAATTATTCCAATAAATGCAAAAGTCAAGGACATGTTGCAAACGTAAAGAAGTCCGACCAGCAAAATAAAGCATTGAAGCAAGTTCCGACTCAATAGCACAAAGCATACGACAATCAGAACAGTACTGAAGTCAAAAATGTGGTATTGGTGTACTTTGAAGGAACTTCGCACCTTCTTTCTAAACATGAATAGGGTTTAAAGTCATCTAACCAGTCTTTAAGTCTAGAATATAGATGTTTCAGAATAAACGGTCTCAAAGAATTCGAGAATAATGGAAGGCAGGTGTCAGCATAGTGATGACACCAGTAGAAGTCTTCAAAAAAGGAAAAATAGTGTTTAGCATTAAGCTACACACTTGCAAGGACAAAAAGGAAACAGAGAGGTCTGTACCTCTCTAAGTCCAAAGGGATCAGCTCTAACATCTAACAGTGTGTACACTAATTAAAACACAGAGATGCTTCATCATGAGTAAGGCTTCCAGTTTTCTGTTTTTACCGATTTTTACAGATAAATACAAACAGAAAACAATCTATTTCCTGTCTGTATTTATTTTTAAAAGCGGAAAAATACAGAAAATGGTTCCTCTTATGAGTGACTCTCATTGTTGTCCTTCATGAATTCCAGACCAACCGCTAGGCAGATATACACCATGGGGATTTAAAAACAGGATGAGATTCCCTTAAATAAAGGTATTTTGACATATTTGTATATAATGCTAATATTACCCTCCTGGTGTAGTATTTTGTTACACTTAGCTGCTTAATTTACTAAAATTGACAGGCATCAAAGTATGAGTGCGTGTTTATCAGTTAAATAAATGTTGAACTATACCATTTTATGACCCCATTTCCTCTCAAAATATAAAATAAATATGGATAAATACCAATAAAATGGCCCAAAAATAAATATGGATAAATACAGATGGAAATGTTAAAAAAATAAATACCATAAAAGCGGGAGCCTTAATCGTGAGCCATGCCTCGCACCACCCCTCCAAGGACCAATAGTGTTCTACTCCACAGGTACAATTGCAACTACTTCGGACTTTTCCACCCCACAGAACTTGGACAGCCTCGGCAACCTTGAGTTTCCCTCCAATCCTATTACGCAATGAAACTGAGGCTTCTTCTGCTCATTAAATCATCCAGTCCTTGCCAAGATTTCTCTTCTCAGGCCTCGCTATCTGTAATACACAATACTCCTTTCTCTAGCTATGAAATCACATAAACGGAGAAGAACATGCAGAGCAAGAAAAATACATTTCATGTTAGGAAATAAAGTCCTAGTCAAGGTAACTCTAGTTAATAATTTTCAATGTGCACTTGGAATATGTGATTATAAATGCATGCATAACTTTAAAATAACTGCAAAATGAATAATGTGGAACCTTTCGAAATTACTTTCTTTGGCTGGGCTTCGCTCCGCTGCCCCCCCTGTGTGACTTTCTTTCTGGCCGGGCTTTGCTCTGCTGTCCCTCCCTGTGTGACCCTCCATTTGGCCGGGCTTTGCTCCGCTGCACGGCGAGATCAGGACTTCATCCCCCAGCAGCCCCGCTATCAACGAGGACGCCGCCGACGCTGCTAACGGGCGCCAGGAGGCGCATAAAGGTGTGGGCGGAACCTCGTCCCGCGGGACACGCGCGGGATGCCCCGGGAGAAGCCCGGGACAAGGGCGGGACCGTCTGTGGCCGTCAGGGGCCAAGGGAGGCCGGGCTGGGCCGCCCCTCTTGGTTAGTGTACCGGATTCATCTATGGGCTGCCTCGCATTAGGACAGGCTGAGTGTAATCTGTAGAGGATTGAGTCCGGGTTGATTGTAGACTATCCTGCAGTGATACATCAAAAGCAAAAAGATAAAGATATGAGGTACTGCTCATCGCCCTATCGTTGGGTCTGTTGTGACCCTTATTATATTTAATCCCAGCCTGTCTGTATCATTAATCAGCAAATTTTTTCCACACAGTTGGGTTTAAGGAGGGGGTGCACATTGTAGTGCTGCCCTCAGTATTATACACTTAATATGGCTAAGTCCAAAAATACCCCAACTAGGGTGGGGGGAGGAGTCAAGGGAACCCTAGACGCCTTCATTACAAGAGCAGAGTCTTTGCTAACTCATGAGATTCTGCTGACCGAAGAGAGATTGTCATTAGATTCCCTTATAGCGCAGAAACAATCATCGCTGGACAAAATAGCTAAGTGTTCCACGCCTCGAGTTGACACTCTATTAGATCAGGGTCATTCAGCTCACACCATACTCCCCCGCCTCACTAAAGCACAAGTCCACGTTAATACTCTTGTACATGGGGACATGGAGTTAGTTAACACTACTGGGTTGGTCAATACTGAGCCACACCTCGACCAACATTCTTTAAGTAGAGAGGAAGGGCTGGCGGTTAGCACGACCGGCACTATGGAGACGGGTGGTCTGGACCAGGGGTGCGTCCCTTTAATAGTAGAGATTGAGTCAGACTCCTCACGGAGGATGGGTAGGGAAGTGGTTACACGCTCGAAAAAGTCCTTACTGGCCGTAGCCACCCCCCTACAGCCGGTCCATTAGAAGCGAACAGGGTCACTGGGATCCCACATAACAGTGGGGTGCATATAATATATATGCAACTAAACCTAAACGTAGAGAGGCCATTAAAGTGAATAAAGTAGCAGGGGAGGGAGCCGGTGGTACAGTATGCCAAAACTGCCTAAATTTTAGCGGGCGGATTGGTCCCAGGAAATCGTTAAGGCGTTAAAGGTAAAACTGGAATTGCTCCTAACTAAACACTTGGGGCCGGTAATGGAAGAAATAAATAGACTGGAAGGGAAAATAAGTAGGTTGTTAGAACAGGATAGGGGGTGGGTATCCGCGCCCTTACTACACGCGAGGGAGGTGGGGACAGGGCCCGTCCAATGCCCAGAATCATTATGCTAATAAGGGGATGGAGGAAGAAAATTTTAGGGGCACCAAGCCCATTGATATGAAGACGATAGCTAAAGATGGTCCAACTGACATTACTAGGAGCCCAAATAGTATAAGGGGATGGAGGAAGAAAATTTTAGGGGCACCAAGCCCATTGATATGAAGACGATAGCTAAAGATGGTCCAACTGACATTACTAGGAGCCCAAATAGTAAGGGTTTAAGCGCTACCCCCGCCCCTGCCACTCTCAAGTCACACAGCGAAGGAAGAAAAGAGCCTGTCAATGCTCCCACCAGAAATATTGCTGACCAGGTACAGAGCACCCCGGGCCTCCAGACGCTGGATTTACCTTCTGAATCTTGTCCTTACACAGTAGTACTAGTAGGGGTTCCAGCACTTACTCAGGACAGAGAAGAGACAACAAGAACCCTGATTAATAAGGTTTCACACTGGATACATAACAACACGAATGTGAGTAGATTCCAGCACAGACACATTCTTATGGCTAGGAGGGTGGCATGGATCGGGGACAGTCAGAAGAAGTTTGCAGGAGATTGTGTAATTGTTAATCTTAGGTACACAGAGCTTGTAAGAGATTTGCTCGATTTCCGCCGCGGGGACTTTGATAGAGGGATCAGTATAAAAATGTTGCCCTTGAATTTCTTCTATAGGGATAAAGCGAAAGAGGTAGGCCTTATGGCTCACAGGCGTTGGGCAAATATTCAAGGCTGGGCGGATAGGCCCGGACCAGTAACAAATAGATTTTCCCCGCTCTCTGACGCAGTCATATTGGACGAACTGGACTGACTGGGTACGGGAGGGAGTCGGGTGAGTGCTATAACATATGAAAGTCTCTCTAAGACTGACGCTGAAGGCCCGTCAGGAGATTTAGATTCAGGCATTGTATATCACAAGGTTACCAAGCGAGAGAAGGGGGGGAAAGGTAGGGCAATAGTTGCAAGTAGGTTAGAAATAACATCACCCATAGGGAAGGTTAGTTTAGATAGAAGTGTGGATGACCCAGCAACCAAAGAGATTAGAGCGGTCTCTTGGAACATTGCAGGGATCTCAGCCAAAATACAAAATAAGGAATGGCTAGATTTTATTAGACAACACCACATTATCTGTCTTCAGGAAACGTCGGAAACTGACATTAGTGTCCCACACTTAGAGGGTTACAAAATGTTTTTTGTACCTGCTTGCAAAACAATTATGGGTCGCGCGACGGGTGGCCTAATAACCTACGTGTCGTTGACTTCCCAAGAGTCCTGGGAGGATTTGGGATGGGGTTCGGACTGCATTCAGGGTATTAGGTACCGCAAGAAGGGCCTAAAACTCATTTTGATACATTTTTATAATGCGAGACAATCTATGCAAAGGCTGCGTGAGCTAGACGACAGATTGGCAGGCATACAAGAGGCAGAGGACATAAGCTCCCAGCTCATACTATTGGGTGATTTCCATTGCCATCAATGCCCTTACCTGAAATGGGGTGGGGGAAAATGGGTTTCTTGTCCATCCACTAAGGACTGGCATTTAGAGCATACCAGAGAAGGCAGGGAATTAAGTAAGATTCTGGGTACTTATGATTTAACACACACAATGGATCTAATCCGAGGTGGGATGTTCAACACAATCAATCCTTCTTTTAAGGGCAGGGGCAAGGACACAATTATTGATTTTATTTTTGTCTCACATGCGCTTAAACGCAGGGTTATAAACTTTAGCATAAATGTTAGTGCCTTTAGTGACCACAACCCACTGCTATTGTCCTTGAGGGACGTTAACCAATCCACCCAGCTAGGTAACAGGATGACTAGCGGCCTATTTAAAGCGACTGACCAGGGTAGGAGAATAAGATGGAGAAATGTAGACGGGGAAGCGTTTTATAGAACGCTTCTCGCTAACTCTGAAAGTCGGATATGGAGGTGTCTAGATCCGACAGTGGAGGGCAGAGAATTGATTAGTGCATTTGAGGGCACTGCGCTGAACATTGATAGGCTATTGAGGGGCAAAAAGAAGTCCCAGGCCCACCTGTTTCCCAGATGGTTTGACAAAGTTTGCTCCAGGGCACAAAGGGATCTGAACCTAGCACTTAAAATGGTCCCTAAGGATAGGAGCAGGGTTGCGGAGTGCAGGGCCCAATATGAACTGGCCACAAAACAGAGAAAATATTCCCTTCAGATCCAGGCATGGGAAACTTTGAGAGAGGCAGCCGAGCGCAGGGACATGAATAGTTTCTGGAGGGTGATTAATGACCCTTGTTTCCAGGCACCGAATAACCCGAAGGTGGCTTGTCATATCCTGCCTGAAGCGTGGGTGTCTCATTTTAAAAACCTGTATAATCATGCCGGCTCGGTTGACCCATCAACTCCAGATATAAGTATTTTACCTAGTACCTGGACGTGTTTCTTGGTGGGCGAGATCAGGGAAGGAATAGACGCCCTGACAAGAAATAAGGCTCCAGGTCCGGATGCGATTCCCCCAGACCTATTTAAAAGCCAGGCTGATCTATGGGCTCCCATACTCACTAGAGTCTTCAATACAGCAGTAGAAGTAGGAATGCCCAGGTCATGGTCCACGGCTAGTATTGTACCATTGTTTAAAAAGGGAAATAGGAGTGACCCGCAATGCTACCGCCCGATTTCACTAATAGACGTGACAGCGAAAGTTTTAGGGAAGGTCATTCTTAACCGTTTGATGGTCTGGGCTGATGAAAACGATATTATTACAGCCACCCAGTATGGGTTCAGAAATGGCCGCTCTACAACGGACCAGTGCCTCAATCTTTACCACCTGGTGGCCAAGTACACCTTGGCAGGTGAGGGGACAGTGTAGCTGGCTTTCATGGACTTAACTGCGGCATTTGACCGGGTAAACAGAAGGAAACTGTGGGAAATTTTAGGGCTTCTGGGCGTTGACCCAGGTTTGATATACATCCTAAGAATGTTACATTTGAACACAACAGCACAGGTTAGATATAGTGATAAGGGGAATCTAACAGAACATTTCTCGTGCACCAGGGGGGTAAGGCAAGGATGCATCCTGGCGCCCTTTCTATTTATGCTATATATTAATGGTTTAGATAAGGCGCTTGTAGATCTGGGGGTAGACAGTCCACGCATACGGAGGAGAAGTATACCTGTCCTCCTATACGCGGACGATGCGGTTCTTTTGTCCCGCACAGGAAGGGGACTACAGTCTCTTATTGATGGTTTCGGCAGTTTTATGGCTGATTTAGATTTATCTCCCAATCTCACCAAATCATATATAATGGAAACAGGGAAAAGACCGACAAAGAATTTTAACTTTAAAATTGGGGCTCACAAACTAGAAAAAGTAAAGGTTTTTAACTATCTAGGGATTACATTTGACAAGCATCTTAACTTCAAAACTTTGATCTCTGATAAATGTAGCCAACAAATTAGTTCGATGGGTTCAATTATGAACCGTGCTACAAGATTAGGTTGTTGGTCACCAAATCAAATTTTGCACTTGTATAGTTCGATATGTTGTGCCAAAACCCTGTATGGGAGTGAGGTATGGGGCTTCAGAAACACGTCATTGATCCAAACTGAGGAAAATAAGTTCCTCAGAAGGGTCCTGCAAGTGCCCCAAAGTACGTCTTCCCATATTGCTCATAAGGAGCTAGGCCTCACCTATATTAGTGATAGGTTAAGTTTTAAACCCATTACTTGCTGGATAAAAATATGGACTAATCCAGAGGCTAGCCTAAGTAGACAAATACTTGAGGACTGTATTGATCGGGATAAAGGCCATCGGATACCCTGGATCAAATATGTAAAGGACACCCTGAAATGGCTGGGTTATGCCAACTATTTTGATGAGCCCGCTACACTCACGCCCCGAGTTAAGGGTGCCATAAAGTCTCAGTGAGAGGCCATCTGTTAACAAAATCATCACCGGGACTGGAACCCTACTTGGCGTATATACGCAACAAAAATGATAGATTTTTAATGACTAGATTCAGATTGAATCTTTTGCACCATGTTTTATCAGTTCCTGCAGGGTACACTGCAGACATTGACACAAAGGGTCCTTGCGGCTGCGATCAGAGATCTCCGCAAGATACTCTTCATTTTGTTTTACTCTGTCCCTTTTATGCGTACCCAAGATCATTGTTTTTAAAAACTATTTTAAGACGTAATAAATTTACCCAGGTTAAGGTGGCACTTTTGTTCTTGAAACTTTCCTCAGACCCATTTACGCTGTTTTGTACTGTGAACTTTTTAAGATTAGCCGTAAAACTAAGCAATACTAGAAGTGAGGTGTAGCTACCTTTGTTTTCAGTGGGCATGGATGGGTAGGTTGCACCAATATAGCCAGGGTTCCTTGTTTTTATTTGCTAATTTCTGGATGTATGTAGTTATTTTTAAATCCGTCTTGGGAGTAGTTTTTATGCAGATCCTCTGCCTCTCTTTTAACATTGTACCAGCCAAGGACCTGCTTAACATTGTGTATTGGCTGGCTTAACGTTATTAGGGTGTATCATGTTGTCTACAGTGGTCAGGCCCACGTTATAGTATCCCGTTTTAACTTGTCAAATCCTTGCACTTTATCACACTCTGCTGCTATTTTTCGAGTCCTTTTCACCTAGTGGCCCTATAATTTTCATGTCTCTGGTGGTTTAGAGATGTTGTTTTGACTAACTTCAGATGATGTAAAGTTTTTTATTGCTTTTAATTATGTGTAAACTGTCTTAATCATGAAATGTTTTATTTTGTTATTTGTGTCATGCTCTTTTATGGATATTTTTATATCCGAATAAAGAATAAAAGAATAATGTGTTCATGGTTTCATATGTAATATGCTTCAAATAAATGCAAAACGACTTGAGACAGAAGTATAAATCAGAATTACACGTTTTCATGATTAAACTAAACATTAACGTGCACCTGTTCATAAGTCTTTAGTTTTCCACAATGAATACACTTCAGAAGTACATCTGACTGGTCACTCCACATTAATAAGGTTAGGCACACAGAGTATATGGTGAAATATATGTTAAAACAACATGTGTGGGTGAAGTTTACATTAAGGGGCTCCAGAAGTATGTACAAATGCCTACTTTAGGCGATTTTGCTTATTTTAGTGGCGGCCAGGACGTTAAAATGCCGTGGAGCCGGTACAAAAACCGGCCAGATGGCAGGCAACCCTATATACGGGCTGTCATGGAGGATGGTTGAATCACCGGTGCGAGGTGGGAGCGCCGGGATCGCACCGAAGGATGTGCGACAACAGGGGGCGCCACATGTCCAGCTTTATAGCGGTTCCAGAGGATGCTTCTACCGGCTCCGGGGCGGTCCCAGCAGGTCCGGGTGGGCGGGCTTTACCTTGGACGTCCTGCCCTCTGCCCTGCGTGCTCACCCGTATATAAGGACAGAGCGGAACCGGCTTCTTTCACTCACCCCGACACGGCACTTTCCAATCTTGCTGCTTCCAATCGCCAATCTTCCCCGGCTCCGTCCCACTTTCCCTCAACCCCTCTTTTAATTTATTGTAACCAGGTAAGTGGAGGGCGCCCAACTCTAGGGCTCTAGCGCCTCGCGGAGTCTCGGCTGCCTTTGTGCGCTTTTTGTGTTGTCCGCTTTCTGTGTCACTGGAGCAGCTGTTGGGCGCCAGGAATGGCGGGCTTCTGGTTTAATTTGTGTGTTTTTAAGCACGGTGTCAGGCTACTAATGTTCTGTATAGTAAGGCGCCCTTCTGCTCTTAATTTGTGAGGGATGCATTTTTTTTATTTTATGTTTTTTTTTACACGGGAAAAAGGTCGTTTTCTCTGAATGTTAACTTGTAATTTTTTTCAGAAGATATTTTTGTAACCTGAGATACCCGCCCCCCGTAATATTAGAAAACTTTTTTTTTGTGGCTCCCTCTTGATGGGGTTCCCCCTACTATTGGTACGCTTAGGGCTGTGCTTTTTGTGGGGGGGTTGGGTGTTATGCCATAACAACCATTTTGCAAGTGTCGCGGTGTACTCTCTTCTCGGGCTACCGCCTTTGTCTTATAGCGCTGCATTGTTGTGTAATGGATCTTCTGAGGGTACCCCCCCCCCATCGCGTGTTGAGTTTTCTGTTATAGGGAAGTGATTTTGTCGTATAATGCTGTGGTCGTCGGTAAAGAGATGACACCGGCGGCATGTGGTAGGCTACTAGTGTCCCGTTCACAGTATTGTGCCATTTTATATAGCGCTACCTAGCCCCGTGTGGGCGCTGAAGCGCTTGCCTAGATGGGTATCGCTACACTGTGTAGTAACTGATCGCCGTGTGTGTGAAATAACGCCCGTCTCCTCTCTTTCCACAGGATAAGTAGTATGGTCATTCGCACTTTGTTTTCTGAACCTTCACCTATGGAAGATCAGGGCTACCGGGAAAGAAAGTTCGACATGCGGGACACCTTTAGGGAATCCTGATCCTGCGCCCACCTCGTCCTGAAACACTTGAGTAAGGTAAGTCTCTGCGCATGCGCCCAGCCCTGAAAAGCCGAGTGAGGTGTGAGCCCGAGACGGCGCTGTCAAAAGTGCAGGAGGCGCAATGGCACCGGGGCCCGCCTTAGTGCATTTTTATAAAGCGCGGACATTACCCTTACGTGTCGGAGCGCTGTACAATAGAACCAGTTACGTTACAAGAGAAGTGTTACACAATAGAACATTACAAAGATAAGCAGGAGTCTTAATTTCACTTTGACTCTTGCACTGCCTCACATGTGCATAGCTAGCCCCATCGGGTCTCGACGCTTTTCGCGCAGGAACGACCGACTCGACTTGTATAGCGCACCTGCCGGCCCGCACCCCCAACCCTGCCTTCACCACCTTCTCACCGCACAGTGAGACAACTGGATGCGCAAAATCCGTCCACGCCGGAGTTGTTGCATCCCCCCCCCCCCCCACCACAAGTACTTCCTCTAATGTCATGACATTCACCTCCCCCCTCCCGTTAACGTCACCAGCTCCCACTACACTCACTTTGATGCCGGGTGCTAATTACCGCACATCCTGTGAGTAATCGGGGCTGACCTTTCACTAGTGAATCATCAGTACCTGCCCACTTAATGCAATGGGCACAAGTACCCCCCCCTCCCCCCCCAAACACACAGCTGTTAGACTTCACTTCCATGGGATTGTTAACCCTCCCCAAGCGGGCAGGAGGGGCCTAGCACCCCGGGGGCCGCTTGGTGCAGTGCGGCGACTCGGCAGCGCATCATGTAGAAATACATTGGGAGGGCCTGTTCGTTACACCACTAGAACGCACATACACTAATGTAGAACCAGGAAGGACCGAGGGAGAGTTTGAAAAAAATATTTTGAACACAAGCTGGGGGATATTTGCCTCGTTGATGTCCGATTGTAACTCCCATTAAACTGGGGCACTAAGTATTGAGGGCTTATTTAGTTGTCGGGTGGCTGCAGGATTTTCTTTTGTTCCACCACCCTCACCTAGCCGGTCCGTTAATTTATTGTAAATGGACCCCGGCTCGCCGTGGTTCTATAAGCATTTTAACAATAACTGGTCCATGGTATTGTTTTCTGTGCGGAAGCATTGCCATAGGCTAGGCTCCCGTTTCAGCCAATGGCAGTCTCCTGCTGCTACTGTGTGAAAGGTCATCCCTTTGTCTCTTGTTTTCAATAAGGACCGGCCCGACCTCCTCGAATTTCTCCTCACCCAGCCTAGTAACCGGAGCAGCCAATAGAAAGACAGTCTTGTTAAAGCAGCAAATAGGAGGCCAACCTTATGCGCACAGACAATCCTGTTCACATGAGTAGCCAATCCGGGAGGAAGTAGGCCCGATAACAGCCTGGAATGCAACGCATCTATATTCTAAGTTTACTCCTAGTTGAACCTTTTGGGCACATCCTGTGTTGTGATATTAAGACTAGATTAATAGCGACCTCTTTGTTAGGATAGCTCTACTGCCTCTACACAAATGCCACACATATACTATTAAATGCAAAGGCTTAAACCTGGCACCATGAAGTTTCAAAGTTTGATATGTTCAGATATTCACCTGACTTCAAAATTCATTAACGAGTTAAATGTCAATAGCAATTTGAGAAATTCACTATCCAGTGTCTTCAATCCATCCTTCTGAATCACCAGTTCTTGGTCGCGAGTCTTATTAGACCCCACACTGTATCACTCCAGCCTAGTTTCCCAGGTGTGTGTGTGGTGTGCTGTTCCAGGTGTGAACGCCAGTCCAGGTTTTTCATTTGAATGCTGGGACTTGTAGTCCCGTTTTATAAGGGAGTAAACAAGACTTCACGTCCGCAAATGGAAACAGGAAAACCCCGCCCTGGAGCAGCACTTCCCGTTGAGACCCAGGAAACTTGACAGCTGTGCTGTATAATAACGCTGCTCCCTCTGGGCTGGAAGTGTAGTTAAACATTAGTCCACGGCTTGGGATGTTGTCTTGGTTAGGCACTTGGAAAAGAGTTCTAAAGGAAGAGAAACGCGGATACACAGGATACATGTGTGGAGGGGTGGATTGTCCAAGCAGAGGAATGTTTTTGTTAAGCACAGATAAGTGCTGGTCGCTTTACAGTCCCTGTAGAATCCTGGTGGGCTGGGGAGGCGAGCAGCTGAATACACAGCAAGACAGACATTCACTTTGCTTACAGGAAGCACACGGGCACACCCACCAATGCTCTCCCAGCGAACTCTCTAACTGTCCTAGGCTTGATAGCAGAAACAGGCCCAGATATGGAGTCGGTATGCAGCCCCGCCACCCTAGGGGTCTGTCTCCTTAAACTTCACCCACTGGACTTTCACCTAGTGTTTGCTGATATAAAAGTCAAAACGTGCAACTTTAAATTGGCTTGTCAGGAGAAGGCCATCCAGCAGTTATGGCTACTGGCCATTTTCATCTTAATAGCCCAATTGGGCCCAAGCGCGCACAGCAGCCACCAGGCGAGGGGGTCCCCACACAGGTTTCCTTTACTTGTTTGCATTGTCCTGTATACTGCTGTTCCTACACGTTTTTGTGCTTTCTTTTTGCAGACTTTGGGCCAGAGTTCGTCTGCCTTGTCTTATCACTACATCGCATCCCTCAAGGTTCCTTCCCATCGACTTATTTTCCAAGTTCTAACCTAATCACCTCTCGTCCATCAACATGGTTGGATTCAAGCCTACAGATGTGCCTGCCACTGCAGCTGTGAAGTTCGTAGGGGCTGGGACCGCTGCCTGCATCGCTGACCTGTTCACCTTCCCACTGGACACTGCCAAAGTCCGGCTTCAGGTACACTGACGCATTTTTGTCCTTGTTCATGGCACACTGATCTTAGAGGCATCCCTGAGTCCCAACAGGCCAGTGGCCTCTTCGGCTCCTTGTACTTCTCTCCCACGTCTTCTAGTCCACCGCTGCATGCATTTTTAGGTTTAGCGTAGGTCCATACTAAATGCCTGCTGGCTGTCCCCTTGCCAGAGTATTTCTGCAGGACTGCAGCTTTTAGGTGCTTGATGGTCCTAGTGGAAAGATGGGTGGGGCATTGTATGTCATTTTGTTTCTTTTCAGTGAAATGTGTCGCATGACTTTTTAATGCAGGTGGCGTCTCTGCTGCGGATGGGCTGCGTCTCTTGAACCCTCAGCCCCTCGTCGACCAATATATTGCAATCTTTCTTAATACTGTATCAAACTGCTCCCAACCATCACTCATTAGCCTTTTCTTGTACAATTTCTTCTCTTAACTCAAAGGAGCGGACGAAGGGTAACCCCTGGCCCAAGAATGGCATTTTGGATGGCAGTGGAAGAGCCTTTTCTTACAGGTGGTTTTAGTGACTTGGGCCGTGCCCATCACTGTAAACCCTTTCCATCCCATTCTCTCTTGTGCAGATACAAGGTGAGAGCAAGGCTCTGTCCAGCCAGTACAGGGGCGTGTTTGGGACCATCAGCACCATGGTGAAGACCGAGGGCCCCAAGAGTCTCTACAACGGCCTGGTCGCCGGGCTGCAGCGCCAGATGAGCTTCGCCTCGGTCCGGATTGGGCTGTACGACTCCGTCAAGCAGTTCTACACCAAGGGCTCTGAACGTAAGTGCAGGTCCACTCTTGTGTGTAACTTCCATCTCACCAGGTGTCTCTAACCAGTCCAGTGTCAGCGACCAGTAGCTCACAAACCTTCAGAGTAGCTCATAACCTTCGTGTTTAACAAAACTTCAATAAGTGTTGCGTTATCTTTTAAAGTTTAGATAATATCAGGCTGCAGCTAGCGGAGCCTGGGCAGCACTCGGCCCAGGCGGGTCACTGCTTCGGAACTGATGCGCTGAGGCGTTTAACTCTTTCAAGAAAGTAGTTCTCAACTCTGTATTTGAACATGAATCTGTATGATTTTAAATTGGAGAATTGAAATGAATGAACTTAATCCTTAGTCTTAATTTAAAATGTCTCCCTTTTCAAAGGGTTGCATGTACAAACGGCAGGCATCTTGCCCCTAGTGGCCCGAAGACAGTGACCTATTTATAACTGATAAACTAAACATTTCTCCCCTTTAAAAGAAAATTCCAAAGTGAAGAAACGTGCTTCTAAGAAAGATTGTTCTAACGGTTTCCTCTAATTTTAAGTCCTAATATTTTATGAAGCGCGCATTTCACCTTAAATTCCACATTGAAACAAATGACATATCCTATTTCGGATACGGCACCATGTGTACAAGCCACTGTGTAATGCCTGCTGTATGTAAAGACACTTTAACATGGGAGAAAATTAAAATTAGTTTTATGCAATGCATGTAAGCAAAGTTAGCTCTTCAGTTGACTTATCTCTCATTTAAGTGTTACATTTATAGACGGGCCTCATGCCCAAGTGACTGATAGACACACCGCCATATTTATAACTGAAACACAGCCATTTATAAATGGAAAAACGCAGCTTTTTTTTTTTTAAAAGGTAGAAATTTAAAGTGCAGAAATGTTCCTAAGGAACATTCTTCTACACTTGAATTTCTCCTGTTTAAAAAAAAAAAAAGGTATGTTTGCACATGTAACTGTGCCACATATGGCAAGAAGTATTAACTGTGCCGCCTGTACATACAAAACGTTCTGTCACCCATACACCTATCCCATTCATTCACATGCATGTTCATACATTACCCCCTGACAATGCATGCACTGACGCACATGGCAGCCCGATCATAGTACCCCCCTGGTCAAAGTATTTTCAAACCATAGTATTGGGCTCCCTGGACTCTGTTTAAAGTCCAGGAAGCTGGGCAAGGTCTCATGACCATGTGCAAGATACTTGGGCTTTGGTAGCGCATGACAATTTCTAATGATGAGAAGTAGCGCTCATTACAGAAAAGGTTGTAGACTTTTGATCTAAATTATGCATGCATCTCCGTCATGGACGGATGGTAACATAAAGCTGTATCCTGTTGGTCTCTAAAGCTGTTGGCACATGCCACACTGAAGAACCGGTGTTTAACCAGAATTGGCACATAAACACTCACTGGCTAAATAGCAGACGTGATTGGCTGGCTTTCGTTTGTGTGGTGCAGTGATTTCCAGCCTTGTGGGGTTTCCAATGTATGGTAACTCTGCCACAGTTGTAGGAATCTTCGTAGTTGTGTTGTGGCCTCCTATTGGCAGCTGCCTGCCTTCAAACTGTGATTGTTAAATTGTGACAGGACTGTAGGTAGTCTAACTCGGCTAAACCCACTCAGTGCAAAACAAGACTTCTACATTTGGCTTTAAGGTTTTAGTGGTACACCCATCAGCACAGGAGGTGACATCACTGGATGTCCCATCTGGCTGTGCAGTCCATTTTAGTATTCCTTTCACTGGCACTATAGGCCTCAAGTTCTTTTGGAGCCTGATACTGGTTTTATATTCGGTTGCAGGATCTCTTGCACGCGCACACTTGAAAGAGGCAGCTTTTCCATAACCATCTTTAGTGTTCATCCTGATTTCCTAAACTCCCCTCCTTGTCCTCATCCAGATGTTGGCTTTGGCAGCAGGCTCCTTGCCGGATGCACCACCGGAGCCATGGCCGTGGCCATCGCCCAACCCACCGACGTGGTGAAGGTGAGGTTTCAGGCCCAGGCGAACGTCACCAGCGCCAGCCGGAGATACAAGGGCACCATGGATGCCTATAAGACCATCGCCAGGGAGGAAGGCATGAAGGGCCTCTGGAAAGGTTCGTGCTCCGTCGATGCTTGAAGCGCTGCCTGGTGCACAGCTAGTCTGCAGCAGAACCTGGCGTGCATCTGGGTTCAATATGGCGGCTTTGAAAATGTTGGGAAGCTGTTTGCATTTACATTAAACGGTTTCCATTTGTCTATAGGTACTGCACCCAACATCACTCGCAATGCCATCGTGAACTGCACTGAATTGGTCACCTACGATCTGATCAAAGACTTGCTGCTGAAGTCCAACCTCATGACAGGTGAGTGGGAGCTGACACTGGGGTCTTGGGTGCCCCTTCGGGAGGGTTCCACACTTGTGTTGTGCAGGGGTGTGGGGTAGCTGGAGATTCAGAGTTGGAAAGGATACATTTATTTGTCTGCACTGTATGTAGTGAGCCAATGCTTATTTTTTTTCTAAAGCGCCCATTGCCCTGCCAGTGCTGATAATGACGGTACCAACAAGACCACTCCGACTTTAATATACATGGGACATGACAGTACATGCTGCCCAAGCTATTCTAGCTTTGGGTGGCGGGCAGCTGTCATTTTATGTACATTCAATTAAATAACGGTTCTGCTTATCGCAAAATTAAACAAACCTGCTACCATGTGGTTGACTTTCATAAGTGCCTGGGCCGAGCACTTGAAATCACTGGCTCAAATTAAGTACTGAAGTGCACATTCTTAAATCCTTGAAAGGGCAGGACAGTTGTACATGAGATGAGGCGTGTATCACCTGCAGACCAAGCCAGCCAGACTGCCTTATGTATACACTGCCACTCTAGCACACTGGGCCGAGATTAAAGCTTTCCTCGGGCGCCTCAGATGTGTTTTGGGCAAATGGTAGGCTTAGGATGTTTCAGGGGTGGAAGTGAACTGCTTGGAAGGATCTGAATTGCAACTTGGCTCATGGGAGGGGGGGGGGGGGTGTAAATATGCATGCCGTGGCAATGAAACTGAAGGCTGCCTAAACTTGGGAACAACTGTACTAAAACTCCTGTTCACTGCGGTGCCAAGGTCCGATTCCATTTAATTCATTTTTTGGGAGTAAGCTATGGTTTGCTGTCTCTCTGATTGCACAAATCTACCTATGCTAATAGTCATAACCACGTCAATGTGGTTCCACCTTGCTGCATAAACCTGATCACCTTGAATCCTGACACTGTTAAAATCTGATTAAACAAGCACACTTGAAAGATGCCAGGTGTTGAGCTGTATAGTATGCCAGTCCTTCCTATCGCTGAAGGAGGGCATCATGACCCACTCGTGGCTTTGCCTGTCATCACCCCTTGCCACACTGAACAGTGGTAATACATTGCAGGTTACACCACGCAAACATGTGACCTCACTTCCTTCTGGTACTGGCTTCCTTTCAGATCACAAGGAGTGGGGTGGGGTGGGGTGTTGCGTGCTGTGGCTTTGTCCTTGTGGCTGATGGGTTGGGTGGGGAGTTGCACTTGCAGTCACGTGGGACATGCCTCAGCTCTGTGCAGGATGCAGCCAATCAGCTGTCGGTCCATGTCTCCCTCAGATACTCTTCCCTGTCACTTCACCTCTGCCTTCGGTGCTGGATTCTGCACAACTGTGATCGCCTCCCCAGTGGATGTAGTGAAGACTAGATACATGAACTCTGCCCCGGGCCAGTACGGCAGCGCCTTGAACTGTGCGCTCACCATGTTCAGAAAGGAAGGGCCTTTGGCCTTCTACAAGGGGTAAGTACTGTGTAGAAATGGAGTCTTTAAACCCCAGAGGTGGTAGTAACTAGGGATCAAGCGAATAGCCACGAGTGCCTTGCCCACACCAGGTTTTAATTGCAGCACAAATTTACACTCGAGCTAAAATGTACCTAACCAATGATTATTCTGAGATGGGGGGGGGGCGGGTTTATTGGCTTGCTTGTTAGTTGGTTCCCAGCTATAAATCTTACTGATTTGGGGAGGGAGGGGTGTCTAATGAAGACTATGCCAGTCCCTCAAACTATTTAAATTTCTCCAGGAGCTGGAATAACCTCTCTTGAGTCCTTGCACAAGTTGCAGCTTCTGTAGCGGAGTTAGTTGACTGTAGCGCTTCTATCATGGGCATCTTCAGAACCTGATCTATGAGCAGTATTTCGCCCCCTGCACTAATCCTCAGGCAGCTAGAGGGAGGGTTGGTCCACTGTCCTTTAAAGGCTCGCTTGAATGCATCTAGCTCACTGGCATCCCTTTCTGCGCCCTCTTAATATTCCTGCTGCTTCTGGTTCTATCGATCAGTGGTTCCCAACCTTTTGACTGCTGAGAACCTTCCTTACTTAATATTGGAACCTGGGAACCCGCAGGGAGTCTTTCATAGAAAACAGAGACCCTGGCCCAAGCATTGTCTATTTGAACACAATAAACAAATGAGGACATAGTTAATTTAATTCACAAACGATATAAATAAAATTAGTCAATCTAAAAGGTTGGAGCTTTACTCAATTTGAGGCCACTCATCACCCATACTATATTCTGTTTGATGCACCTGCTCCGCTCCCACGAATCAAAGATACCAATTTAATTTTTAGCCTCCAATTTAAAATTCCTTCATATTTACAGTAGGTTTTAAAATTTTAATTGGTATACTTGGCTTTTTTTTATATACACAATTTTCTAAGTAGTTGCAGACCCCCTGAGGAGTCTTGGTGGATCCCTTAGGGGTCCCTGGACCACAAGTTGGGAACCACTGATATAGATAACCTGAGCATTGGGCGGTTTCATTCCAACATCTGTTCGGATGTAGCTGTCATGGCACAGCAGATGGGTAGTCCGTCCATGCCCAGACGTAGCTTGGTGCTTCCTGGCTCTCGTGGAGGGCATATGGGACTTGTTCTTGTAAGACTCTGCATCTGTGCACCTAGAGTATCTGCATAGACATGTTGGTAACCGTCGATGTTGATTGGATGCATGGTGATGGAGTCGACTTTCAAATAATGGACCACATTGATGCTGAACACTGTTTTGGGGTTTTTCTTTCAGATTTATGCCCTCGTTCCTTCGGCTCGGATCCTGGAACGTGGTCATGTTTGTCACCTACGAGCAGCTGAAGAGGGCCATGATGCAGGCCCAGGTCTCATGGGTGGCTCCTCTCTGAGCCTGCTGGGAGCATGGTTTGGGCTGCTCCAGATCTTGCACTCAATTGTTTTACCTCTACCTCTAGCCTTGATTTCTCTCGTGTTTCTAGGGATTGTCTGCTGTCCGTGTGTGCTTAGCGCATTTTAAGACTAATGAGAACAGGTGGGTCTGGGGATTTTTTTTTAAACAGTATCTTGTGCTTTGCTAGTCTTGGGTGTTTAGCACTTCTGTACGCAAACAAATAATTTCATGTGACACCAACATTCCCTACATGTAGAATGAGCTGCACCCTTCTATTTATTTTGTCTGGTTCTTCATCATTGCTGTATTTAATGTTTAGCTGGCTGGCACTCCCTTCTGCTTACTGTATTTTAAGAATGGTCCTCTGTGGCAGGCGTTTGGTGAGTGGGTCTTGTTGGGTGGGAGGTGATTAGGAACATCTGTGCCAGCAGAACAGGGAGCTGACTTTTATTGAAATAAGGGGCTGAGAATTCACTTTTAATTGCAGCAATGGTACCCCAATGTTTGTCACTTTTATAAAAGATGGCTAATAAAACTTAAAATGACATAACCATGCTTTTAGCATTTCTTTATTAATAGTTTTGTAGTTTCATTTGTGTACTGTTTCATAACCTGGATGGGGACAAAGGGTGGAGAGCTCAGCTGGTGTGAAATGCTGTGGTAAACCAAGTATTTGCTTGCCATAATGGGACCCCTTTTGGTTTTGCCTTGAGAGTTCAATGCATTGTAGTGGTAATTTGAATTGTGGCAGTGTCAATCAAAAAATCTTTATTCGGCATCTAGAAAACACCATAAAAGCGCATAGCAATAAAAAATTTCATTAAAATCCATGCTGATATACATCAAATACAGTACTAATTTTTGCTTCAGCAAACCCCTCTTGTTTTCCTTATTTTTAAGGCCATCTTCAAGAAATTTACCACACAAAACAGTCAGTCATTTACCACTTGTAGGTGTAGCAAGGCGACCCTGGCCTACTTGAATTTAGCCTGTTTTAAAATACCAAACACAAAATCGACGTCTCTGCACTGAATAAAATGGGCATAACAGTACAAAATGAAGGGTATCCTGAGGAGATCGTAGATCGCAGCCACAGGGACCCTTCTGCTCAACCAAAACAGTAAAACCATGAGGCCAGTTAACAAGTGATGTAAAAGATTGAGCCTAAAACGGGTGATTAAAAACCTATCCTGAGCATTACACATGAGTCAAATACGGTTCCATCACCACCACCGTTTTCATTATATTGTAAGCTATCAGAGTTCTTGCCCCCTTCTTTCTCTCTGCAATTGGACATAGTTGAAATATATCTTCATCACCAACTTCCTGTCCAACGGGTAATTACCATGGGGGTACTAAAGGTTTTTACATCCAATAGACTCAAGAGAGGACTTTACATATCTCAGCCAAGGAATGGAATCCTTTATCCCTACTAATGCTGTCCCTAATTATTTGCCTGTTTAGTTCAGCCTCTGGGTTCACCCATATCCTAATCCAGGCCATAATCGATTTTTGATTGAATTGTGGCAGTGAACACTGCTAGCAAAGGCCACACCCAGTGGCTTTGTCAATATTCTAATCTTGATTAACCGCAGGGTTACTATTCGCATGAAACAGTGCACGTAAGCACACGTAGTCCAATTTGTATTTTTATTCCATTTCCTTGTAGAGTTCCAAATTTTTCCGTGGTCAAATTCAGTCCAAACACACATGGTATGATTTCTGTTTAATTCAAAAACCCATCCAGGTACAATACTCTAACACTGCAGCCGACCTGTCGTGGCCATAGACTTTTTCAAGGCTGCAAATCATAGTACACAATCAGTACAGGCACTTTTCACTGACACTTGCATAAAGTGCCATCACCATTGGTGAATTAGTACTATTGTACTAACGGTTTGCATAGTCTTTACACAGGCGCGCATGCCTTCCGACTTGGCTCTTTACGGTTCTGTGACTCATAACTACAAAGCATAGTTCTTCCGATGCATAGCCCTTATACTTCTTGTACTGCAGAGTATTGTGGAGCTAGCAACCGCAGCCTCTTACCACAATTAAATTGCGATTCTCCTATTACTATGACCAGAGAATCTGGATTTCATGAAGGACAAGGAGACTGTCGGGCCAGTTACAGAAAAGCTCAAGTAGTAGCTCCACATCCCAGAGTGTTTCGTACTTGGGTTTAGGGGGTCTTTTAAGCCTAATGCTTTTCATTATTCTGCGAATTTAGTTTTTCCTCCATAGTTCTCTCATTTAAAAGGGAATAACCCTCTGAAAAGGCTGACCTATTGCAGTTAATTGATCTATAGGTAAGGTCTCTTTTAAATTGTTCTACAAGGAAATTTGCTACAAGGACGATCTGGCCCGCCACGGAGTCCAGGTTCCTTTCCATGCACCAACAAACCCATCTTTTCCATATGCCGTATCTGTAGTGTACCAGGGGCCCAAGATTCTTGGTGAGTCGAAGCCTGTGCCAAAAGGTTAGTGGTTTCATGGGCTCTCCTGACACTTACCAGGTAAGAAGGTTCAAAGGCCTGCTCTGGAGTAGGGGATGTTCCAAACCATCTGTCTAAGGAGAACTCGCGAGGCTGGGAGTAGAAAGGGCATTTTGTAAGCTAATTCCAAGGTTGTCAAACCATGGTTGGAGATGGCTAGAAGGGTGGTGTAAGGAATAATGAATTCTCCTTCCATGAAAATGAGCGAAGGCGGCTGTTGAGGGTGTGCAGAGTGGGGGAACTGCACAACAAGCCGCGCTTGCCTCTGATGTAGGTTAAAGGAGAGGTGCCCTCCGCAACTTAAAAAAACAGTAGGAACAAAGTTGGAGGGGAGGGGAGGGGTGGGTGACGTCTCAGTAAGTTGGAGCACAAGTAGGGAAAGGTGATCATGCCAGATGGTGTGAGCACCGAGGAACTAAGGTTAGCAGAAAAGGCTAGCTATACAGTGTTGGCACCATGGAATGCATAAAAATAAGAAACCATATAATTAGCCGTCTAAGGCTATCTAAACTGATCATATTAAGAGTCAAAATGGCATAACGGAAACAGTCTAAACAAATGTTAAGAGTAACGTAGGCATAGTACTGGTCTGCCTGAAGCCGCATTTAAGAGGCGGATCTATCTAGGCTGGTGGCTACTGTCCTACATGAGCATTCGTTTCTAGATCTTGAAGTTGCATCGGAAGAAATGATGCACAGTGGCAGCCTCTGGTCTTATAATGACGTCCACGCGCGTGCGAACTACGACGGGTAATGTTTTCCAGATGTGGCTTTGCTGGCAAGCGCCTGGTGTCCTCTGCAAGGCCTCAGTGCTCGTGACATGCCACGCACCGGGCCCTGTCGCATGTGACTTATAAAAGATATCGGATGCCCACTCCCTGACTAGAAGTTACAGATGGATACCCCCAATTTCCTTTACTATCCCCCGAGGAATCCCTTGGTAAGGGAATAAAGCCGCAACCGCTCCCAATTCTAAGAACTAATAGGTTGTTTTATCACGTAAATGAGCTGTGCATTTTAACACCAATTAATCCTTCGGGAGCCTTCACGCTGCCTTTAGATGTCCCGGCCTGAGGGGAGTGGAAAGTCGTGTTGCCTCGGCTTTCGATACTCTCTTTCCACCAGCCTGGAGTAAGTCTGCTTTTAAGGGGCAGCGGTAGGAAGACCGGAGTGCCTACCACGGCCCCTCGGTGTCTCCGAAATAGTCCACTCTTATTCCAACACTTCTCAAGTTCTCTGTGCAGGGTGGGATCGGGCGTGTGCACCCATTACGTTCGTTATAGTTTGTAGGTTTTGAGTAACGTGGCTAGTTAAGTGTGATTTGGGGATTTCTATTCCCTCTCCTGCTTTGCCGTACTCGAATGGTGTTACTTAAAATGCCTAAATATAACCTCCATTGCGGGTTGCTGGAAACTGCCAGTGCGGCCCTATCGTATCCCCCCCCCAAAGATACCCCCGTGTGTGTAAAGTTTAGCTTTACTTGCACGATTAACCCAAAACCATTGCAAATGGGTTTTAAAAAAAAAAAGTACCAAATGCACTATCCACATCAAGCAGTGGAGAGAAAGGGGCACTTTATTAAAAAAAAAAAAAAATCAGGACGAGCTAAAAATACAGAAACGGTTAAAATGCCATAAACTGGCATAAATTGCGTAAACAGTAAACCAATGCTTAATTTGTGTATAAAGTCGAAGCGCGTGCCCTTTTCAGGTCAACGAAGCTTGCATTGTTTGGGTTTCCATCAATGACGGTACCCACACGTAACCATCGACATCCTGCAGTGGTGACCATGCAGTCTATTCCAGGCCACCCAAAATTATACGAATGACGTGGACGGCAGCTATTGTGCATTATTAGTTTTTCATTTGTATTGATTTAAACACTGCTTTGCTCGTCTCAAAATTAGGCACAGTGCCCTCATGTGGAGGACTCATGTTAGTGTTGAGAAGTGATGGTACGGGGCACCAACCACCAGCTCAAGTTAAGCACGGAGTGAAACACTAAAAGGACAGTTAATCCGTGATTGGCATGGTCCTAATCTAACCGAAGGGAATGTGCTACAGTGCCCTCCTTGTGCTCATCGCGGTGACGGACAGGGGGAGGTGCCCGCCGCGCCCATGCAAGTACTGGCCCCATTCGTGCTGAAATCTTCCCTGCAGGGCGTCACAAATAAAGTGTATTTCTTTGTTAATTGCACGATGAGTTGCTAAAATACTGTCCACAACTAAATCTTTAGGAAATACACCCGAGCTCGCACATAAGCCTCCTCCGTGACTGATTACTTGCCATTAACAATAACTTGCGCAAACGTTTGTCAAATACCAAACTGCTCCCGACGCTGGCTTGGCGCACTTGTGTTTTTATATCATATGACGGCGTTCATGTAGGTTTGTGCCTTCGGTACAGTGTATGAGTTGGTGGTCATTGTGCGTGATTGTGTAATCTAAACTGGACTATCTTCTCGCCAGGAGAGCAGCTTGTTTTGTTCACTCAGTACTAGTTTGACTGAGGCAAGCGGTTTTGCGGCAGTTCTGCCTTCAGTTGTAGGGCTAACTGACGCTGCTATTTTCCTGAGCCAGGAATTTGTTTGATGGGGTTTCTTGCCGTGGTAATGCTCGTAGTGTCTGGTTTTGCCTGCCTCAGAGATGCATGTTTGAGAAATGCCCCATGGCCCAGGTCTTAGTCCTGGAGCCCGCATTCCAGTCTGATTTGGCCAGGGAGGCGTTTTGCGGCAGTTGGTAAATCAGGCAGACCGCTTTGCTCTGTGCAATGTTAATACATTCGCAAATTTCCCGGGGAAAAAATCCTGGCCGTATGTAAATGTTGAGAACTTAACCTTAATTGCTCTCTGCAGTGGCTGCCAAATTGGATTTTGCAATGTAATTGCTGGTGACGTGGTGGTGGTTTGTGATGCCACCCTCTAGTGTGTACTGCAATCTGTGGGACCAGCGAGCCTGCAGCCATGTACCCAAGTGTCAGATGAAATTGCTGCAAAGCTCTCCGCACCGTGTTCACACTGGTTTCTCTCCTTTGTCCACACAGCCATAGCAGAAGGGGCGTTCCCTACTCCCGCCCCCACCCTTTAATCCGGGTAGTCTCTAATTCGTACAATGGGGATAATTTAGTTCTGCGGATTTATAAAGTGCATAGTCTCGCCAGGTTAAGTCTCTTGGGAGCTTGTCGTCTGGGGGCCCCACCGAGGAAGCTAAGAGCATAGCTGCCTAAGAGTTTCTCAAGTGCAGATGGAGGACTGAAGTGTCAGTTTGGGGCTGACCGAGCTGCTGCCCCAATGGGCAGGTTTAAAGCTGGGGAACTAAACTGGTGTTGGGGGAGGGACGCTTGATGTTTGAATATGCAGGATGGTTTAGGTGCCCTTCCAGCCTGGATATTGTGCATGGTGCCACAGGTCAATTGGCCCTCAGACACCCCCCCCCCCCCCACCCCCTTAAGAAATCCAATGCTGAACCATAAGCCAGTCCTCTGCCACCCTTGCAGACCTTTCTCCAGTTCAGAGTATCAATAGCCAGCCCAGAGACCGTCCTCAAGACCGACGGTTGTCGGTCTGAAACTCCGCTGGCGTTTCCATCATTCACTGGTGCGGTTTCCCTAAACTTACCTTCTGACCTACTCCGATAGTGGGCTCAAAATGACTGAGCACATGCTCAGCATGTCAACCCTCTACCGCGCCTCAGCCTTTCCAAAAGCATCTCAACCCTCCCAAAGTCCATCGTAAATTCTATGTAGGACCCAAAAGAGCCTTATCTGTGGAGTCCCACAGCACTCCTTCGCTCCCCTTAGCTGGCTTTCACAGACCCTCAGACCCAGCAGCCACAGCCCTGGAGACACCCGCTGGCCCTTGGGGCTAATTACACACAGCCCTCAGGCCCTCCGACTGCCTCAAAGCACCTATGCTACCCCTTTGACCCTGCCTCTGAGTTATAATGGGTGCGAAGTGGCTTCTCCTCTCGGAACATCTAGTGGCTGGACCACTGGTGCCTAGTCATTGAGAAATTACCATGGAAAATACCTTATATTGGTATCCCCAAAATCAGACTTTTCTTACTATAAGCAGTTCTGACGAAGGTGTAATGTTTTCCCATAGGTTTGATCACATAATGCCATTTTAACACCAATAAATTGACACTTGGGAGGCGAGATGCTCCTTCAAGACTGCATCTGACTTCCAATGTGGTGCACAAAAACTGCCCTAAATACCTGTCCCCAAAGTAGATCATTGCAGATAAACATTGCCCAACGACAAACGGATCTCTCCAGCTGGACAACCCTAACTCCAGGGAGCAGGCGGCCTCTTCCAGTCTGTACTCCACTAATGAACTCTTACTCCAATTGCAGTATCCGCCTCTAATGATTCCTCAAAGGAAAAGTTCAAGTTGTCCATGTAGGAATTCTCAACCAATCGAAATGTACTAACCGTACACTCTTCTTTCAGTGGGTTGTAGGCCCAAACATTGAGCACGAGTTATTCCTCACTTCTGAATCTGGAGTTACCACAACTTAAACCATGCAACCACAGATTATTAAATGACCTCGCGGGTGATTGAATCATGGACAGCCCTGTGTTTCCTATTTTACTTCACGTGGATCTAAATTTACGAAGTGTTGCGTAGATTATCACATGGTGCTACAGTTTTGCATTACCCTTGTGGACCTTTTTTAATAAAACAATCCTTTGCACTACACACGTGTTCACGCCCAATGTTAGTACATAACCCCGAATCTTCTGTAGCCTGCATCATTTACCCTGTAACAGCTTATATTTACAGACATTTGCGATGCGTTTCATACATTTTCCACCATGTCATTTGCTTGAACGAAACACGCACAGGTGGTTCCTTAGAAAAAAACGTAGATCCTTTTGTAGATATTCTAACATGCCAAAATTGTTCTGATTGTGTGTACCTGTTCAGCACTCTGGCACCTTTGAATCTGGTCCTCGCTAAACAAAACCGGAAATAACCTCCGTCGGAATATCGCGGCCTTTGCGATGGAATACAGAACACATTTCCATAGATAATATTTTTTTTTTTTTTTTTTTAAAGGCTCTAATAGTCGGGCAACATTTCCAGCAAAATATTATTAGCAGTGAAATTTTGAGTAGATTTATAGTGAATTTTGCGATGTAAAATAAATGCAGCTAGAAAAACCAGAATCCCCTTTGAATGAGAAAAAATGAAGAAGGGAACCTGTGAACATCACTTAGTGTGACGGTTTTGCCTCCGTTCCTTCAAGGAATCCGTGAGGAAATGGAATGTATTAAGTCGTTGTTGTGAGACCCCACCATGTGACACACCACCAACCAACCCCTTTAGGACTGGTCAGGTTTTGTTTGACAAACCTTAACTTAACCCTGGATAGCTGTTGCTCCGAGCAGTCTGACTTGCATACAGGAAGTGTAAAGCATTTAAACCGCACCAAAAACTAGAAGAAAAAAGAGGACCAATTTTTAGAAGTAGGTTATAGTTTTATGAATACCAAAATGAGACCAGGATCCATGGGGTATTCTGTGTATATAGAATTTACAAGGGACAGTAGATCAAGACCTTTTACTTTACTGTGAACAAGCATTGTTAAACAAATTTGACATGTAGCTTTTCTGCAAAAAGTTGCATAAACTGAATATGGTTAGTTAGTTACTTTGGGCAACCAACTCTGGCAAGGAGCCAGTCTGGGAGGCCACCAGGGTCCAAAGAAGCAGTTGCCTTTGCAAGAAACAGTCGCTGGTCCAATTCTGCGGGTTTTTGTATAGCCCATGGCTACCTGGAGGCCTCCCAGTGCTGCAGCAGATGCCATAGAACAGCAGGACTGAAAAAGGTTCTTCTCTGAACAGCCAGGTCTTCAGGGCTTTGCCGAAGGGAAGTTCAAGAGTTTAGATGCCAGAAAAGAAGTTGAGCCTCCATCCCAGCAAGATGTGCGAATCCTAGTGATCTCCAGTAGGTGAGTGGAGGTGGATCTAAGTTCTCCCGGGAAAATATGGGGCGGCTAATTGTAGCAGAGGGGGGCCCTCTATTATTAAGGACCCCCTGCCAAATGCAGAGATTTGAACTGGATACAGCATTCCACCAGGAGCCAGTGAAGGTCTGAGAGCCCTAGTGACAGATTGTTTGGTTGTGCTTGTCGGGTGGATGCGCTCTGCACTGTTTGCAGCCTTTTAATCACATAACAGGGTGAGCCAAGATACAGGGCATTCCCATAATCCAGACGTGATGGCACTAGTATGATCACTCTTCTATTTGTAAATAGGAGGTGAAGACCCTTCCTCAGTAGTATCAGGATTCCAAAGCAGCTGGCAAATTTATTTTGGGCTTGATGGTCCGTCGTACGTTTAGGATCCAGTCACATGCCCAGGCTCTTAACCGAGCCTTTAGGGGTTGGCTACTTGCTCAGTCTGGTAAGGAGCTCAGGTGTTACTACGCAAGTTGTTGCCCAGCAGCATAACTTCAGTTTTGTCCTCACTGAGTTTTAGTTCGCAGCCGGCCATCCGACTGGTTACTTCCTAGAGGCACGGAGTCCGATAAGTGATTGGAACTAGGGTTGAGGGGAGATTGACAAGACCAGCTGGGTGTCGTCGTCGGAGACAAATGACGATCCAAATGAGCGCACAATATCTAAGGAGCATATACATATTAAAAAGGGTGTAGCTCAGGGAGTAGCTCTGAGAAGCCCTGCAACTGAAGGGGGGGGGAGAGAGAGAGAGAGAGAGAAATGAGACTAGTTGAATAACCGGACTGATCCAGGACATGAGAAGTTTGATTCTCCCAAACAATACATGCATTTTAGTGTTCTGCCCCCGACACCGGCCATAGAAATTCTCAGAATGAGAGCTAGATGGTCCACGGTGTCGAAGGCAGAACTCAGATTGAGAAGGATAATGGCTGCAGAGCCTCCCTGGTCCAGGAGTCTCTTTAGTTTGTCGACCACTGCTAATGGTGCTGTTGTGGTCTGAAACCCATTTGAGTAGGATGAAGCACTTCCTTAGATTCCAGAAATGCAGAAAGAATTGTATTCACATCTTTTTCTAGAACTTTAGAAACGCCAGGTAACCAAGCAATAGGCCGGTAATTCTCTTAAGCAGAGGGTGGAGGTCAAGATTTGGCTTTCTAGAAGTGGCCCAACTGTTTTCTTCCATTGGTGAGGACCCTTCCCGCTAGAGAGGCACACTATGTATGGGAGGTCTGCAGACATCCCAGCCCCCTCCATCAGCAATTCCGGAAAGTGACCTGCTACTGCACTGCCCAACCGTAGGCTCTTCTCCCAATTTTCAACCAGACCAAGCCATCTGGCCTCGTATTGATGTGTGGCATAGTAATATAAATCTAGACGTGGAACCTCCAATCCCCCATACTTATGTTTGGTTAAGGTAGTCAAAGCCATACTGCTATACCGGCCCGCCCAGAGGAGCACATTTAAGAGGGAGTCGAGCTGCTTAAATATCATGCGGTGTAAGGCAGAGTGAGTTCTGCAGCACGTAGAGACAATGAGGAAGCAGCACCATTTTTGCAATAGCCATCTGGCCCATTAGGGAGAGGGGCAAGGTGGTTCAGAAAGTTACTGACTTCCTCGGACGCCAGGACCCTCAACATTTAAGCGAACCTGCTGGGTTTTAGAACATGCCACTTTGATTCCTAAATACTGAAATTGCTCTAATTCCCAACGCAGTCCCCAAACCAGTATACGATCCATAGGGGTGCCTGCTAGAGAAGCGAGTGGGAATATTAAAGACTTACTGCGGTTCAGACGAAGCCCTGAGATGTTTCAAAAATCATCCAGCAGCTGTAGAAGCCGTGGGAAGTCGACCCTCTGGGAGGAAATATAAAATAATGCATCATCGGCATATAGGCAAATGACATGTCGTACCTCACCCACCCGTATGCCCCAGTTGTGCAGTTCCTGGCATGCCCATATAGCTAATACCTTTATCGTCAATGCAAAAAAAGGGGGGGGGCACCCCTGGTGAATCCCTTACCAAGTGTCCACACCTCCGAACAACATCGTCCCACCCTCACCCTGGCAGCCGTGTTTGTGTAGAGGAGCTGAACCCACCCGCAGTACCTAGGGCCAAAACACATGATCTACAGTACCTGGAGTAAATCACTCCGATCCACCGTGTCAAAGGCCATTTCCAGGTCAATCGACGCAAGTTCTTCGTTGCAATGTCTCATGTAAAACATCCGTCAGGTGCCTAAGGTTCATGCCGGAGCTCCTTCCCGGGATTAAACCACACTGGTCATCCTGAACCAAAGGTGGCATATATGGTGATAAATGAACGGCTAGTTTCCTACTAAGTATTTTCATGTTTGTGTTTATCATAGTGAGAGGTCTGTATGCTGTAGGGTCAGGTGGGAACCCATCACCACCTGGCGTATTGGCCTGTCGAAGCATAGTAAGCGCCGACCTAAGCTCTTCTAGTGTTAACTGTTCATCCAGCTCCTGAGAGGCCACCCGTTCCAACTTGGGAATGGCCAACCCTTTCAAAAAGAGGGGAGCTGAAATTCTGATCTACCGTATATACACTCTGGAAGTGTGTTAAACACTTCCACAATACCCGCCTTGGAGGTAAACCTGGTCCTATTCGGAGTGACTAAACTCATCAGAATCGGGGGTGACCATTCCCTATGCAAAATCCAGGCCCATAAGCGCCCAGAGTTATTGCCTTCGTGACGCAAATGTTGTTGATACTGCTTCAAAGTGTATTTGTCTAGTCCATCCCAGATGTCAGAGATGCATACCCATATGTTGTGTTCATCCCGAAGCAAGGCCGGAGTAGTTGGATGCATCTCCATGGTTCAAGCAAGCGTCTGCTCTGCCTCACTCAGGTTAGCCTGGAGCAGTCTACGGACCCTCCAGGACAGTCCCATTCATGCGCCTCTTAGCACCCCCTAGAGTGCCTCCCACTCTACAGATCTATTTCCAGCGGTGCCCCCAAGTCGACTCAAAGTAACCTGTCAGGTAAGCGACCGCGATTCCCTGCCTGTCAGGTCCTCCAGTATATCCACTGGCATCTGCCAAAAATGAGCCCCTAGCAGTGCATCCCCAAGAGCAACCATGCAACAGACCAGAGAGTGATCTAATCGAGATTGTGCAAAGTGCGTTACCTGAACGCCATTTGGCCTAGGGAACCCGGCTACCAATAGCCTGTTCAATCTATGTGTTGTCGTAGAATGGCAGGTGAATATGCTGCGATCTGGATGTCTATGGAGCCAGACGTCCACTAACCCTATATTGGACATGATCTCCCGGGACGCAGTCGTCCTGTGGGGTTTTGTGCCTGGTCTTGTCAGAGCCCTGTCCAAATGATGGTCCAAAACACAATTGAAGTCGCCCAGCCACAGCATTGGCAAATCAACCTCCTGCATGATGAGATCTTGCATGGTATAAAATAAAAAGGCCGGGTCATCGGTTTTGGGCGCATGTGTTAAGCAGGGATACAGCCTGCCCCGCTAGGGAACACTGTCTGAGGACATATATCTCTTCCCCCCCCCCCCCCCCCCCACACACTCCATGTAAGTGAGGGAAAGTGGGACTACCTGGGCCACCTAGATCAATGTGCCTCTGGCTTATGAGGAAAAGGAAGAATGGTAAATTTGACCTCTCCATTTCTTGGCTAGTGTAGCGCCACCTGCATCGTTCGTGTGAGTTTCCTGCAGACACCCAATGTCAATTTTGTAGTACTTAGAAAGGTGAGCACCGATCTCTTTACATATGTGCCCAATCCCCAGACATTCAAGGTCAGGACTCTGTATGTGCCCCCCATTTCTAGTGCGAATGTGTACCATGCATTGCCAACCCACCTCGGCTGCCAATTTGACCACTAAAATTAAACAAACTATGTGAACAGAACTCCCCACTCACATCCACAGACAAACATAGCACAACCATATGTCAATCTATGTCCACCCATCGCACGTGCCAGGACTCGCACCGCATCCCCGGCCAGTCCAATGGGGACTAGCAAACACCCAACTGTCAAAAAGCATCCTGGCCTGGCATTCATGGAATCATACTCCCCATCTGCACAATCAATGTCGTCCAGCACAAGCACCGAGGCGAGGCGTACCATATAACAGAACTAATGTAAAATGGACACACACTCGACCCAGAGGATCCTAGGAATGCCCTACCCGCCACCCCCAGCATGTGCACAGACACTTCAACATCATGCCTTGCACCGTAACCAATACATATGGTCACAACCGTCAGGCACGCAACTCTCATTCAGGCACCCTCTCCTCCTACAGTCCCAAACATGTTGCTCATACACCCTCAGTCTCACCCATCATTTAAAGTAGGGTATCGGCTGCACTTCACTGGAGGAATCTGTGTCCGCTCCATCCGTTTGCATCAACAATTCTGCACCCTGTGCTAAGGAAAGGTTCCTTGATGGTAAATGCTCCCACTCTCTTCGCAGATGTTAATGCTAATAGAAGAGCTGTCATCCATGAGACACATTTTAAATGTTCCTTATGTATTGGTTCGAAAGGAGGCATGATCAACTGACCAAGGCCAGTGTTAAGTTCCCATGGAAGTGGTAGAGGTCGAAGAGGTGGAAAAGCTCCCAAAAACTTCATCATGAGCTGTTTTATGATTCTTTGAGTGAATAGAAGATGTTGACTGCTCAGTTCTCCTAAATCTCGAAACTGCAGCCAGATGCACCCTGACTGAAGAATATTGAAGTCCACTGTTGGCTAGGTCCAACAAATACGGAAGGATTTGATGTTTTATTTTCAGTGGATGATGAGCATTATTCCTGCACCATATATAGAAAAGCATCCACTTGTTGTAGGTCTTTGTGGTTGCTGGAACTCGAGCTTGTGCAAAAATGGTCTGCATTCTTTTACAGATCCAATTGGCCAAACTCTAGGTGGTCAGGTGCCATGCTGTCAAGTTCAGAGACTTGGGATCGTAATGGAGAATCTCTCAGTGATACCTGGATAGAATCCTGGGATACACCTGCAGAGGACTGGCTGGACGTGTTGATACTGCAGCAGCTCGTTGTACCAATATTGGCGTGGCCATGCCAGAGCAATGAGGATCAGAACGCAATGATCTTGTTTCGCCTTCCTCAGCACCCTGGGAATCGGAGGAAAAGGAGGAAAGGCGTAGGCAAATATCTTGGACAAACTGATTGAAACAGAATTGCCCATTGTTCCTGGATGCCACAACCTTCTTGCAACGCACAGGCATTTCCTGTTCGGAGTGGCAAACCGATTGACCCCATTGAGCAAAAATTTAATCTACCCATCTCTGTTCTAGCTCCCATTCGTGTCATCCACCTGATCATTCTGGCAACTTGGCAAGTGTTCCATAGAGATGTCAATCATATGAGAAATGGCTCAATTCTAGAGCTGTTGAGCCTCTGCTGATCGGGATTGCGTTCCTCCTTACTTGGCTATATAGAACAGGGACTTTGTGTAGTCTGTTCTGACTAAGACTGGCTGACCTATTAGCCTGGGAAGAAATGCCTGCAGGCCAAGTCGAATGGCGCATAATTCCAACACATTGATGTGAAGTGACTTTTCCACATCTGACCATAGGCCTCTGGTTGAGAGTTCCTGCAGGTGAGCTCCCCATCCATCCATGGATGCATCTGCTGTAAGTATCATCTTGTTTGACACAGGTAGGAAAGACTGTCCTGCATTCAGATTTGCTTAAAACATCCACCAAAGCAATGCCTGTATGAGCCCTCTTGTGACTTGTACTGTATGCTACCAAGAACCCCCGAGTTGCTGCCATTGCAAATCTAGTTCCTGCTGAATTGGCATCATGCAAAGCCTGCATAAACTAACAAGGCCTATGCATGACTGTTAGACTTGGCATGGTTTCCCCAGACTTTTTGCCTCTACCGCCTGTATTTTTTACTATGTGCTGGATTTAATTTTTGCTGGTATAGGTACTCTTGCACTATGATCAGCAGTGGCAAAGTGCCCAGTGCTCCTTGTGTAAATTGTGAATATGATTTGTTATCCATAATTGGCATATTAGATTTATTGGTAAGTTCCTAGTAAAGTTCACTGTGTGTGCACTGGGCCTGTAAATCAAATTCTACTGGTGGGCCTGCAGCACTGATCGTGCGACCCACACCAGTAGCCTTTCAAATGTATCTCAGACCTGCCACTGCAGTGTCTGTGCGTTCAGTTTTTAACTGCCATGTCGACCTGGCAAGTGCACCTACTTGCCAGGCCCTAACCTTCTCTTTTCTTACATGTAAGTCACCCCTAAGGAAAGCCCGAGGTACCCCCATGGGCAGAGTGATGTGTATGTTAAAGGTAGGACATGTACTGGTGTGTTTTACATGTCCTGATAGTGAAATACTGTGTATTTCGGTTTTCACTTTTGCAAGGGCTAGCTCTCCCATAGGCTACCGTTGGAGCTGCCTTTTTTTTTTTTTTTGTTAAAAACCTTTATTCTTTTAAATCAGTGACACAGCTATTCAGCCGACAACCCGGAGGCACGGCAGCTTTAGAAACACAACACATGCGAGCGTCCACATTTCACTGACAGGAGAGTCAAAGGTTCAGTTTTAAATAAACACAAACCCAAACCTAAACACAAGCAAGGCGATAAGTACTGAAAGCATAAAAAGGGTTCCCATCAGGGGGAGCGAGCCCCAGTTCGTCCAACAGACACAGGTCGATAGCAAGGGAAAGGAGGGGAAGTCAGAGACTCAAGAAAACAAACACATACCAGCAAGAAGTACAAAGCCGGAAAGAAAGCTAAGGGGAGAGCTGCTCCTCAGGCGGGTCCGGGTCTGGGGGCAGGCATATGCCCCCTCTGTACTGGTTCCATCGCCCCCATACAGAGTGCCATTTCCGAGGGCGCCCTCGAGCACAATACACTGTCTTCTCCCTAAACATGCTCCAATCCATGTTTTCCATCCACGCTGTCAATGTAGGAGGCCTAGTAGAGCCCCACAGACGAGCGATGTCGCGCTTGGCAACCATGTTCCCTAGGGTCACCCATTGAGTCTGTGCCGCGTCGTGGTCAGTAGGACCCCAAACATTCAGGAGACAACACCGCGCCTCAGGCTGCATGACGATGCCCGTCACCTCCCCCATCACATCGTGGATTCGCTTCCAAAACTCCATAATCGCACCGCATTCCCAAATAATATGTAGGAAGGTGCCCACCATACCACAGCCTCTCTTACATAAGCCCTCCTCAGAGAAACCCATATGGACCAGCCTGGGCCCCGTCACGTAGACCCTATGGAGTATTTTAAGCTGCACCAGCCGCAGGCGCGCGGGGATCGCGACCTCTTTGGGAGAAGAAACTGCATACTGCCAATCCTCATCATCGAGTTCGAGGCCATCCCTGGTCCATTGATCGCGCAACCCTAGAAGAAGATCCGCCCGAACATTAATTAGTTTCTTATAAATGAGCGAGATCGTACTCTCTGGCATATGGCCATCCAGGATCCGGTCCTCTAACGGAGAGGACTCAGGCACCTTCTCCCCTTCTACAAGGACTGATCGCAAGGCGTGGCACACTTGAGCGTATCGGAAGAACTCCGTGCTCCCTAGCTCGTATTCCTTCTGCAGCTCCTCGAATGACTTTATCCTACCCTTAACCAAAAGGTCTCCAACCCTGGATATGCCGATCAGGTCCCATTTCTCAAACCCTTTTGTATGCCAAAGCTTTCCCAGAATATCGGAGTCAAACAGAGGGGTGGCAAGGGTAAGCTTACCCTTCCAGCCCAGTGAATCCGTCGCCACCTTCCATACATGCACGGCCACCCTGGTGGGCCCCGTAAGAGTTAAGTCCAACGACTTAGAGTACAACGCTCTGTGGTAATTACCCCCACGTAGTAACCATCGGTCCATGGCGAAGCCGGGGCTCAGCGCCGGACCATATACACCATGGTTAATCGCGCTCAACTGAGTGGCCCAATAATAACGTCTAATGTCTGGAAGCGCGATACCACCGTCATACCATGGAAGCGTCAACTTAGCAATCGCTATGCGCGGACGCCCTTCCCACAATAGCGCGCGCTGGTGGCTTTCGACCTCACGGAAATAACTGGCCGGGACCAAGTCAAGGGTATTCTACAGGGCATAGAGGAAACGGGGAAGAGACCTCATTTTAAACAGGGCGGCACGGCCAAGGAGGGGAAGCGGCAACCGCCGCCAGCCCGCCACGTCCCGTCGCAGACGTGCCAAGGAGGGAGCAAGTTCTTCTCGTATCGTAAAATGGGGTCAGTGGAAATATAGATCCCCAAATACAAAAAACCCTGCTGGGCTATCTGGATCGAGCAGTTGCGCGGGACAGGCGGGACATCCCCACACAGGACATACAAGTATGACTTCCCCCAATTGATGACAAGACCAGAGTTCCTACCGAAAGAAGTCAAGACGTCACAAACCACTATAAGAGATTTCTTAGGCGAGGTATAACAGAATATCGTCGGCGTAAAGTGAAATACGGTCTTCGTGGTCAGGCGACCAACGAATCCCACGTATATCGGGGTGCCATCGTATCCACGCCGCCAGCGGCTCAAGAGCAAGGGCGAACAACAACGGCGACAGGGGACAACCCTGCCGGGTGCCCCTCCCGAGCGCGAACGGTGTCGACGCCCGCCCGTTCACCACGACGCTAGCAAGAGGCCCCTCATAGAGCAACCTCACCCAGCCTACAAATCCAGGCCCAAAGCCGAACTTGGCTAGCACAGCCCACAGGTATGCCCACTCCACCGTATCGAAGGCCATCGTGGCATCGAGGGACGCCACAATAGCCGGCTCTCGCATCGTGCCCGTCCTAGCAATCACTCCATGGAGACGTCTAAGATTCAGTGCAGTGTTACGGTGCGGGATAAAGCCCGACTGATCCGGGTGGATCAAGTTGCCAAGCACCTGGACTAGGCGGTTAGCAAGGATCTTAGCAAGGATTTTCGGCTCGGCGTTGAGAAGTGATATCGGCCGATAGGCGCCACACTTGTCCCGGGGCTTACCGTCTTTATGTATGACCACAATCGTCGCCAGCCGTTGATCAAGCGGAAGAAACCCATTCACCCGCGCCTCCACAAACATGGCGCGCAGGTGAGGAGCCAACTTGTCCGGGCGAAGCTTATACAGCTCAATCGGCAAACCATTTGGGCCCGAGGCCTTACCGGAGCGCAACGCACGGATAGCACACGCCACTTCGTCTACAGTTATATCGCCATCGAGGTCATCCCTATCAATGGCAGAAAGGCAGGGCAGAGCGATATCACGCAGAAGGTCACACGAGTCCTCAGTCGGCCTATCCGAGACCGAGGTGTATACCGTATGAAAATAGTCCGAGAAACACTGGACTATACCGTCTGGGTCAGTGACAACCTCTCCCCCATCTATCGACAACTCCTGCACCACTCGATTAACACGCTCTTTTTTATCCATCACGCCAGCAATTTCCCGGCCTTATCACCAACATCGTACAATCGACCCTGCTGCTCCCTATTGAGGGTCTTGGCAGCGTTCGTCACCAGATCCCTATATTCCAATTGCTTTAAGCTCAAATTATGCAGTGTGGCCGTTGCAACATCCTCTTCCAAGGCCACTTCTAAAGCCGCTATCTCGTCCTCTACTTGTGTCACCTCGGCGTCTCTCTGCCGCTTGGCGGCCACTACCGAGGAAAGGGCCTCCCCTCTCAATACAGTCTTAAAAGCTTCCCACAAGGACACCGCAGATTCAACTGAACCCTTATTATCTTGAAAATAGTGATCAACTGTCTTCAGCAACGCACTGCGCAGCTTGGGGTCACAAAAGTACCAGGGGTTAATGGGAGCCACCCTGCCCCCCACCACCCGGCCAATATCCAGACGGGCCCACACCGGCGAATGATCAGATATGCCCCGTGCCATGTGCCTAGCCTCAGATACCAATGAGGCGTGCGCAGCCAGAGTGAGCAAGTAATCGATCCGAGAGAGACTCCCGTGGGCCCCGGAATGAAAGGTATATTGTCTCTGAGTGGGGTGCCGTAGCCTCCAACAGTCTACCAGACCAAAAGTATCTATAAAGTCGGGAAGCCACTTCTGAGCACCCCCGGTGTCCCTGGGCGGGTACCTATCGAGCATTCCAGACCCAACCGCATTGAAGTCTCCTCCCACCACTAGCATCCCTTCGGGGAGTTCCAACAAGGCCTTGCCCAGATCAGCAAACGTGGAGGCCTGCAGGGCAGGAGGGACATAAACAGAAACCAATACCAACGTTCTGCCCTCCCACCTCCCCGCCACAGCCACAAAGCGCCCCCTGTCATCAGCGATGGTGGAGTCAACCTCAAATGGTAGGGAAGCTCTAACAAGTATGCCCGCACCCCTGGAGCCCGAGGAAAACCCCGAGTGAGCAATGAATTTATAACCCTTTCTGTTAAGTGCATAACATGTATTCCCTATAAGGTGGGTCTCCTGCAGGAGGACCACATCTGGCGAGGTCCGTTTCAAGAATTGCAGGACTATCCCCCGTTTAATACGATCCCCTAAGCCATTGACATTCCAGCTAATTATGTTTAAGCCCCTATCCCCCATCCCCAAACACAAAGAGACCTCCACCCCCCCCCCGGAGAGCCACGATCGGACAATACTGACAACCATTGCTACGCCTTGCAAGAAAAAAACAACCCCCAACAACAACCCCAACATCCCGAATCCCCCCCCCCTCCCTGCACCCCTGCGTCAGCTTACAAAGCCCCCCCAACTTGCAGTGTGCCTGTCGCCCTATCAAAAACAAATCTACAAAAAGTACCCCAAGGGAGGAAAGAGCTCCTATCTTCCCCCCGCCGCCCTCCCATTACTGCAGTAGGGTACGAGTCACTGTCCGGGGCTGAGTCAAAACAGACCGACACCGGAGGTATCACTTCTGTCCATCCCGGTCGCCTTCCGCTCCATCCACGCGGTCCCGGCCGGGCTGCCGCCGAGGGAGCGCATCCAACCAGTCCCCCGCCGTGTCCGGTGATTCGAAGAAGAAAGTCCGATCCTCATACATCACACGTAGCCTGGCGGGGAAAAGCATGGCATACTTCAGGTCCATATCCCTAAGCCGCCGCTTCACCCCCAGGAAACTCTGCCTCTGTTTCTGCACCATCTGGGTGAAGTCAGGATAAAAGCTCACAGAGGCATTCTGAAAAGGCACCGGGCCTGTCACCCTCGATGCTTGCAGGATAGCGTCTCGATCCCGAAAATTAAAGATCCGGGCGACAATCGGCCGCGGGGGGGCTCCCACCTTAGGCCGTCCACCAGGCACTCGGTGAGCCCGCTCCACCGCAAAAAACTTGCCAAGGCCCTTAGGCGCAAGATGATTCACCACCAAGTCCTCGACGAGTAAATCCACGGAGAGCTCCTCCGAAGTTTCCGGGACCCCAATAAGGCGCACATTGTTGCGCCGGGCCCGACCTTCAAAGTCTTCAAGCCGGCGGGCGGAGAGGTCATTCGCGGTTCGTAGCTTACGAACCTCAGCCTGGAGTTCCGAGACATCGTCCGCGAGACCAGTAGTCTTGAGGTCCAGGGACTTGACCCGCTCATTGGTTTTGCCCAGGTCCGCGCGAATCAAGTTGACATCAACCAAAATCATGTCCACCTTGTGCGCCAGGGTCTCGAATTGTCGCCCAATCGAAGACTGCATCCCATCTATCGCCCCCTTGATATCCTGCAATGATAACTCCGAGGCTGGGGATGAATCGGCCTTCTGTGCTTCCAGCGACTGTCCCGATCCACCAGGCGACCCCTTCTGCTGGGCATAGCGATCTATATTGTTGGATTGGGTATATCCTCCCCGCCTGGTAGTCTTAGACTTCGACTTGTCTGCCTCCGATTTGGTCGACATCTCGAACAGCAGGGCGGTCAGTCGCAAAAAGACGTCCCTCACTCAGCCAGAGGAAACCGGGTCAACTAGGACGTCAGCAGCCAGCCAGGGCCGAGCGGAGGTCTTCCAGACAGCAGGGGACCAGCATGAAGCACTCCCAACCCAGAGCAAGCAAATGGCGAGAAAGCGAAAGTGAAAGTGCAGCGGCACCCGTCCGCCAGTTCACACCTCCCGAGGCCGCTGTTGTTCAATTAGTGGCTGGGCTTCCTGCCAACGCAAGCCCCTGGCATCCTTCGGAGGTAGGCCGCAATCTTCCGCCATGCACAACTTCGGTTCCCGGTGGGCGATCTTAGCCCGGACAACGTCAATCGCCCCAGCTGTGACTCATCTGCAGGATTCCGTGCATGAAAATCAGGATTTAGGACAGGATAATTGCAGGAGGGCGCGAGAGTCGCGGGAGCTCAAGGCTCACGCGGCCATCTTGGTCAAGCGCTAGGCTCCTCCCCCTGGAGCTGCCTTTTAACATTTTACAAGTGTAACTTTCAATTGGGAACAACTAGAGATTTGGAGTTTAGGCTCTCTGAACTCAGAATATAATAACACTCCTTTAAGTAAAGGTGTTTTTTAGGTCTCGCCTACGCAGCGTGCATGCGCTGCATAGGAAACATTTAGCCGTCGTGCAGCTCTTATTCAAAGCACATACTTGTGCTTGTGGCGGCATACGCCTTGCGGGAGTGCGCAGCGGCGCGCCACAAGCACGAGTATGTGCTTTGAAAAAGAGCAGACTGCTCTCCCCAGCGCGCGCATCACTCGCGAGTGCACCCCTCCGCCTCTCTCTCCCGCTGCAGCCTGCAAGTACATGCAACTTGCTCATAGTGTCAATCAAGTTACCTGCCTTTCCCACGCCTCATCACGGCACCCAATGAAACAACCGTTCGTTCCCTTAGCCCGCCTACCCATCGGCCAACAGCCTCTGCTGAAAGACTACGCGTGGTGCCCTTCAACAGCAGAGTCATGGCGTCACTAGTTTTCAGGATGGGACTTGCAAGTCGCAGGAGCTTCTCGTGAGTTTTCATATTTGACTGACAATTGTGGGCGGAAGTGATGCTTTACTTTGCCCCTGATATTGGCCTCGCCTCTCATACTGTTGAATCCACAAAATACTGTTGAAGCGTGCAGGGTCGCAGTGTAAAATGCAGTTTACGACCATCTGATTACACTGTACAGTGCTTCAAGGGGCATGGTTCTAGTTCGCGCTCCTCTACCCTACCGGCGGGGCTACGGCTCACGCAGGCTTCGTCAAAAGACTAATAGAATAACCTTTAATGTAGATGACGTGAAGTTGGTGTAATTTGCAGCAGCATCACTCGGCACCACCACAGCATCTCTCAGGGCCACCACAGCATCATGCAGCACCACCACAGCATTACTCAGGGGCACCACCACAGCATCATGCAGGGGCACCACCACAGCATCATGCAGCACCACCACAGCATCACGCAGCACCACCACAGCATCACTCAGCACCACCACAGCATCACTCGGGGCCACCACAGCATCACTCGGGGCCACCACAGCATCACTCGGGGCCACCACAGCATCACTCGGGGCCACCACAGCATCACTCGGGGCCACCACAGCATCACTCGGGGCCACCACAGCATCACTCGGGGCCACCACAGCATCACTCGGGGCACCACAGCATCACTCGGGGCCACCACAGCATTACTCGGTGCCACCACAATATCACTCGGCATCACCACAGCATCACTCAGCACGACCACAGCATCACTCAGCACGACCACAGCATCACTCAGCGCACCACAATATCACTCAGCACCACTACAGCGTCACTCAGCGCCACCACAGCGTCACTCAGCGCCACCTCAGCGCCACCACAGCGTCACTCAGCGCCACCACAGCGTCACTCAGCACCACCACAGCGTCACTCAGCACCACCACAGCATCTCAGGGCGGCCACCACAGCATCACTCGGCGCCACCACAACATCACTCGGCGCCACCACAGCATCACTCAGCACCCCCACAGCATCACTCAGCACCCCCACAACATCACTCAGCGCCCCCACATCATCACTCAGGGCCACCACAGTGTCACTCAGCGCCACCACAGTGTCACTCAGCGCCACCACAGCGTCACTCAACGCCACCACAGCGTCACTCAGCGCCACCACAGCGTCACTCAGCGCCACCACAGCGTCACTCAGCGCCACCACAGCGTCACTCAGCGCCACTCAGCGCCACCACAGCGTCACTCAGCGCCACCACAGCATCACTCAGCATCGCCTTTGCACACCACCACATAATCATCACTCAGCAAGACCTGAGTATGATTCAGCATCACCTCAGCATCGTCTCCGCACCAGTCACCACCACCACTTCAGCATCACTCAGCACCACCTCAGCCTGCTCTCGGAATCTGGCATCTGTTGATTCTCCCCTAGCGTCTGGCCGCTGCTAGTGTTATAATACAGGTACTAGTTCCCAACCTTCACCCTCTGATTGTTAAAGCTTTTTTTTTTTAGGGGGCATAAACAAACAGCCATTGGAAGAGGCAGAAACAAGTTGCCAGCATTGCAAGAACAAAAGAAAACTGAGAATTTTTTATTGTAAATACTTTTTTTAATATGGTCGTTCAGTTGTACATAATTCCTTCTTGGTCATACATAAGGTAACAAAAATGCTTCTGACACTTTTTTATTATAACTTTTCAGCATGCTGCACAGCAGCCACACTTCTGTACAGCACAGCTTGAAGACATTGGCAAAGTCAATAGCTCTGGCTAAACACTTATAAGGCCCCAAAGGCTTGACCTATTGGGTATGCCAATGCTTGTTAATTTGTGTGTTTGAAAATCTGACTTGTAGTAAGTGGGCATATTCTTGTTTAACCGTCCTGTATGCCTCTACCTGCTTGTGGATTCACCGTCTGGTTTTAAACTGACAGGGACTGTATGTGCATTCACGCCAGACACTCCCACAAAGAGACCTGAGGTGTGCCCTGCATATGCTGATTGGCCCTCCTGGGCTAGAGTGGTGGGAGGAGTTGTCACTGACAGCTGTATAGGCTGTGACTGCTCTTCAGAATACTGTCTCCACCTCCTGTAGTGAAACTGGCCCAGAGAGGACAGAACTAGTTTTACTGAGCAAGAGAGACTTTCTGAACAAAAAGCTCAAAGGAAAAAAGGGGTACAAGTATTAGACCTAAAATTCCAGAACTTTAGACTACTTTTGGAATCAAGAGGAACCTCTGTCAAGTAGAAGAGCTGTGAGGAGGAGACTGCCCCTTTGCTATGTGTTGCTTTGCTGGGTTGGCCTGCAGTTGTTGCTTCTGCCAAGGAGAAGACAAAGACTGGACTTTGCTGTGAAACCTGCTTGAGAAGAATCTCCAAGGGCTTATGTATGCTGTCTTCCTGTTCTGAAGTCTCAGGGACACCAAGACTCCATCTACAGACTTCTTGAACTCTACTGCTGGGAGTTCTGACCTGCCTGGGGGTGCCTATTCCAGTTCTGGGCCTCTGGAGTTTGTTCCTGCTACAGACACCAGTGAAGAACTGAAGAAATCTACAAAATCGACGATTTGCTCTTCTTGCAGCTGAATTTTCCAATGCAGCACCTCTGTGCGGGAGAAATTTCCAATGCACTGCCCTTTGCGGTCAAAGAAACTGACATAGCGCCTGCCTGCAGTCCGAGAAACCAACACACACCACCTCCAACGCAGTCCCCACTGTGCAGATAAAAGAATCAACTCATTACTGGTCAATGGCTACGGAAATCCACGCAGCGCCCATAGCACCTGAATTTTCACACGCATCGTACCTGTGCGGCAAGTTTTTCTGACGCAACACCCGCAGACCAGAATCGCCTGGGAAATCGACACGTCACTTCCCTCTACACTCCGGATTCGATGCACCACTTCTCCTGCGTGCAGCAGAACTGTTGCATCACCTCCCCAAGCACTCAGGAACTGATGCATCACTGTGTTTTTAAATGCTTCCCTCCTCTGCAGCTGTTTTGCCTTGTGGATTTTGACGCATTTGAGGTACTTTGAGTAAAAATCACACATCAATAGTTTTCTATGGACAGAATTGCTTGAAACCTTTTGAAAGTCATATTTGGAGTTGTATATGTTAGATTTTTGTCATTTTGGTCTTGTTTGGTTTAGATAAATATACTTTACTAAACTGGTGTTGGGTCCATTTGTAGTGTTTTTACTGTTACTGTGTCTTTTTTGTGCAGATTCTTTACACATTGCCTCTGAGATAAGCCTGTCAACTCATGCCAAGCTACCAAGGGGGTGAGCAGGGGTTATCTAGGTGTGGGTGTGTAACTCCCTTATCCTGACTAAAAGGAAGGGTCCCTACTTGGACAGGGTGCAAACCACTGCCAACCAGAGGCCCCCATTTCTAACCATGACACCATCAGGCCCAGTAGGGTTTTGTATTGGCTCACTGTATTTTACTGTTTTGTAGAGATGTTTGTTGCCACAATTTGCAACCTCTTGACCCTTTCCTGAGATGGGAAACCTTTTCCCAGTTGCATGTCGAGTAATGCACCTAAGAACTGAATCGAGGCTTCAATGAAGACTGCTTCCTGTTCAACGTGAGGCCTAGTTTCCTGAACAGGTTGATGCGGGCCGCCATAGACCTTCTTACCTCTTCCTTTGATGGAGTCTTGATGAGCCAGTCATCAAGGTATTGGGACACCTGATGACCTTCCCGTCTGAGGAAGGCAGCTACTGGAGCGAGGCATTCGGTAAAAATTTGAGGGACTGATTTGAGCCCAAAAGGCAGAGTCTTGAATTTATAATGGTGCCCTGCTACCAGGAATCGTAGACATTTTCTGTGTTTTTGATGAATGGGCATGTGGAAATACTCATCCCAAATATCCAGGAATGTCATAATCTCCTACCTGCATCACCAGAATGCAGGGTAACCTTCCAGAAAGATTGCTTCTTCTGAAACTTGTTTAGCTGTCTGAGATCCAAGATTAGCCTCCACTGACACATTTTCTTTTTGATCAGTAAATACCTGGAGTAAAACTGTTTTCTCTGTGATTTGGGGCCTATCTCTATAGCTCCCCTGATCAGTAAAATAATTTCTTGCTGAAGCTCCTTTAGATGAAGATGATGCTCTTTCTAGGGTGGGTTCACAGAGGGTCTCTGGACGAATTCCAATGTATGCCCTGAAAGAATAATTTGCCTCACCCATTTGTCCATTGTTATAGACTCCCAAGCAGGGGCAAACCGGGAAATTCTGCCCCCCTCCCCAAATTGCAGTGTAGGAGATGGAAAAGGGGACAAAGGCAGATAGTCTATCCCTTTTCTGGTACATGATTGAAGAACACTACTCTTTCTTCCTGATGGTCTCCCATGGGGCTGCTTTTAACTATGCTTTTCGCAGTATCCTTGGTCATACCCACATTGTCTTTGAGGATTATGCGATTGTTGACTTCCATATTGATTGATTCCTCCCCGAAAACTTTGTGATCTTTGAGTGGCACAGAAATTAGAGGATCTAAATCTGAGCTACTGTAGGACACCCACAACCATGGCAGTATCTGTATCTGTTTTAAGACCCGAAAGAGCCTCATCCACATGCTTGCTGTAGAGAGTAAGACCATTATAAGGCATGTCAAAATCTTTGATTGCACCTCAGGTTGGAAGGCTGTAGAATTTAGCCAATCTTGCCTTCCCAACACAATTTATCCTGCAAGCTGACAGACACCTCGGAGACTTCCATTGCTAAATCAGTAATGAAAGAAGAAGTGAGTTATTCCTTAAGGATAGCTCTCAATGTCTCCCTCTAAGCCTCTGTTCAAGCAATGGTGCATATCATGCCACATCTGGCAATCATAATGTCCTAAGCTTGCCAAAGTGTTGGCTGATTTGATGGAGGTTGCTGCCGTAAATGAGATTCTCTTGCCTTGATTATCTATATACCTGCTATCTCTATCCGGAGGACTGGAAGACGGTGCAAGTGGAGTCTTTAGTCTTCTTTGAGCTGCTAAGGAAATAACTGAATCCGCTTAGTTGCCCGGAGAGGCAAGCTGAAGTGGCTTCCGGAGTTTTTATCCAGGCAAGTAATTGCTGTCGGAACTATATCCAGAGTCTTCATTAACTTGAGACCTTCTGTCCAAATAAAATCTAGAATTGGAATAGCTTTAACAGGCTTCCTTAGTGCTCATAAAGGAAACATTGTTCTATGGACTTCATTGGAAGATTACATTTCTTCACAGCTCCTTCCATAAGAGAATGAAATTTGAAAATATCACCGATCAGTTATTGAGAAACAGGTGCACCATCTCCTTCCCTTGGGATCATTATATCATCTGCTATATCATTTTGTCCTCCATAATCCTGTAGCAGTTCACCCTCTTCCTCATCTATATCAGAACAGATAGAATGATTGGAGTCATTGTTGCCCATGTCTTCAGGCGTTGGTGCGACTAATCTGGGTGATTCTTTTGGAGGCGGTGGAGTAACTGCTGAGGAGGAGGGTTAGCTGATAAAGGCGTAAGCTGTTGTGTTGGTTGTTGTGGTACTAACTTTTGAAAAGTTACCATCATTTGCTGTAATGTAGTTAAAAAAGCCATAAGCACCTGAACAACTTCAGGGTGTCTAGGCGGAAGGCAAGACCTTGAAGCATGAGGAATACAATCAATATGGTAATCATAGTCTGAATAAAAGTTATTTTCCTCTATGTCCTACCCAAACTCTGAGACATATTGCACATTCAACTATGTTGGGCTATAAGCCGTTTGCGAACCATATTCACTTGCCTCATCTTCCTTATCAGATTGCAAATTTGACTAGGTGGTAATGCTGATACCTCTAATGGTGAAAGCAGAGGTGTGAAAACTGCATTTGGTGGTAGTGACATCAATGGAATAGTTGTCAACGGAATAGTTTCTGCCATGGACGGTATGGTGGTCACCGTCAACATAGTTGTAGACCGCAAAGCTGTCGTCGACAGAGAAGGTTCCTTTGTTGACGGGAACGGCGTCAACGGTGTTGTCGCCATCGACGCTGAAGGTCTTGTCATCGATGGCCTCGTAGATGATGAGGTCGTTGACGGTAACATTGTAGACGAGACACATTTCTTTTTTAGAGGTTTATCTTCAATGCAATCTGATGAACCCTTAGAGGCATATTTTTCTTGTTTATGGACAGATGGGGTAACAGCAAGCTCTGCTCCAAACAAGTCCAACCCATGACACTGACTATGTATCCTTTTTTGTGCTGCCTTCGTGCAAGTGGTTGGAGGAGCACTTTTCACGAAATCTTCACCTGAAGAGGGGGATCCAGTTTAGAAGGAGAAATATTATCTTTTGCCATCAGATACAAAGCCAACCTCCTTTCTCTGTCCTTAAGAGGTTTAGATGATAAACTCCTACAAATGTCACATTTAGATACCTTGGGGCAGATTTATGAGCCCCTTGTGCCACTTTTGCGTCACTTTTAACATGGGAAAAGTGACGCAAAAGTGGCGCAAGGGTCTCATAAATCTGCCCCCTTATGTTTTGGGTACAGCCAGTAAATACACAGTAAATATTAATCTTTTTTAGACCACAGGATGAATAAGCCTTGAAAAGAGATTTCTTGTCTATCAGCTATGGTGATATTTGGTGACAGTTGGCTGTCCAGCAAAAAGATTTCCCTGTTCCAGAATTCTTTTATAATTTCCTTAAAAACAACTCACATTACTTCTGCGTTGAAGATAGAGCTGGTTTAAATTAGGGCAGATAACGAAAGTAACAAATTTAAGGTTCACCGAAAGACCTGATCAGAGCTCTGTCTGGGACTCCCTCACACATGAAGTGTGGGAAAAGTCTGAGCTAAGGTGGCCTCTAGGGGAGTAGGAGAGCTTAAGCTTCCACCTCATTGGCTGACGTTTGAGTGCTTTCAAATGAGGTGGATGTGCTATGAAATGTACAATGTTGTTTCAGGCCTCTGCCCATTTTACACTGGATTCTATGTGCTTCGCACTGTATACTGCTATTTTACCGGTAATTCCCAGCCTGACTACTGGGAAAAATTAAAGCATGTGAATATATCAAAGATCCCGTGTAGGAGAAACAGAATGTTCCTGGAGAAAGGACTATCTTGAATCTTCTGCTATACCAGGATTGAAAGCACACCATGGCAAATGGCTAAAGGCTAAAAGTTCTGCCACATTTTTGGCAGAATGGACGCTTTATCTGAAGAGATCATTACTTCTTTAAGGTTTTCTTTTAAGGTCTTTCTGCAAACTGCTCCATGGGGTAGTAGAGGGAATGGTCAAACCAACAAATGATGCCATAAGAACGTGCAGTCTGATGAGATGTTGCTGTTGTTTGCCATAATGTCTCGCCTGGAGAACATTTTGTCAATCGCACAACTGCTGAGTACCACACACCAAAAGTACTCAGCATTCGAAGAGAAGTACAAAACAGTCCCAGACTAAACATGCAGGTTAAAACCAATGACCTGGAATGCAAATAGGTTGGCTGGACCAGCCTTTACAAGAAGAGCTCATTGGACGGGAGGTGTGCAGGAGTAGAGTGAGACCCTGAGAGACGCTCACAGGACAGGATCCAATGAGTAAAACATAAACACAGAGAAGGCGTACACGGTCTCCACCCCATACCTTCCATGGCCAATATAATCTGATCAAAATCACCAATGCACCACCTTGATGAGCCCGCCACACATCACCCAACATTTTACCAATGAATGCCAGGCCCACTACAGTAGAAATGAGATCTCTATAGACCCCTGCAAGGGAATCACAAGGATGCAGTAAAACTGTAGATGTAGTACGAAAGAAAAAGCTCCATTGAAAGAGTGCTCCAATGACAAGGATGAACCTGGTCATCTCCAGGTAGAGATGTCAATCACAGCTGCCAGCAAGATGAAGCCAAAAGACCCTTTGCCCTGGCGGTTAACCATTAGTACAAATGGTAGTAGGATACCCAGCCATCAAAACCTAGTGACACATAACACTAAACATTACTAATTCAAAGAACATAAACTCTCTGTACAGATGGAAGGCCATAGGGAGGGCATGCCCTATACTACCTCGAAGAAGAGGAAATGCTCCAAAGACTGAAGCTACTACTGAAACTCTAGATTCAGAAGTAAAATATAAACCGCTGGTTTGACACAAGCTGCAGTAACCAGTCTTAGTTGCCAATCCAAAAGGCCTGGAACACACAAACCCGACAATGAAGATGTATTGCAACCAGCAACATGGCCATAGTGGAGACACAAGGGGGCAGATGCAGCAAGACAGCTTGCTTGCTGTGTTGCGTGACAAAGAGAGGGCAGGAATTAAGCAGATCTACTGAGATGTGGCACATTCCTGCTCTATCCCTGCGCTGGCACACTGAGTGCAGCCTAGCACCAACGCAGGTACCTTTGCGCCATGGTGCAAAGGTGCCTGCGTTATAGCAAGGATTGTTTTTAGCAAGAATTGTTTTTGTGAAGGAAGGGATACCTTCCTTCACAAGACATATTTCTCCTTGTTACGCCTCACCTGGGATGGTGTGGCCTTTTGATGCATTCCCAAGTTTAGTAAATCCGGGAATATGCCAAAATCCATGGGTGGATGCATGGGGACACCCAATCCACCCATGGAAAGCCTTCCCAGGGCAGAGTAACACAAGGCAGCACCTTTCACTGCCTTGTGTTACTCCAGATTTACCAAGCCACTCAGAGCCACGCTAGATGGCTTTGCGTGGCTCAATGAATCTCACCGACACCCTTGCGTTGCCTTGCGCTGGCTTGTGTGCAATGGCAATGCAAGGGCTTCGTACATCTGGGCCAAGGTATCAAAGATGGAGTGAAATGGACAATTAAAAACTAATAAGGAGTGAAATCCAACTTGAAATGCAAAGATCTGCCTGGTGGACTAGAGGAGCAGTATATCGTAACCATGATCTGTGGGTCGATAGATATCATACGGTTGTCAAGCCCCAGAATAAGAGCCTACACAGAGGACCACATTATCAACACAACCTGAGCAAGAACAGACTTGAGGTTGTGAAGACCCAGAAAGGAACATGAAACTCCGTTCATATGAGGGAACAAAAAATTAGAACAATTAAGGAAATAACTGTTAGAACAGCAAAACAAAGTGCCATCAATCTTGAGGGGCCGGACCCTGGCATTCATGTAGCGAGCGTGGCAGCCCGTAAGGTACTACCTCATTACAGGCTCAACGATCTAAAAGCGTGGGCCCTGGGAATCCAAAATAGACTTTAGATTGAGCCATGGAGGGCCGGTTGAGAACCTGATCCTATCAGAGGTGCAGTAGCGGCTCCTCCGCTAAGGCGGAGGAGGTTTGCCCCACTGCTGTTTGAGCAGTGCAAAAATGTAAAAGAAATGATATCAAGACGTTATTATAAATTTATTTTTCTGTGCGGGACTCTGAGCCAGGTTGGGCGGGGTGGGGCTGAGCTCGCCAGAGCAGAGTGAGTAGTGGTTTGCACTCCCTAAGTGCGCATGATGGTTTTGCCATCCCTCCGGGCCGGCCAAACAGCCATGCGCATTTAGCATTTTCTCCACCTGCCTGTGTTGCACATCCCGGTGGAGAACGTGCCCAGGCTCCCAGGCAGTGCCTGAGTGGCCAAACAGGCCACTCAGACCAATCATGATGCTGCTAATGCAGCGTCATGATTGGCTGGGAGAATCTGGGTGCTTCCGGTGCTACCAGAGTGAGACGGAGGAGAGGCGTGCGGCGGAGGTAAGTTTATTTTATTTATTTTTCACCCCCCTCGTTCTGAGGCAGCCGCAACTGCAGATGTGGCATATTCCCTACAAGCAAAAATGTTTTTGAATAAAACTCCAGTGAAACTCAGGATCAATGTCGATGGGCACAGGAAACAAGCAACTGACGTCAGAGCCCTCAGTGGTATCATTCATGGCTCTATTACGTCATATCTAGAGAAGGCAGCAGTCGAGTAGGAACCATGTGACCACCTTCTGGCGCCTGAGAGCTATTTCAGCACTTATAGATCTAGTCTAGCATCTGGTGCGATTCAAAAGTTGAAGAATCTGAAGGTAGCTATAAGTGAGGAATTGGTGACAGGGAGACCCAGGCAAAAAGTGTTAGCAAAATGTATTATACTGCAAAAATATAATTGTAATTGACTTCAAAATATAGCCTCCTATAATCATGTTTTCTATACAAGATCATTTTCCAAAATGAAAATACTATCTTTGAAAATATGTTTTGACATCCCCCCATCCTGTGATGGAGGACATATGTACCCTTTTCTAAAAGGCCATCTGAGGTGGCTGCTTATCTGTCTGCTAAGGGACCATGAGCCATGTTGCTCTTAACTCGATTCCCTTGCAGAAGAGAGACACATTATCAAGCACTGCCCTTTAATAGGCTTCAGATAACCTGACACGACAATTCTGCTGATCATTCACTAGGCATACCGTCCCCCTTGTTAGCAGTGAGTCGTGTGGTTTTATATTTCCTGTGTCAAGTACAGACAGTGCTTTGTTACAACCAGTTTTTAGTAGCTTTTGTGGAAGCTGAACGGGTCATCCCATCCAATCATGACAATCCATCCAATCCAAGCCAATCCCCAGCGCAGCCTTCAATCCAGTCCCGCGTTACTTGTAAAGTGCTACAGCTCCACCCAAGCTTGCACAAGAGTCTGGAAAAGATACTAGAGTCCTAAAAAAAAATACATTCCAACTGGCTGCAGAAATCCATCCAGTAGTGTTCCCAGTGGTAGCTTGCTCCCAAACCTACTACATTACCTGGAATAAGAGTGCAGGAATAGCCATACAAAAAAGAACTCCACAGTATGTTTCTCTGTGTATATGTCAGTTACTATATGAATGACAAGAATTCCTATTTTAACGTAATGCGAAATGCAAACAATGAATTGAGGAAGAGATAAGCTTTTTATTGTGCGCGGACACCCCTAGTAGAATATGGCTTCTACCATTTACAATATATAAATATATAATCCTGTTTTCAGAGTAAAAATGAATGGGAATATCAACAGTAGAAAGTCATGTGACATTAGCTGCAATGATATAGTCCAGAGGATGTTTGTATTGTAATGAGGAACCCCCATGTCCTGGGTGCAGCTGCCCTCACATCAGGAGGGCGTGTTGTATCAGCTGCTTCTTCTCTGGGGTCAGCTTCTCAGGGAACTGAATGTCGAACTTGATGATGAGATTTCCCCTCTGGTTGGGGTCCTTGGAAAGAGGCATGCCTTCCCCTGGCACCACTTTGCTGTATGTGGGGCTGAAAGGATAACAACATACATTATAATTCAAGGAAATGCTCCACCTCCCTGAAACAAATGGTGTTGAAGAGTATGGTGCTGGAGAGGATGGTGTTCTAGATGGCGGAGTATCTGCTGGTATAGGTAACAGCATTGTAGAGTGTGGTAATTCTGCCTTATGGTGTTGAAGAGTTTGGTGCTGGAGAGGATGGTGTTCTAGATGGCGGAGTGTCTGCTGGTATAGGTAACAGCATTGTAGAGTGTGGTAATTCTGCCTTATGGTATTGAAGAGTATGGTGCTGGAGAGGATGGTGTTCTAGATGGTGGAGTGTCTGCTGGTATAGGTAACAGCATTGTAGAGTGTGGTAATTCTGCCTTATGGTGTTGAAGAGTTTGGTGCTGGAGAGGGTGGTGTTCTAGATGGTGGAGTGTCTGCTGGTATAGGTAACAGCATTGTAGAGTGTGGTAATTCTGCCTTATGGTATTGAAGAGTATGGTGCTGGAGAGGATGGTGTTCTAGATGGTGGAGTGTCGTCTGCTGTTATAAACATTGTAGAGTGTAGTAATTCTGCCTTATGGTGTTGGAGAGTACGGTGTTTTCGGATGCCGTGTTGGGAGTGCATGTATGGTTGATAATGATGTTGGAAAGTTGCCATTGAAGAGAATGTTGTTGTTGAATATGATGTTGGAGTGTATAGGGTTTACAGACATGGGGGATATGTACAAGAAAATTGTCGGAGCACAGTGTAATGCCAAGTTTGGTAACGCCGCGCTCGGACATTTTCAAAATGCAGGGATGCGCCGTATTTACAAAAATATGGAGCACCCCTGCGTTTCCCCTAGCGATGGCAATAAAAAAACTGCCTAGCTCCAGCACAGGCGCCCTTGCGCCACGTTGCAAGGGTGCTTGCACTGCAGGGGTGATTGTTTATGTGCAGGAACATGTCCTTTCCTGCACATAAACAATCTTTACAGGCGATTTGCTGTTTCTATGTGTGCTGCAGTATGCATGGAAATAGCAAAATACGAGGATAAATTAATTTTCTCCTCATATCGCCATCCTAGGACCAGGTTTTACCTGGCCTTAGTTTTTAGTGCTGCCCCGTCCCTGTGAATATGGGGCAGCATGAAAAAGCACTGGGTGTTGCGGAGGAATGCCCAGGAATGCCCCTTTGCCGCAGTGGACTGCTGCAGAAAGGGGCATATTTGCAAGGTGGCGCTAAGCTACTTTAAATGGCTTAATTCCACCTGGTAAATATGGGGTATGGAGCAACACCACCAGAGCATCAGAAAAAGTGACGCTCCGGTGGCGTTAGGGGCTTGTAAATATGCCCCAAGGTGTTGCTGAACTCTGGGGCTTATTTACAAGCCTGATGTGCCACCCGGGCGTCACATTTTATAGGAGAAAAAGTGACACACCGGCGGCGCAAGGAGCTTGTAACTAAGCCCCTCTGTCTTTAGGGCCATGGGGATGAGTGCATGGTGTTTAAGAGCATGGGTAAGAATGTATAAAGCAGTGATAAATTGAAGAACCTCTCTATTCCAAACTATGCAGGCATTGCCAGTTTCCATCTCTTTTTTTTAAATTTTTTTTTTTGTCCTCATCTTACCAAGCTTTTCTATGCGGATCTTATAAAGCCTTTTTAACACTCTGAGGGCCTCCTGGCTTTTCCGCAATCACCTTGGTCTCCGACCAAACCCCTTAGCTTAGGGTAGCTTGATGTAATAATTGGACCAATTCTATTAACCGGAGACTACGTCCCCAACAAATAAGAGGATACCAGACATTAGATGGCTTGTCTGCAGCGCTTTCGTACTCCAAACGAGCCATACTAAATGAGGCCCTGAGCCAGTTCTCCCTTGTTGGTGGTTGGGGGTCTTTCCATTTCTTGCAGATCTCTCTCCGGGCCAAGAGAACCAAGTATAGCAAGAGGCCTCTCTGTAGTGGAGTGACTATATGGCTTATTAGCCCATCGTCTCCAAAGAACACGAATGACAAATTAATGCTAATGTTGATCTTAAAAATATCTTGAAGTGAATCTCCAACCTCTTTCCAGAAGTTCTTCAAAACCGGACATTCAAAGAAAACATGTAAATCGTCTGCCAAGGGTAATAAGCATCTGAAACATTTAGGAGGGGGGGATGGGGCGAATTTAGCAATCTTTGCCGGGGTATAGTACAGCCTATTAATAACAAAAAAGTGGTTCTACTTCAAACAAGCAGGTTTAACTTGCTTGTATAAAATCTTCAAAGATGGCTCAAACAAAGAACCTATAGATGGACCCAGAGATGTTCCAGACCAAACCATCTCAGAAGAGGATATCTTCTGATCATCATCATCAATTAACAGTTTGTACCATATTGAGATCTCTTTCTTCAATGGATTGATAGATTGACACAAGCTTTCTATATCTCGGTTTCCTCTAAATTCCCCTTTTTCTGCATTGACCCAAGACTTCAGCTGCAAGAATTTAAACCTAGAGAATCCAGCCCCTATTCTAGCTTGGAAGTATTCCCAGGGGTGAATCCCCTCGGAGTCTGCCAGCTCGGACCAGGTGTTAATACCCGCCCTTTTAATAGGTAGCGCTAATGTGTCTTTAAGGCATTCCGGAGTTCCAGGGGAATCCCAAATTGGGGCACAGTCAGAGTAGTATCCAATACCCCACTTAAGTCTGATCTTATGCCATAGCTCTAAGGCTACCCTTAGCACCTTCAGACGAGCTCGCTTGAAGAACCTAGGGGCGCCAAACTTATATAGAAAAGACTGGCCCCCACCCCCTCCTTCAGCTCTAACCATTTCTCCCAGCAGCCTACCCCACGCTGACTTCTCGGGTTTCACACATAACATCCGAATACCTTTAAACTGGATAGCTATCGCATATAGACTGATATCTGGGAGGGCCAACCCCCCCCTTAACAAGCCTTCGTCTCAACTTCTTCCATGTCAGCCGAGCCCCCTTGTCTCCCCATACAAAACTCCCGATTTTACTCTGTATTTTACTAATACAATTATTAGGAAAAACAAGGGGGATGGTAGAAAATAGATAAGAGAGTTTAGGCAAGATAATCATTTTCACCAAATTAATTTTTCCAAAAATGGTCAAGGGGAGGTTCCTCCATCGGCTAAAGAGGCGATCTATTTCTTTGGTTACTCTATTCAAATTTATCTGTGGGATCATTTCCAGATTCTTAATAATGTAGATCCCTAAATATCTGAATTCAGTACTAACTTTGCCAGACCATTGATCTAAATTCCAGCACATTACTTCTGTCTTAGACCTATTGATCAGATAACCAGACAAGTCCCCAAAATTAGACAGAAGCGCTTCCACCCGAGGGACAGCTCCTTCAGGGTCACTAGTATATATAATTAGATTGTCTGCATATAGAGCTAGCTTACAACTGTATTGTTCTGACCTAAAGGGTCGGATTGAATCATCTAACCTTAGAGCTTGTGCTAACGGCTCTATATAGATGTTAAACAATAGAGGCGACATTGGACATCCCTGCCTAGTACCCCTTTGTATGGAAAAGCTTGATGTCAATATTCCATTTAGGAGAATTTTGGCAGAGGCACCATAATAACAATTTTTTAACGTTTGAATAAAAATAGGTCCAAAACCCGCCTTCGCCATTACTTCCCAGAGGTACATCCAACAAACTCTATCGAATGCCTTGGCGGCATCTACAGCAACTATAGCCAGAGGATCTGATCTCTGCGTGGCCAAATCAATGTTCCCGATTAACAACTGTGTCTGCTCCTGAATGTGCCGTCCAGCAACGAAACCCTTCTGGTCTACATGGATCAACTCTGAGATTACCTTGGCCAATCTCCCTGCTAATATACCCATAAAGATCTTATAGTCAGCATTTAGCAGGGAGATTGGACGATACAAGTCTCCTTTTAAAGGATCTTTGCCAGGCTTCAGAATCAAAACAATTGTTGCCTGTTTCCAGGACTCAGGAACCCTACCCTTAGAGCTATCGACTGAGTTGAAGATGGTACTTAATTGGGGGGTCAGCTCTTCTGCCAGGTGCTTATACACTTCACTTGGAAGTGAATCTGGACCAGCTGCCTTTTTGTTTTTAGACTTCTTTATTTGCTCTATTATTTCTTCATGTGTGATAGGAGCCTCTAGCCTGTTCCTGCTTTCCTCTGACAAAGAGGGTAACCGTGTATCCCTCAACCATGCTTGGATTGAACTTGAAGAAGGTAACAAATCTTCTTTATAGAGGTCAGAAAAAAGAGAGAGGAGAGGAGACAGGCTTGCATATCATTAAAGCTAGCTGATGTTTCCCCTTCAACATTAATTATTAGTTCTTTAATGTTGTTCCTTGCTTGGTCAGCTCTAGCCTTCCAAGCCAACAGGGCACCAGCCTTTTTTCCATCTCAAAAACTTCAAATCTTTTCAACAGGACACCTTTTTCATCAGAATGAATCCTGTTGTGCATCCACGGTCGAGCTGATCCCTCATCCCTGCTCATAATTTTGAATGGAGAAGTGGAAGCGATTGTGACCAAAAAGCAAAATATTTTGTACTTGTAAGCATATTCCAGAAAACTGGGGTGGGGGGATCAAAAAACTGAAAAGTGTCAGAGGCTTTCACACTATGAATGGCACAGATTTTGAGTGCTACTAAATTGATGATTGGAGAGGAAATGTTTATCCTGAAGAAGTCACACAGTCTGTTCACTAAAGCTGTCTGCCGAAAAAACTCCTATTTGTTGACATTTTTATTTGCTTACGGGAGAAGGTGGATTCTGAGCTGAAATTATACAGCAAAATAGGAAGGTGATGGGCAGCACCAGTGAAGGAAAATATTATTGTAGGTAAATCATTAAGTGGGACCTGCATGTTTCATTTTCTCCCAAAGTGCATGTATTACCATTGAATTGTGGTGCCAGCGCTAGGAATATATGTTTGCGTACGTGGAGCTTAAATGTTATTATGATATACAGCTTTTAATGGTATAAATCACAAATAAAATTGACAGGAGAATATGAAGTAATGAAACCGCAGCCTGATGACGTGCCACAAATGCTAAATACAGAACATACATAAATAATTATACATTTCTCTAGACAGTAAGGAAACAATACGGTATATAAAAAATAGAAAAACTGTTTAGTCCTGGCATACCAACAGGGGAAAGCGAAGCAAGAAACAAGAAACCACACCTTACAAGATTTCCAGCCTGACTAATGCGCCACAAAACACAAATACCAGCCCCCCTCTCTCCCAAGAGGACCCACAGCCAGGCCCAGGAGAATAAAGACCATTTTCCCAAGTTGTACTCCGAAAACCACTGCAATGGCAGGTAATAAGAACATGTTTTGAGCTTCATCCTGTTCAGACCCTCTCTGAAAGTCCAACCCGCCTCCTCTTCGAAAAAAAATTCTTTCTAGTCCTGGTGGACAATATTCAACTTAGGGGCCGATTCCTGTCGGAAGGGCTCTGAATGACGTTCAGAGCCCTTCCGTCCGCATCGGAATGTGCCGGCCGGATTCCTTTCCAACCGAGCCATTCCGATGGGCTTGGTCGGAAAGGAATCCAACTCGGATTTCCAGACGGCTGACGACAGGCTCGGAGAGCCCGTCTGCCGTCTGAAAATCCTTCAGTACTCCCCCGGCCGCCTCCTTACGACCGAGGGAGAACGATGGAAGTTTCTCACTGCCTTTTCGTGCCGGTCTTTCCGGCATGAAAAGGCAGTCGGAAACTCTCTTTGGGGGCCCCCAGAAGGGTACCTATGGGTGCGAGGTCGCCGAATGGCAGCCTGGGGGCACCTATGGTGCCCTGTGTAGATCCCTGCACCTGGTGGCAGACACCCTGGCTTGCCGGCCACAGGGTGCAGGGATGGACTGCACCCCTCCATTGCACAATGCGGGCATGTATTCCGCCCGGAATGCATGCTCCCATTGTGTGGGATACGATTGCGACCATCGTACTTGCAGGCCCGTGACCGATGGCAGTGGGTCGGTCGGTCACGGTTCCTGACCAATGTCGGACGGACTCAGGTCCCCGACATCGGAATCGGCCCCTAAGTGGAAAAGCTGATCACAGCTCTGAAACTCTTTAGAATGCAGTCACTTTTGTAGGACAGAAAGGGCCTTTATTGGGCAGCATCACTGGACTCAAGTCCTGGAACTGCCAAGCTTGCTGTTTCCCACTGTGTCCTTCTTTTTGACAGATCGCCTCCTTTAAGATTTACTGCAACCCTCATGCTAACAGTCACTATTTCACCAGAACCCATTCCATCTTTGGATGTACTTCATGTCACAGTATGAAGATCAATTGCCTTCATCTGGGATGATTTTTGCGATTCAGAATTTGAGTTTGCTCACCCTAAACATTATGTGGGAACACCCATAGCTGTTATAGAAGTAGACCGTGGCCTGCCGCATTAATGTTGGAGCTGTTAATTGTACATGATTTATTCTCTATAAAAATGAAGAAATTGCTCTGTGGATTGCAAAAAGCTTTGTTACGGTTAAGCTCATTGTGTTGAAGAATTGAAAAAGTTATGTCAAGCTGAAAACAGAAGACTGGTTGAACAACTTAAACCCACAGGCATCATTTAAAAGGGCAACCTGTAGTTTGTCAAATGACAAACTAGCTTTTATTAAAATATAGAGTAAATACCTAGAGATTTATGTTTAAGACTTTCTGTACAGACAAACACTTCTTTCTTCTATTTTAATTGTTATGTACTTCTCAATTCTCTCGAATCCCATGTCCCTTTAATATGTTTAGTTGGGATTTCTCTATGTATGCTATACAGCATTTGCAAAGTCACTTACACAATAAGAGAGAGATGTCTATTTCACCCACGCACATTGTCCCTATTATAATATCTTTTTGAAACCTTTTTAAATGAAAAAAATAATTGAACTTTATTTTTTTAATACGTATATTCATCTAAATGACTTCTATGTATACCTTTTTATGATTTTTTATATGAAACAAATAATTAACTTTATATAATAAAACCTTTTAAAACTAGTCAATATAATATATATTTATATTTAATTAACTGTTTAATTAAATATTAAGGTAATAGTGCTGTAGCATATTTAAAGATTTTGTTATATGCTTAAATTAAATATATGAAATGAATATATATTAATTTGTAACAAATAAATATTTTACTAATTTTTAAAGTTTTAATAAACTTTTTCAAATTTCCCTATACTTTACCATAGAGTGATTGTCACACAGTGGCAGAAATTTCTGCCGATGTGTGAAAGATACCAGTAGTAAATTTGCACTTGTAAAGTTACTACTAGTATACACACCTTGGGGCCCATTAGCATGGCGGGCGGATCACCACCGCCCGACCGGCGGTGACGATCCGCCCGCCAAAACACCCCGCAGGACGGCCTTTTACCCCCCGCCACATTAGCATGGCGGGGGTACAGCGGAGGACAGAAAGACCATCCGCCACTTTTCCACCGGTAGGCAATCGTCACAATTGCCTACCGGGCAGAAAATGTAAATGTAAATGTTGTAGACTTGTAAAGCGCACAGCTGCCCCAGCAACGGGGCGTCCCGGCGCTGTAGACCGCTGGGGAACCCGTCCTGGCTATCCCTGTGAGATGGTCCCTTTCTGGGTATCTCCAAGGTGAAACCAGGCATCCCCGGCATCTGTGGGGGGCCGTTGTAGAGATGAGGCAAGCTTAACCCCTTCAGCGCTGGGCGAATTCCGCCGCGGTGCTGAAGGGTTCGAGCGCGGGCGGGCTCATGACGGAACGGTTCCGTCATGAGCACAGCTCAACCGTGGCTCATGACGGAACCGTTCCGTCATGAGCATGGAAGGGGTTAATGCCCAGAGTTGCCGAGTGTGTTCCTGGTTAGAGTAGGTACCGAGGCGAGAATTATCGAGTCCGTTTTGACCCTGGTCCACGACCCTGCCGCGTCGGGAATTGAACCCTGGTCCCTGGCCGATTTTCTGCTTACGGGTCTGCCGCCTCTAACCAGTGAGCCACACCTCTCCACAAAAGGCCACAAAAGGCCTGCAATATGGTGGCAGTGCCTTGCAGGCACCGCCATACATATTATGATGTTGGCGGTTTAATGCCTTTCCATGGCGGACACTCCGCCATGGAAAGGTATGCAGGAATTACTTTGGGGGCCTGTTGTGGGCCCCCGGGTCTGTGGGGGGTGGAGGGCTGCACTTCGGGGGTACCCATTGTACCCCCCTACATTGGCATACACAAGGTGGCAGGCACCGCGAGGTCCTGTCACATTGTGCATGTCAATGCACAACATGCATTTACTACATTGTGGCAGGTGCTGCTCACAGCACCGCCTGCTACAATGTTGTATATGCGGGATGCGACCACCACGGTGGCGGTCGCATCCTAATTGGCAGTGCGGGACTGCCGCACCACTGGCGGCCAGTTCCAGCACCGCTAGGGTGGCGGGCGAACTGTAGTCACGCCGCCATCCTAATGCACCTTCTTGTTTCACTCCCCTTGTTTCAAGGGTTGGAGACAAAGTCTTGAGTAGCTTTACTCAAATGGTGAATAGCTACAAGCAGTAAAGTAACTTAAAAGTGTAAAAATAAATGTCGTCATTATCAATCCACACATGTAAAATTTCCTCTAGGAATAGGACCCTGAGATTTTATTATATTAATATGTAGATAACCCCACTTTCTTATTTTTTATAGTAATAATAAGATAGAAGATGGATTGTATCACTTTCAAATCTCAGACCCCTTTGCACCCAAGGCATATAATGAGCATAATGTGGCTTGGAGATTTGTCGACAGAGAAGAGTTCCCCTTTTTGAGTCCCCCGTCTGCTGAAGATACAATGGGGGATAGTCGCAATGAAGTGGCGGTGAGAGGCGTTAGCCTCCTTGGCTTAACACCTCTCACTGCCACTTCGGAAACGCCAGTATGCACCCTATTCACAAGAATGTGGTGCAGACTGGCGTTACCCACATCGACTGCGATAAATCTCACGATTTATCACCAAAACGGGCACCCTTGCACCAGAGCGCAAGGGTGTCTGTGAGCAGGGAGATTTGTTAATGCACAGGAAGGTGTCCCTTCCTGTGCATTAACAAACCGAAAATGCCAGTTTGCTTTTTCCATGTGTGCTGCTACATGCAGCACACATGGGAAAAGCAAAAACGAGGAGAAATAAAGGTTTTCTCCTCGTTTAGCCACCTTAAGACCTGATTTTTCTAGGTCTAAATTTTTGCGCTACCTCCTATTATCGCCACCCGTGATAATAGACGATAGCGTCAAACTCAATGGGTGTTGCGGTGGTACACATGTTTAGCGTGAAAGGGGCCCTATTCTCAAGTCAGCGTTAAGCCACGTTAAGTAGGTTAACGCTGCCTTGAGAATAGGGCGCTGACCCTATCGCCACGGGAACGTCACAAAAATGTGACGTTCCTGTGGCGATAGGGGCTTGTGAATATGCCTCAATGTGTCATCTACTAATTCACCTCCCGATCAGGTGGGCCACAGTGCAACAAGCTCAGCCAGAACACATCTATATTCTTGACAACCCCAGATGGATGTTGACAAAGGTTGAATTCTACCTTAGGCTTCGCCCTTAGGTTTGTGAACATCAGGCATAGATGAGCCGACAAGGGGGCATATTTACAAGGGGATATTGCCACCAGAACATCACTTTTAGATACGTTCTAGTGGCAATATCCCCTTCTCCTTATTTACAAAGCTGCATTAAGCCACTTAACGGAGCTTAACGCTGGCTTGTAAATAAGACCCCTTTTCACGCTTCACTTAGCATGAAAGGGGAGGGCAATGGGTGTTGCAGTGGGCGTTTTGCTGCAACACCCATTGCTTTTTTACGCTGCCCCCTATTTACAAGGCTGGGGCAGCACCACAAACTAAGACCATGGAATACCTGGTCTCAGACTGGCAATACCAGGAGAAATTATTATTTTGTCCTCGTTTTTTTGCTCTTTTCATGTGTGCTGCATTCAGCAGCACACATAGAAAGAGCAAACCGCCTTTTAAGATTGTTTCTATGCAGTAAGGTGTCCCTTCCTGCACATAAAGAAGTGCCCCTGCAGCGCAAGCACCCTTGCAACATGGCGCAAGGGTGCCTGTGCTGGCGCTAGGCAGCTTTATTAGCGCCAGCGCTAGGGGAAACTCTGGGTAGTGCCGTATTTTTGTAAATATGGTGCATCCATGCGTTTTAAAAATGTCGGAGCACGGCGTTGCCTATTTTGGCTTAAGACCGGGCTCTGACATTTTGTTGCAAATATCCCCAAAGTGTCTTTTTACTTGATTTAGTACAAAATGCAGCGAGGACAACAACATCGGAGCTAAGAGATTATATTCATCTCTATAATGCTGAGATGAAACTGAATAGCCTCCTTAGACCTCACTGCAGGTCATACTTGAACTCCGCAGAGTCTCTTGTGTTTGAGCCCGTGCCACTGCTTACAGGTGGGCTTCAAACTCCACCTCATCAAGACTGGCCTAGTGGGTGCAAGGACATTGCCTGTCATTCTGTCTACTGACCAACGGGATTTACATTCTATTAGCCTTTCTAGAAAAATCTACAGTACACCGGGGTTCATGAGGCCTCTGGAACCAAATGAGCGATACATAAGACGGCGCTGGACGTAGAGTCGAGTGCTCGACAGGAGCCACGCCCACTGCCAGGGATGGCCATCATGAACATAGCCCTTTTCAAAAGCACAACTCTACCAACCCGGAGAGTACAAAAGAGAGATGACTGGCCATAATGAGAGAAGCACAAATGGCTCATTGACATACATAAGCAAGAAGAGCATACATAAGAACTGTACCTACAAACTGGCAATTTTTCTGGTCGCACACCTCCTAGACTGTCTGCAAGTCCTGACTTTTCCAGTATTTTGGGCTCTGACACGCACTACTAAACGCAGCACTACATACACTGAATGTATACATTAATTGTTTGTTATGCTTGCATAGAGCAGTTTATAGAGTGAACGATGTGTAGTTCACTCGTTTTTGTGAGTTTTAATAATTACTACTTACTGAACAATGTCGTTGATGGGAATATTGAGCAGCCGTTCATCTAGAGTTTCAATATCCACAGTACAGCCTATTAAAGCCTGCAACCACAAAATGCATCAGATTGTTAAATCCAAGTATGGGTTAAACACTCTTAAAATAACAACACCATCAACATTGATCTATCCTAAATTGTTTTCGTGTACTGGATTGGCACATTTTGGGGTTGCCCCACACCATTCACAGAAGAGTTAAAGAATCAGCAACATTGTTATGCTATTGTTATGCATGACTTCCATAGGAAGCCTCAAATGCTTATACCAGATTCTAAATCCGATAACGCAGCAACAGTTGACAGCAAAACACGTTTCAGTTACTATGTCAAAAAGGCCTTCTAGGCTATTCTGACAGGGCTCTCTGGGACAATTATACAACAGATGTTACAAAGCCAATTATTTAAGATAAACTTAATGAATAACAGGGAAACTAATTACAAAAAGTCCTGTTGTCACAATAACAAATATGAAGAAATGTTGAATTTAATGATTGGATTACTCATATTCTTCAAATAACAATTCCAAACAATGGTGAGATGTTACATGTGATGGTGCAGTACAAGTGAAAATAAGTGACAAAAATTGTGTGCAAGAATATATACAGTACAAATAACAAATGTAAAGTAAATAAATGTAAATTCGTATTTGTAAAGCGCGAACTTCTCATCCTTACAGGTCTCAAGGCGCTGGGGGCCGTCGTGGAAATTAAGTGGAGTCGCATGGTGCTGAGCTGAGCTGCTGCCGGATTCGAACTGTGAATCCTGTGCTCCGAAGTCAGCTGCCCTGGCTACTATAACACAAAGTTGTCTCAACCAACAGGACAAAATTTAGGTATGGAGGAACAGCAAATTCCAGCAAATCCATGATCTTTCTCAAAAATGTCTTTCATCAACAAATAAAAGGTTAAGACATATCAGCCGACTTTTCGACCCCAAAAAGAAAGATTTTACAGGGTCATCCTCAGGATAGATGTAGCAGCCTGGCCAACCATGAAAGTATGTCTCACAAATGAGACCATCAAAGGGGAAATAAGGTTGCTGAAGGCATATAGAAAGAGGAACCTCCTCATAAATCAAGATGACTCTGAGAAGTGTGCAAGTAATTGACTTTGCACTTTCCTATACTAAAAGGACACAGCTCGTCGGCCTGTGTGCCAGATGGTGGCGTTGAACACTTCCTACAGAGTCCTCCTGAATTATGAGGAAGTTTCTCCTTATAAATGCCTTCAGCAACCTTATTTCCCCATTGATGGTCTCATTTGTGAGACATAACTTCATGTTTGGCCAGCGTGCTACATCTGTCCTGAGGAAGACCCTGTTAAATCATTCCTTTTGGGGTCGAAACATCGACTGATGTCTTAACTACTTATTGACCATGGGACGTAAGACATTTTTGAGAAAAATATTTGATTTGATGGAATTTGCTGTTCCTTCATATCCAAATGCTGTCCTGTTGGTTGAGACAACTTTGTGTTATGCGCACTGTAAATATTCTTGCACAAATGTTTTTGTCACTTATTTTCACTTGCACTGCACATGTAGCACCTCACCATTGTTTGGAATTGTCATCTGATGAATAGGAGTAACCCAATCATTAAAATGTAATCATTTTTCATAATTGTTACTGTGGCAGCAGGATCTTTTATAATTGGCTCCCCTGCTTATTTGTTAGTTCTTAAATAATTGCCTTTGGAACATCTGTTGTATTAATGGCTTATATACCCTAGTTCCATTGGAATACAGGATCTGTCTCCCCTTTTCTTAGCAGGGCTCTCTGAGAGACTGTCAGGGCAGCCCTGCTTGTCTGCTTTGACTGAAAGCAGAAAGCACAGCTGCAGAGGAGGGAAGGAAAGCCAGGAAGGTGATGGGGGCTAGTTAAAGATTGCAGTTAAAGTATTTTGTTTTCACATTTGGGTCAGGGATGAGAGGTCATGTTAAGTTTGGCTCCCCTATTACCTTTTGCCCTACATAGCAGTTGAAAACAGGGGTAGATGAGTTTGGAGGCCATAACCTCGGGGTTCTGAATGATATCATAGGCAACTCACACGTCACTCTCGCTGTCTATTTGATGTCACTCAGAACCCCTCGGTGAAAAATATCCCCGTTATTCACTGTTATCCATCTACAATTTAAAATGTATATGTAAAGTAATAAGTCATAATGGAGAAATGAGAGTTGTTCATTTCAAGTTATTTTGTTTATTAAATCGGGCTATAAGAAATTTCCCCTGCTGAGGGGAGAAGAATGCCCAAAACTAGGAGAGGTGTTGGATACTGATGAACATTAATGGTCATAAAATATATGTGACACTAATGAGTTCTTACAATTTCCTCAGAGTGTGCTTCGGACTTGGAGAAGCTAAGGATTGCTAGAATAATTTTACCTTTCAGAAAATGCCTCGAAATTAGCCCGCTTCCGCCCATACAGAGAAGATGAAGGCCCATTAGTGAGCTCGAACAAGCGAAGTATGGGCACAACTTACACAGCTGAACAAAACAAAATGAAGGGGGCTTTAAATATAATAAGATCAGAAAAAAGAAGCTCCTCTTGTAAGCCAAGGGAATGAGCACAGCTAAGAAAGATAATGGGATCTTCCATATATGAAAGGGGACCAGATTTAAGAGCAGGCGATGACTTGGACCAGGAAACAGGATGTCTTCCTTGTTGAGTATTTCATGGAGGGTCACCATGTTATCAAAAGCACCAGTCAATCTGGAGTGAAATAAATATAGGTTCCTACCTTTCCCAAGGGAATGCAGGTTGTGCACACCAGGTCGTTCCCTTGTCGCGTGAACCTTGGATGTGGCTTTTCTTTTACAATGAAGATGATGTCGGCCGGGATAATGTTTGGCCCCTGGAAATGATGACAAAGAAAGTACTCTCTGAAGGAAGGTTCTACTCAAATTTCTATTGCTAATACAGACATATCTATGTAACATTTTACCATTAAAACGTACAATGCTTCTTGTTAAGATTTTGGCTAAACTGTATGTATGCTTCCCAGCATGCTTTTCTAAAGTGGAAAGTGTGGACCTTAACATCTGGGCCAAAGTCCCACTATTTCCTCTTTCCAGGAAATTCTACTCAACTTTATTGCCATGGACCCGATTCGGAGGCTGACAGTAATGGAACAAAAAAGGCAGGAGTTTTGTCAGGTCATCTCTACCTGTGTCTCCTTATTTTGAGGATGACAACATTTCTGATATCTGGCAGTCACAACTGCCAAAAATGGTACTGTAAGAGTCACAAAATTTTAGAAATGTAATTCCTCGACATTTGTTATTGGTGCCACCGCCATGCAAACTTGCAGTGACAATCAAAATGGTTATGTATGAAGACACACATGGTGTCCCTGATGTGCTGTGTAAAAAGGTACAAACAGATCAAGGTCACTGCAATTGGGGATTTTGAAAAACTACGGACGCTTTGGGGGGTACTTTTTCTATACCCACATTTGTGGAGGACAATTCCACCATGCCACAAAGGCATGATGGAACTGCTGTGAGAGTGTGCTTTCCCATTCCTCCAAAGAGCTTCCTGTAATGCCAGCAGAAGCATCAATGGGGGGAAAAAGCTGGTGCTGTGGTTGAAAAGTTTACATTTGTTGGATGTTCCTCCTCTACACCACTGTCTGGACAGTCCAGTGTTAAATCTTTACTCTTTGCTCAGAGAGTCAAAAAGAGAATGCTGCAGATTCACCAATTCAATTAAAAACAGCACCTTACTACAAGAATTACAGACGTATCCTGCAAACATTTTAGATGTATTAACATTGTTTTGAATCATTATCACAAAGCATAAATGTTAGAAAATGGAGTAAAGGGGCAATCACATTAAACAAAGAATTCAGATTTGTAGAAAAAAATCATTGATGATCATTGCAGTGGCTGGGACACAAACTATATTGAATGCGGAGTTATAAAGCTTGGGACTGATTCTCTGTGGATCGACCACCTTCTTGAGCAATGTGAACAATGTGAAAACAAGTGTCAGGTGCATTTCCAATAATAACTGGCTTAAGGAGATCCTTGGGGAGAGGTAGAAGCGTATCAAACATCTCATACACACACTTCTCCCTCATTATTTATGGCCATAAGGACCCTCACCTACATTTACAGTGGCCTGGAGATGGCCTGAATGCACTCCTTCCTACCATGTGCCTGTAACTGCTGCCTAATGGCTTCACCTTCCATCTTTCTCCCCATGGACTCTCCACTTTTGTCCCTAGTCTTGAATCCATTTTAATGATTTTCTGCCTCCTTTGAGCAATGCCTCTCCCCTGCATACCTCATCTTCTACCCTGCTTCCTTGCCTTATCCCATCTCCTCGCTTCCAATTCCTATCAGTGAGGAACTGTTCCTAACCTTCTCCTTATCTCTCTCTTCTGGGGCCCACCTTTTTCTCCATCTGACTGGCTCTAACTCTCCCTTTTTGTTAGGATTTACATTCCACTTATTTGTCCTCCCTTGCCCCATCTCCTCTGCCTCCTTGTCATTGGTTCTGTCCTGTCTTTAAATTTTTACCACATTTTCATTCAATTCTTAATTACTATCGGTAGTGACTGTGCTCAACCCTTGGTTTTCAAACCCTCTTGTAAAACCCCTGATCCTTGGTACACTCCTGGCTATTCCTCCATTCCATCCAGAGCTCATATAATAATCATTCTTTCCCTGATGACTTGGTGTAAGATGGCCACCCAAGACTCTTGCGTTTAGTTAGACGTGGTTTACTCTTTGTTTTCTTTTGCTCTTGCTCAGTCAGTTTCCTGTTTCTTCGAATCCATTCCTGCATATACACCGGTCTGTATTTTTTACTCTTGTTCTGTCCCTGTTTTGTTTGTTAAATCCATTTCCGACTCTCCCTGTTACCGTATTTTCTGAGGATCACACAAACTATCAGTGAGATAGTTAGTCTATGTCTATCAATGTTCTGTTTTGTTCCTTCATACTGTTTATGCTGTTCACTTTTGTATGAGATCTTAGAGTGTGTATATTTCTTCTCTCTAGGTTTGCCACTGCATACATTACCTAGTTCTTGTCCAGTCTTGGGATCCCAGTCCAATCCAGCCCTCAGAGCTAACCAGTTCCTCTTCAGTCTACTCTAGTCTTCAGTCCCATCCAGTTCTTACTCTTTCAGGCTATATGCCACAATCCCTCCTCCAACCTTGTCCCTGACAACCTCTCCATATTAGCTATGTAAGTCCTGGCCTTAGAATGGTCTGGAACTTGGCTGTCTACCACCAAGATGCGTCGGTGTGACAAGATTGGTCAGTAATAATTACTGCTCTTAATTCCTCTGCAGGAATGAACCTCACTTACCAAGCTTTTTCTACCACCTTTTACATTTGTTTTCATTTCCCATTTACCGATCTAAACTCTTGCAGTTGTAATGTAACATTTGTATCTATGATATGACAACCATGCAGTGTAATGTGTTGTAAGAACCTGCTTCATGGCATTAGGCCACTACATGCAGCTACATCAAGTTACCATTACTTCAAAAGTACCTCTACTGAGAAGGACGCTACAGAGAACAAATTAAGTACTAACCGACATATAACCCTAAAACTGAAGCTTAGCCTATACCTATTTCAAACTCTAAACCTAAACCCTACCGAAAGCCCTAACAGCTAGATCTAAGGTCTTCAAACTGGGGGGCAGGCCCCCCAGGGGGAGCCTTACTTGATCCTTGGGGAGGTGCCAGGCAGTGGCGAAGAGCAGCATCATGCTGATAACAGCGCTTTGCTTTAAGTGAAAACAAGTGTGTGCAGTAAGCTACTCTGTGATGGGCCATCACTAACATTCATATCCTGGCTGGGAGGAGGTGTCAAAGGGGTGAGACTCCAAATATTCCTCAAACCTCCCCCATATTCCTGATAATTACACTGTGGATAGGTTTACCCTTTAGTAAAACCTGGCTGACCAGAATAGGAAGTATGGCAATCATGTATTTGATTGCATTTATAGAACAGATAACAGAACTTAACGGCAATATTTAAATATGTTTACACATATTTAAACATTGGAAGGCTCAGATTATTTTTTCTCACTGGGGGGAGGGGCATGCCATTAAGAATTTTGAAGACCACTGAGCTAGATTAATCCTAGATCTAATCCAAACCCTGACCCTTACCATAAATCTAAAACTACTCACGCTAATCCTAAAACTGAAAATCCTCCCTAGTTTTGGCCTTTTATGCACTTCGCCCCGTGTAGAGGCAATTTCAATGTACTGGCATCTTTGTAATGGTACATCAAGGTTGTGGATTCTCAGTAGTGGGAAAGCAGCATTTTCATACCATGAGAATCGATCACAGTCTTACCTACTTAAAAATGTCAATAAAAACTTTTGAATAAAAAAAATAATAAGCACTGTGTTTACTCACAAATTTGATTATCTCACTAAAACCATTTTGGAGATCACCAATCCCACATTTTGGGGCCGATTCCGATCCGGGTCGGAAGGGCACCGAATGCGATCTGGCCAGAAAAACTACGAGCCGTATGCGAGTTTTCCGGCCGACTCGTACAGCTGTACGAGCGAGCCAATACGATGCGAGCTACATGAAATTCACCGTCCGAGTCCTTTCCGGGTCTGAACCGCTCCGTACGTCTCGGTCGTAAGCTAACCGTGGCGTGCAATGGATGCGATTCACAACCGAGCCAGTACGATAAAGGCGTTGGACAGCCTGTGCGAGCCAGAGTGTCCGGCTCGCAAAAGCTCCCGGAGTCAGACTTCGGGGGTCCGCGTCGGTCCTCCCCCGACACCCGCAGCTGTACGACTTGCACACAGGGGTAGACCTATGGGTCTCCCCAACACAGGCATGTACGGTGCGGATGGCACCGAACGCGTACCTACTGTAGGGGGCGCACTTGTTCGAGATGTACCCATTCAGTCAATGGGAGCGCATGTACGTGTCGTACAACTGGCTCCCATTGACTTCGGTCGGAGTCCGACCGAACCGAGTCAGACAGCATACGTGCGCATCGTACTCGCTCGGTCAGACTGTAGGGGTCCGGCTCGGTGGGAAAACACTCCGGATCCGACTCGGTCAGAGTGCTTTCCGACCCGGATCGGAATCGGCCCCTAAATGTCTAAAACTAGTGCTAGCACTGAAATGCCACATAAAGACCTGTAATGTGCATTGTTAATTGCACTGCCCATCATTTCTCAGTATTACTTTAAATTTTATTTTTTATTTTTTCTCCAGAGTTTTATATAGCGCAAACTTGACCCAAAGGTATCAGAGCACTTTACCTGAGCACCAGTTGCATTACAGATGGACACATTCATTTTTTGTTAGACACTGGGAGATTACATGATTTGCCCAGAATCACAGGATGTTGAGCATCCCTACCGAGACTCAAACCCGGTTCCCCAGCGATGAGGTCGACCACTCTAGCCGTAAGGACACATCCTCTCCCCAAAATGATGGATCTGTGATAGCAGCAATACCTATGCTGGCCTCATAAGACTTTACCTGGTCCCCTTCTTGTGGGAAAGTAATTCTGGTTCCTTGCTTCCAACCAGGGTGGACATCGATGGATAAGATTTTGTCTCGGATGCCAGATGTGTGTCTGTCCTCGTTCATCACCTGAAATTTGACCACATCTGTTACTCTTTGCTCACAATGCTTTACAGATTCACAATAAACATCATTTGGTTTACAGAAGACAAAACTTCTGGTGAGTCAGTCCCAATTTGCGGCCTTAATCACAAGGACAGACAGTGTTTTTATTAATGGTTAGACATTTCCTTGTCACTTGAGTTATGCACATCTCACATCATGTACACCCAAAATATCCCTGTTTTGTGGTCGCAGTTCCATTGTAACTCTGGGAATCAAGTAGCTGGACTACTAAAGTCCACATCATGTTTTATACCAATTATGTCCATCTTATCCCTCCATTACCTTATTATTAAATTCATTTAGAACATTTATTAAATGATCATAAAAATAAATGGCACTTTTATCAGTGCAGTGTTAAAGTTTCACAGGGTTGTGTATAAATGACATCCTTATCTTTCACTTCCCTGGTACTCAAGGTAGGTCTTTCCTCGAATTCAGAAGGACAATTCACAAGTGTCTGCATGTGAATCAGTGTCCTGTGCCCCATTGTGCATTGGCATACACAGGTGTTGTGCTGTCTTACCAACCATATAGGGCTCCTTACCCTGCGAGAGATTTTTATCTTTTTCGTGCAACCGTAAAACAAGTCTTCCAAGGATAGATAGAGGTCTCGCTCAATAGGTGGGTCTTGCTTCTTCACTCCTCTGCCTCTGAGTCCGCCAAATCCCTTGTTGACTTCAGAGCCATCTTGATTGTAAAACTCTTAAGGATTAAAAGATTTAGAATAATTGTAACACCTTTATTGAAACTATAAGCAGAATTCAAATACTATTCTCTTTACGTGTTATGATCACATCCTTCGGATCGACATAAGAGCCTCTGCCTCCAAGAACACCGTTTTGAACCAAAATAGCTATTTGTTCATCTGTCTCTCAAATTAAAATGTAACCCTAGTGTGAACAATTCAGGGTTCTGTTGTTAATCACTCACTAGTTCCACAGCACCACTTACCTTGCCTACTACATCTCTCTCACTGTCCTCCATAAGTACTTCTGGCATCTTGGAGGACTTCACAACATTGTATGGGTGATCTGAACCACAACATCTATTTTTCCCATATTCTCCTCCATGTGATAGACCAATCCCACTGAAGCATGCACTCACTAGCAGCTCTGACTTCATGGAGCCAACAAATGAGCTACAGATGACAGAATTCTTGAAATCCTGGAAAAGTTTCAAGAGCACTGCAACAAAACACGATGGCCCTCCTTCCAACTATTCCCATTCTGGGCGCACACTGGAGTTTGTCCACAAATAGGAACTCCAAGTTGGGCGCAGTTAACACCTAGCAGGAAATCTTTGTCAGAAAACAGTGTGAAATTTCAGTGTGAGCACCTTTGAACAGGAGAAAATCTACGTTATTCCAAATTCCAAGGTCATTAATTATTTCTTATTCTCCTCCGATAGGGCGTTGAGACATAAGAGGTTGAATAATGACCATTATGCACACACAGTGAACACTGAACCAGATCACTCCCATAAATATGGACAGAGAGAACATGGACTGTTAAGAGCCCTGAAGAAGTTCTGATCAAACGAAACGCGTTGGATATGGAAAATGATAAGTCTACAGGCCACAGGCAAGTTTTAGTACAAATTAGCTATAAATAAAGGAACTGTCACATACCAACATCGGACCATCTTGTATTCTGTTTTGTCTACAATTAGAAGGACTTCATTATTACACAAATAACTTGGAATTTTCCTGTTGGATTTGCCTACTTTCCAATGTAAGTGACCAATAAGAGTGCAGAGTCTTATTGTAACATTTGTAGGTGGGAGTCAACCTTTCGTTGTCTCCGAATAGGGGATTGGGTGGTTGATCCCTTTTTAAACTTGTGCACCTGTAATGAAATATTGAGAGGGTTGGATTTTTATTGGTAACAGTGATCTGTGTGGCCATTTGTAAGTCTGTCAGCTGCTATTTGTATGTTTTTAATTTCATTATGTGTTTGTGTCTGCTCTCACTTGACATTGTTCCTATGTGTAATTATCACATTAACAAAATATGTTTTCCTTACATAGCCCACATCAACAATAACTTGGAAGTGGCATTAAGCATGCCAGAAACAAAACAGCACAGCTTAGCATGTAGTCACATTTTTTTTTTCTGTTTGTGTATCTACAATAATAGATATAAATATGTGGCACAATCTTTCTCCTGGTTGTAGGCCTATATCAATCGCATTACCAGATGTGCTATTGTATGTCCTGTTTTATAAATGCCAATAAAAAGTGTTTTAAAAAAAAATGTGGCACAATCTTTATTTTTCATTGGTCAGGCATACAAAAGTCAACCATCTTCGTAAAAATGCACAGCACATGACTATCAGTTTTTCCACAAAGCACGGATGTAAAAGAGGGAAAAGGTTGGGATTTAACATATAACAGTGTACAGGTGATGAAGGCTGACATATAAACATGGTGTGCAATACAGCTCTCTTCCTTCGTGCAGTAATAATTCTACCTTTTGGCATAAAATGTGAGTGATGGCAGTAGAGGGTAGCCTGTGTGGCAGCCAATGAGGTGACACGAGTAGACATGGCTGCTTAGGAGATCAGGCACTACCCATCTGTTCTGATTATCTGCGGACATGCTTCTCAGCAGGAGTATTAGAAGCGTCAGTGGTGGCAAAGTCCTCCCACATCCAGTATACAGACATCAATTCCTTAGCGCTTTCGTTTCAAGTCAACATGTTATGTCTATTTGTAAAGCGCACTATCACACACGAGGGTAACCTGGCGTGGAGCAGGTGTGTGTGTGTGTGTGTGTGTGTGTGTGTGTGTGTGTGTGTGTGTGTGTGTGCCTAGCCCTGCCTATGATGGATTGGTTAATAGAAAAGCCAGGTCTTTAATTTCTTGTGAATTCAAGAAGAGAGGAGGGAGGGGCGTGGCTACGCTGCGGAGCATGATGGCTGCGAGTTAGAGGGGCTCCTGAACTCACAGCTCCCTTCCTCAATCCGACACAACAATCCGACCACCCCCCCGGGGTGTGTAGTGCATTGGAACACCGCAGGGCACCACAGAGCACAAAATCGCAGCATCCGGACTCGGAACAGGGTGAAACGGGGGCTGACAGCTGCGGCCTTAATCGGCCTTGAAGCCGGGGTCTCAGGTGAGGCTCCGTGGCCCGTGTGGATGACCGGGTGTGCGCAGGGCCGAGATCGCGACCCGTAACTTTGAGCGGACCTGTGGTGGACTCCGCAAAGAGACTGCCCCGCTGGAAAGATGAGACCATAGAGACAGCTACAACTGAAGCCAGGGGGGTGAGAGCGATCCTGTCTGGGGCCCGCCCTCCGCTGGTTTTCATGCCGCTCGGCCTGGATGTGGTCGCACTGAGTGCTGGACGAGGCTGTGTGCTCACGGTGCCTGGGGCAGGGTGTGGTGGCATCGCAGTGGGCCCCACGGCGGACTGCCATTATACTGCTGTGCAGCACGGTCCATCATTATATATATGTCACGACACCCTTTCCTTGTCCTCCTCTCAATCATCCACCACTTCCTACCCATTCTCCTCCTTTCCCAATCACTAAGAGCACTGTATTTTTGTATCGCAACATACTGGAGCAACTGTGTTGCCAAAATATGAAATGCTTTGAATTCGAATCGCATTCTAAATACCCGATTGAATGATAGTATTAAACGTGATTAAGGTAGCTAATAATCACACCGTGTGGATTGCGCTTTTCTAACTATGGTTGTTTGTTCTAAGTAATTGCTACTACGACCATCTATATATCGTACTGCATTATTGACCCAGGTCGGGTAGTTTCTTGTGGGCTCCCCCATTGAAACTCAACACTCATTCCCAGATGGACACATACTGGTGGGAGGAGACTTTAATTCGGTGGCATTGGCTCCCCTGGATCGATGTCCCCCCGGGACATTGGTCCTGCACATAGATGGCTTCCTAATTTTTGGGACGCCATTGGTCTCGCGGACGTTTAGAGGACATACCACCCGGATAGTAAACAATACACATTCCACTAGGGTGCCCACAACAGCTTTTCCCAGATAGATTACCTACTGGTGCCCGCATCTCAAATAGCTCACATTTGCGAAATCAGGCACATGGCTAGAGGGATTTCGGACCACTCTCTGGTGTGAGCCCAACTAGCACTAGGGGAAAAATGGGCAGGAAGCATTGCACCTATTAACCCATGTTACCACCAAAACCCCACGGTCAGAGAGGCACTCCTGCAGGCCCTGGATCACTACTTCCAGGAGAACGAGGGACGATAGAGTCGGCCCAAATGCTCTGGAGGCGTTCAAAGCGGTAAGGAGGGGACAGGCACTGTCGTCAATAGCCGGGACGTAAAGAAAAATCGAAGAACCTAGCCAGCTTAGAAGAAGACATCCTTCGTTTCGGGGGGGGGGGGGGAGGAGGGAGGGGCAGATGGACGGAAATTATGCCCATAACGCTCTCCACACCCTCAACCTCAAGGAAGAGGAATACAAATCTATCGCTACAGGCATGGCCAATGCTCTAGGGAGGGAGACAGAGGGTAGACTTTATGATCAGGGAGATAAGGCCGGAAAACTAATAGACTGATTGGACAGGAAGGAGAGGGCGAGTAGGCTGGTGCCTGAGTTGATGAGTGACTCGGAAGGGATAATAACAGACCCACAACTTATAGCCAATAAATTTGCGGACCACTATAGAGGGGTATACCAAAGTAGTACAGATCTGCCAGAAGAAGTCTCACGTGTCCTCTGTCGGATATTAGCCTGCCCACTCTTTCTGATGAGGAACGACGCATGCTTGATAGTGCCCTCACTAATGACGAAATAGCACAAGCAATAAGGCTCCTCCGCCCTGGTAGGGCCCTGGGACCTAACAGCCTGCCCATAGAGCTCTATAAACTTAAACCAGACGCCATAGCCCCGCGCCTACGGGCCATGTTTGAAGAGAGTATGGAACTCGGCCAACTCCCACAGGACCAGAGGGTCGCAACATTGGTCACTATACATAAAGAAGGTAAACCTAGGGATAGGTGTTCTTCCTATAGACCCATCTCTCTATTAAATGCAGAACCCAAAATATTGGCAAAGCTGTTGGCGAACTGCCTAGTACAGGTCATAACCAAATTGGTGCATCCCGACCAGTCGGGCTTCATGCCCCATCGTAACACAGCACTAAACCTGCGAAGGCTTCATGGCGTGATGGGCAGACTTGATACGACACAGGAAGACGCGGTGGTGGTGGCGCTGGATGCCACAATGGCGTTTGAGACCATTGAATGGCCATGCCTCTTTGCAGTCCTGGCTAAGATCGGCTTTGGACCCGGCTTCATTGGATGGGTGAGGCTGCTCTATTCATATCCATTTTTTCAAACAACAAGGGGACCCAAGTAAAGTCAGCCAGGTACCTCGGGAAGCAATTATTTTGTGCTACAATGGTCCCTAGGGAGGTAGGGATAGGAAGTAACAAATGAATACAGACCTAGTCAGTGCTGTATTGGTTAACTTATCCAGCCGGACAGAGGTTCAATATTTAATTTATCAGCAAGTTTTTGGGATATAAACAAACACAAATACTGAAAAGTGGGACACAAGCCTGCATCCTACTACACAAACATAAAATAGGGAGAACATTTAAGCGAGACTCAGGCAACGCTTACAGTTTGTTTTGACAAGTAGTATGAATTTTAAGAAACAAATCGCAAGTAACGTCTCTACACAGTTAATAATGACATCACATTTAGTGCATGAGGCGTTTTAAGGTGTCAACGGCGTTTCGATCCAAGTGAGCAATATGTGGATCATCTTCAGGACATTATATTAGCATGCCTGTATATGAGTGCCTAAGATAACTGTAAATTAGACATAGGTCAAGAGAAGGGAGGAAGAAGACATAAGGAGAAAATTAGGGGGGGTGTATATCATCGGTATACAGCCTCGAGAGAACACAAGCTAGTCTGAACAAAAAACAGTTATCGGTTACTTGCGATTTGTTTCTTAAAATTCATACTACTTGTCAAAACAAACCGTAAGCGTTGCCTGAGCCTCGCTTAAATGTTCTCCCTATTTTATGTTTGTATGTTTGTGTAGTAGGATGCAGGCTTGTGTCCCACTTTTCAGTATTTGTGTTTGTTTAGATCTAAAAAAAACTTGCTGATAAATTAAATATTGAAACTCTGTCCGGCTGGATAAGTTAACCAATACAGCACTGATTGGGTCTGTATTCATTTGTTACTTCCTATCCCTACCTCCCTAGGGACCATTGTAGCACAAAACTATTCAGCTCCATTGGCACAAGTAGTGGTCAACAATAAGAAATCGGAAATATTTGAGTTGGGCCGCGGGACTCGCCAGGGCTGTCCGCTGTCATCCTTGCTCTTTGCCCTCTCGCTGGAGCCATTAGAGGCATGGATCCATAGGGATCCAATGATAAGAGGGCTGGGAGGACCGTATATTCCTGTATGCGGATGACATCCTGCTATATCTCGCCTCCCCTAGGACGTCGCTCCACATAGTACTTGAGATCTTTATGAATTTTCTGAGGAATTCAGGGTACACCATTAACTGGAGCAAGTCCCTACTGTACGTTTTGCATGGAGCCCCTCCTTCCCCCCCCCCCGGGGCTGTCCGATACAAGTTGCAAAGGCGGGATTCCAATACCTGGGTATATACATCACCTCAGACCCCAAACTCTGCTATGAACGCAACCTCCTTCCTCCCTTGCAGAGACTGAAGCAAGATGTTTCAAGCTGGAAGGTGCTGTCCCTTTCTTTGCTAGGACGGGTGGCACTTTTTAAGATGATGGTACTCCCACACTTCCTCTACGCCCTACAGAACTTTCTGGACCTAGTCCCGGCGAGATACTTCAAGGAGTTTGAGGGCTTGCAAAGGGAACTGCTGTGGGATGGCCGACCTCGAATAGCATACACTCAGCTGGTATGATGGGGGGATTGGACTGCTGGATATTAAAAAGTACTACTGGGCCGCCCAGCTGGCAGCCTTAAATCATTGCCCCTATCGAGGCGGGGACAATCCCGGATATAGAATGGACAAATGGCTGCTCCCAGGCGGAAATTACAACAGGGCAATTTACTCCAGACCCCGGCGATACCCCCTAACAGGACAAACTAATCCCTCAGTTTGTGTCTGGCACGTAGCGAATCGGAGCTTGGGGTGGGACCATAAACTTACGTTGGCCACTCCCCTAAGGGACTCGGAACAGCTGGGCAACTTGGGGAGAACAAAGGGGTTTGACAAATGGGATCTCATTGGGATCTCTAAGATCGGAGACCTTTGGGTTAAGGGTGAGGTGGTGTCGTTTGACACGCTCAAGCGTGAACACGAGCTGGCTGACACTGAGTATTTCAGACACTTCCAGGTACGTCATGCACCAAAGCCACCCCCCTGAGTACTCTCCACTGGAAGACAGGCTACTTGACGGCTATCTCCCAGACAAAGCAATTCCCTGACCTACAAAAAGCTAATAAACAACACAGACGATCCCCTTGAAAAGACACGGGAATATTGGGAAGCTGACGGACTAGTCCTGGATGACGAGGACTGGTAGGAGGTGGTGGCCTCGCCCGGGGAAGTAGCGATCTCCTCCAGACTGCGCCTAGTCCAACTTAAAATCCTGCACCGAGTCTATGTCTCGGGGCCCAGACTGGTACAGATGGGGAGGATGGCCGACGGGCAGTGCAGGAGACGATGTGGCTTGATAGGCACCTTTATGCACATCCTGTGGGAATGTAGATGTGTGCAGAATTACTGGAGGAAAATTCATGTTTGTATGGGAGAAGTTCCAGACACTGTGATTGAGCTGGAGGCAAAACGATGTCTGTTAAACATGTGGGAACCAACCGACCTAAGCAGTAAAGATAAACTATGAGTCACTCTGGGTCTAATGGTGGCCAAAAGAAACATTGCACAGTTGTGGGGGGCGGAGGTGTCACCAAAGATTGAAGCCTGGAAAGCGGATATGGACTGGTGCATGATAAGGGAAAAGACGGTGTATGTTGCCCGTGGCTGCCCCCAAAAATGGACCGGAATATGGGGCAAATGGAACACATATCTGGGTAATATGTGTGCTCCTCCTGATCTCCCCACCTTTGGTGAACCGCTCACACTCTAATTATTGTAAATGAATATGTCTCATTGGAAATGCTCAATAACGTGCTGATAAAAATTTGTGTCGTCTCAAGAAATACACAACCTCAAATGTAATGTCGAATTGGTTACTGTTAATAAAAAGAATGATTAAAAAAAAAAAGAAGAGAGGAGGAGGCTCTGATGTGAAGTGGGAGGCCGTTCCACGCTTTAGGAGCGAAGTAAGAGAACACCTCTCCCCCTTATCTGGTTCTGTGTATGCGTGGGGCATGTGCAAGTAGGAGTCCTGAAGGACATGGGGTTCAGTAGCCACTTTTTCTGTCCCAGTGTACAGATCACAAGATATGGGATATGGATAGTGGTTTTCTTCAAAGGAGCCACTGTGCTTCACTTCCGCTGTGCTCCTACGACTCCTCTGATAAGGAAAATCTATCATGGAGGTAGATCATTAGCCTCCCAGGTAGTGAAGGCCAGGGTCAGTCTCCTCATGCAAATGAGATGCCTTTCTAATTTTCTGGTGTTCAGGGAACAGTTAGAGACCTGGCTCTTCAAGCAGTAAGGGAACATTCACCCTAGGAGATTTATGTCAGTCAGTAGCACCAGAAGAGCTTCAGATAACCGTACTCTTGATAAATACCACAAATAAATAAATATAAAAATGGGCACAAAGGTGAGGGCTAAACTTGATGTTCAGCATTATCTTTCAAGGGGGTGTGGCTCCTTGGTGGTAATCTCTTTGGGTACACCTAAGGTTCATGTACGGATATGTTCTTCACTCAGAAATCTTTAGGTAACTTGAATGACCCTCGGAGTGGAGGTGATTGTTAGTATCTTTAGGTATGGAGGAGGTCCACATGTACTATCATATATTATAGCCCAAGTCCTTTGTTATACAGAGTCTGATGTATGCCACGTGTGTTAATGTTGGGTGTATTTTAATGCACGAATGCCTTCTGCATATTGTGTTAGGACCTAGGCTGCACGGTATAAATGGTTATATTACTCTGGGGTCTCAGCATAGTCAAACTTCATAGGCGGTCCATGAGATTTACAGGCTTACACCAGGTATTTCCTGAGCCTCTGAAATCACTCATACTAGGTCATGAAGCCCGGACACCCACTCCTCAGTATAGAAGACCGAGTTGAGGTGAAAACCTTCAGCTGGCATGGACATTGTGAAGCATGAAGACCAGTGTGGAGGAGCTGGAAGCCTCTATTTTGAGAAGCTGAGTGGGTGCTGTGTCTGGACCACTACAGGCCTTTGATAACTCACAGGTTTGAAGGACAAAAGGATTACCCCTTGGTTAGGTTTACCTAGGAATGAACCAGGCACTGAGGTCCATCACCATCCAGTATACAAACCTCACTTCCTTGTTACTACTGCTTCAGGTGACCATTAGGCTCAGTAGGCACTTTTTCTGCACCAGCATACGTGTGTATAGTTGCTAGCCCTCTTCACCTGTTGTCACTGGGGATCATAGTTCTCAATGACACCCCTTAAAAGGAAGGGGCAGGGGGTAGGTGAAGCTGGCAGGGTATGGATCACCATAAATTCTTGGCTGTCTGGTAATATTTAAGACAAGCCATGTGGGGTAGCTGTGGCACCTCAGATGCCGTGTTAGAAGATTCTCTGTTTTGCTACATGATCCCCCAGAAAGGTGGTGTGAAGGAGATACGAGATGGTATTGTATGGGTTTTAAACGCCCTGCACACCCCCCCACACCCCCTCGGACCACCTGGGCAGTGCTGATCCCATATGTTGTGGATTGGAGAGGGTATGTCATGTGTAGATGCACTGAGCTGACCTCCTACAGGCCTTAAGGCAGCTGTGGTGCAGGGAAGAAAAGAACACGGGCCTACTCATGGTAAGGCTTTTACACATGCTTTGTGCCGTCCACTTTCCATCCCTTGCCTGGAATTTACTTCTGTGCATTATGCAGCACACATCAGTTACACTCATTCATGCCATCCTAAAAATCCTTTTGTGAACTCCTGCACTGGCATAAATTAACCGTTTATGGCTGAACATGGCTATGTGAACCAGGCCCCATAATTTTATAAATGGTGGCCAGCTTTTTGTGGCAGAGATGAGGAAGGTCCTGGGCAGGCAGATGATGCTTGTGTCTTAAGGTTGAGCCTCACCTGGCTTAACCTTTCATTTGGGTGACTAAGCAAAAGCGGGACCTAAGGTATGCTGCTTTGTTAATATATAGGACTGAAGGTGAATCCGATGTTAGAGTGGTTAAATCTGAAACTCTTTTGAGTGATTATATTTGAAACCCCTTTGAGCTCCACATCCCCTTTCGTCAAGGGGCCTGATGCGAGAGGAGCACTAGGGGCACTGAAAAGGTGGACAGTCACATTTGCCCATATTTATTATACCCCCTACTTTCAGAGATTTATAGGTTTTTGCTTAGTACTGGTGTTACAGTTATGTGACCCCTTTGTGTTGGGTCATTCTCACTTTGTAAGAGATCCATAAATAAAGGAGGGGGTGTGCTGATTATGAAGGTAATGGTAAGCTGGACTCAGTACTATTGTGGTAGAGCAGTTGTACTGATGTGCAGGTAGGGGAGTTGAGTGTAAGCCACTAGTGCTACGAGTGGATGAAGTGCACGCGAGGGTCCAGTTATGTTATGTTATGTTAGGGGAGATTTATAGAGTGCACGTACACCGACAGGTCTCTTGACACTGGCCCAGTGTGTCTAACTACCCCCTGTGTGCATGTGGGGCTGCAGAGGACGGCATTGACTTGCTCACTATGTCTTTCAGGGTCATTCTTTAATGTCAGCCGGGAGTAATCCACATATTGCCAATTATGATGCTTCTTAATATTTTGTTGCGCAGTTACGTTACCTTAGAAACTACGCATAATCAACAAGGACATGTTTGCCCCAGGTAAACTGTAGAATCAGACATGAACTCAATACTGTTTGGGAGTGGGAACAGCACAAAACACTAGACTACAGGTTCACCATCATCCCATTAGGTCAGTCACAATTGGGGACTCATACCTTCCACGGTTACCTTTGTACATTTTACTCTCTCTATGGTTCCTATCGGTGGAAGGGAACAACGTCTGGACCTCATATTAAGGACAGGCAGGAACATGGGCAGTGACAAATAGGTATGGGGGTCAATGCTTTATCAGAGTAGGTAAGTATTTATATTACATGGGAATTGCATAATGTACAGTATTGAGTGCTGATGTGAAACATTGTGTGTGTTTGCACGTACATGTGTGTATGCCTGTGTTCATACATGGGTGCGTGTGATGCAGAACCTTGGGTCATGCACTTCAAGTGTCTTCTCAAACATTTAGCAGCCAGAATAAAGAGAGGTAGATTAGCTAGCAAACATTGCCAAGGGAGGAATTAGTTACTGGAATCAAGGTAGGTGGTTTTATGAGACCTCTTGGTACCCCACATAACGCTGATTGAGCAGAGGACCAATATTTTCTCTATGGTACAGTACCCCGATGCCCCCTTAAACTGACTTCTCACAATCCTGTACGTTCACCGGAGGGTATAGATTTACATCGGAATGATTTGTCTAATAAAGGTTATTGATTGATTTTACCTCTTGGTTGCTCGGTAAATCGGGTTGAAAGGTTTCATTTTTCCAAACACAAAAGAAAAGTAGAAGATAATATACAACTTCAGTAACTCACTGCTATTTCTTACCAGCAAATGGATTATCTCCTCCAAAGAACTCCTGGAAGACTTTGTCTGCATTTCCATGAAACACGTATCCAGAAACCCAGGCACCTTCTCCACCAAATTCAGGGGGGATTCCTCCCTTCAGACCTTCCTCTGCAAATTTATCATAAGTTGCCTTTTTTCTGGCTGTGGAAAAAGAATCTGGGATGAAACCATTTCTCTTCATTTAGATTGGCAGCAAAAACACAGATTATACATCTGCATGGTGGTCACACTGTGCCTACATGCTGAGTGGTAAAAAGTATCTAACAAAATCCTGAAGCTACATTTTATGATCTAGGAAGTGGCAGCAGATACCCTTTCTAAAGCCAGGAAGCCTTGTAAGCTGCACACTGATGTGAATCTAAAGTACACGTTCTTCTTGGTTCCATCTTATATTCAGGGTGAATCGTGCTTCAGGGAGAAGCCCGCTAGTTATGACCCCTGGATGCATCGATGAAACATACTTTTCACCAAATTTGTGTTGTATGCTTCATGGAAATGACTGGGGAACTCCTATCTAGGATGAAACTGAGCACTCATCAAGGATGCCCACTGTCCCCTCTGCTATTTCTTCGGGCTCTTTCTTCCACTGTTGGTGATGATACATCAGCAAGTAGCTATCCATGGGGTAGACAAGAAGGCGGGTCACATTAAACCGTTTTTATATGCTGATGATACAAACGTTGTCCAGCTCTGGCTTCTCCATACCTGAGGTGATATTGCTAATCTTCACATTCTTCAGGTTTTCTGGATATAGAATCAACTGGGGTAAGTGGGACGCATTGTCCATGACACAATCTAACACCAAGGCTTGCATTTATGGTTTCAACATGTGAGAATGCCAATGTGGCTCAAACACTTGGAGAAAAAATTGAAAGCTAATCTGCTCCTGTTGATGGTCACATCTTGATTTCTCCCACTGGTGGAGCGTATGAATGATCTAAATGGCAGTTACTGCCCCCCAAGTTTAGTTATATTTCTGCAGTGCTACAAGTCTCAATCCCTAAACATTGTTGACCCAAGTCAACTCTGACATTAGGTCCAATGTGTGGAGTGGGAAGAAACCAAGACTAAAATCAGCAAAGCTGTAGGCCACATACTGCGTCTAATGGGCCTAGACTTCCTCACGTGGCATCATATTTTGTGGCTTTTCATTTCTCACAACTAGTGAGCTTCTCACTTGGCTCAAAAGATGCTGCTGTATGGGCAACGCTTGAACATAAACTACTCATGTGCCCTCACTTTTTATCCCCGTTATATGTTCATGATAAGGTGCCATCCTCCACGGACACCTGATTTTGCAATCCATGTTTCTTGATTGGAAGAGCGGTAATAGACAGCATAGGGTGAACCACTTTCTGAATAGTAAAGCGTCCATATGGTATAATGCCTAGAAAACCACAGAGAACCCAAGTTGGGTGGAAAACCAGCTAGTGAAACAAGAATTCAGGTTCTCCACAGAAGGCCTACCTTGGAGATCGCCGGCATCAGGACACGGCTGATATCATTGTGATCCCCAGAAATGGGCAATGAAATCATCCAGGGCTGAAGCCCACAAAACCAGTTAAACAGTATGGTAGAGTAGGAATTCCCACAAGCAAGTACTATTTAGAGTAGTCTCCTTATGACCTGGTCCCCATACAGTACTCTTGCCGGGAACCAGCAAATGTTGGCCTAGGTCCATTACTCCTCACATACCAAGACAGTAGAAGAACTTGAGCATGAACGGCATCAGCACGGAGCAGCTACACCTGGTATCCTGCTGGCTCCTTTTTCTTGACTCCCTAATTTCTAGGCACTGCTGGCTCTAATCAGAGGGAGACAAGAGAACGGCAGATGCCAGCACAGTTCCCCACTGTGCCTGTGATAAATGAGGAAGCAGACTTTTCCAGTTGAAGATCCTCCAGCAGAAAGGACCCACCGTGCAAGCGATAACACCTCTAATGCTTTCTGTGCCAGGGAGTCAGAAACTTCTGTTCTTAGAATCTTCTGCGACAGTTTTCATGCACAGCTGCCATTTGTATGGGGAGGATGACCCTATGGCTGCTTTATTAAAGCCCCAAGGAACCACTGTAAGCTTGCTCACTCTTGCCTTTACACCCCTTTTCAACAATGTGGCTTCCTAAACTCGAAGGGATTTGGTTTGGGTATACTAAGCTGTCTTGTCACAATTAATTTCACATTCAAAATGATTTAAAGACCACTTCCTGACAGACCTTTGTTCCCTGCTGATATTAGAACAAAGGTATAGTTACTTTTCAGTCCGAGAAAGAGATTGATGGAGCCTGCAGTGGTGTGAGCTGGGACTGTGGAGAACAATGCTTTGGCACATTGACGGGCCTGAAGTGTTATCGCAGTACAAGAGTTCTCCAAGAGGACTCAGTTATTACTTACATTGACCTACTCAGCGACTGCCACAGTCGGAGGAATGTGCGCTTCGGATTCACTGATCTCAGGTGGTCACTTTCATAAATCTCAGAGTAAAGCCTTCCCTGCGGAGATCTGTCTGGGATCTACAAGCCATACATTTAAATCCTGCCAAAGTCAAATTAACCTTGGATTCTTGTGGTGAAGTTGATGAAATGTGAACTAATTTGGATTGGGTAATAAGGACTTTATATACAAAGGTTCCTTGTAAAGGATGTTGGTGAACAAGAAACAGAAATAGAGGATGAAGATTACTCACATTCGTTATTCCCCTGAAGTAGATATGTGCCATTATTCTGTATGTCAATCACCCCTGCTCCCTCTCGAACCCCCACTCCAACCTCCACATTACATTTATAAACAAGACTGGAAGGGGCGGGGCAGAGAATGTAACGCACCATGTAACGGTGGGGGGGGTCTTATCCTCCACTGCAAACACAGCACTCCTCTGTAGCAGAAAATATTAAGCACTCCAGGACTTCACCACCTGTTAAAGACTGATGGAGCAGTCGGATGCATTATTATTCATATTATTTACAGCTTTCCCATCTCACCTCATATACATTTTGATAGGGGAGGTGCAGTAGAACTTTTACGTATCATTGCATCACACTCAAAAGAAGGGAAAGGTTTGTTTACAAGTATGGGAAGGAACTATTGTTCAGCTCTGATGCTCTACTTATTCTGGGTTGAACACGTCTTATTTTCAGCCACAGCTTTTGACCCGTCAACATTGCCCACTTCCAGGCCCGTTTGGGGAGTGGGGTGGTGAGGGGTATCAGATCCCCCCATTCTGGTGTGCTCTGGAACTAGCAAGTCATTTGTCAAGGGTGCTTTCAAATACCAAACTCTACATTACTTCTACTTTCCTCCTACTCCAGTTCTACTTCTAACAAGCATTGGCATAGCCAATAGGTCTCGCTTTTGGGACTTTATAAGTATTTAGTTATGCAGCACAATATCCTTGGTGCACCAACATTAACTGTTGCATGGTTAAACACTTATAAGGTCCCAAAGGTGAGACCTATTGGCTATGCCAATGCTTGTTTTAAGTTTGGGTCGTGTAAGGGTAAATATAGAGGGTGACGGAAGTTCGTGGCAGGAGGCCAGGCATATTTTGTTTTCAGGGAAGGACATCACATGCTATGCGTGGATTCCCATCACTTATCTGCCCCTGGATGGATTTTGAAAGCAGGGGCAGGTGATCTGGAGGGGTTGTGCATAATCTAAAATTAAAGGTGGCTAAATGTTAATAACAGAACTGCAGGGGAAGATGATCTGGGGGGCGGGGCTATGCAGAACATGAAATTCATAACAGAAAAATTGTTCAACTTGGGGTTCTGAGTGACGACACAGACAACCTGAGCTTCGGTCTGTGTCTCTCTGACGTGTCTACCTCGTGATGCAAACCATCCCCCTTATTCTCTCTTATCCATCTAATGTATATGTTTACAGCAGACCAACAGGAGTTTTTTTTTTGTTACACCTTTATTTTTGCAAGTTTTCAGGTTGGAGGGGAAGGTAGGGAAACATGTGCAGATGTGCAGTTCTTCAAAGTACATACTCAAAACAAGCTCAGCGTGGGCCAGCCACTAAGAGAATCGTGCTACACCGAAGTTATCGAACAAGTGAAGAGACCGTCATGACAAAGGGAACTGATTACTGCTTACAGAGCTTGAGAAACAAATGATCACGGTCTTATCTTCTCTTGCCAGGCTCTCAACTTTCATAGTTTCTGAAAGGAATCCGCATTTTCTCATTTCGAGAGTCTGTCATGACCCACAGCTGCCAGCTTCTCTGCACACTGGTGCCCCATCCTAACCCTCCGTAATTGCAACAGAGGAAGGGCGCAAGATTAATATACATTCTTTATTTTTTCTGTACGAATGTTAACCAGATGAGGTTGAGCTCATAGCGTGGGTGTAAATTATTGCAAAGTTCTATTACGTGTTGTGGTTTGCCCTTGAGGAGCTCCCACGAACACTTGTAATTCAAATAAGCATTGCACTTGCTTTAAGAGCTTTTAAAAAGTGCAGCCTTTTGATGACCATACAGCAGAAGCGTGCTATTGGACTCAAGCAAGGTCTGCCCTGTGATTGGTCAGCAAGCACCAGTTCCGACCAGCATCGTTGCCTTTACACTGTCCGGTTAGAGTGTGATTACGTGGCATTCCTTAGTAGGCCTGAGGTGTTGTGTTTGGACTCTGAACTCTCTCTTTCAAAAAGCCTTTCCCTTTTAACACACAGAGCAGGGAAAACAGCATGACGCACATGTTATATCTTCCTCTTTCAAACTCACTAAAAATATCTGGTCAGTGATAATGCTTGGGTTGTAAATATGTCAGTGCAGCAGCCCGCAATGTCAGGCCAAACATATGGAGCTATAATCGTGTGTCAGATGAGATTATCCCCAACTGCTCAGCGCAGCACAGCGCGCATATGCCTCGAGTTTTGTTTCGAATTTTTCTTCGACTGTAAATTGAATCTGCATTAAACAAATGACACGTGTGCCAGGCTAAAATGCCTGGTAAACAAACATTGGCCGCGCAGCTGTCAAAGTGACGCAGCCGCGAGGGCGCGAAACGGAAAGTGATTGCGGAGTTGGTGGCGATAAAAGAAAATTTTTAAAAAGCACGCGAGTGGTGCGCGCGTGGCACTTAATTACCCATGACAACAAAGGAAAGGAAAGGCAGATGGCGGCTCTGCGCACGATTGTGCGTGTAACCGCAAGCTTGAGGCCAGCAAAAGCCTGGGTAGCACTTTGAAAACCCACTTACTAAATGTCTCACCAGAGCAGCGCATGCACTGGCTCAGGCGAGACCTAAAAAGGGGTTCAGAGCACTGAATCACACAGTTATCCTGCCCTCAACTACCCAACCCCAATTGAAAAGTCCCAGTAACTGGGGCACTATTTACTGAAAGCTGCATGGATTTAGATTAACAATATTGAGGTTCTCATGCTGAATCCTCCCATAGAAACCCCTTAATTGGGGGCTGCTCGCCCACCCATGAAATAATTTAGATATATCATGAAGGGCCGTACTTGAATACACCCCCCACACTCAGTACTGCCGATGTGGGAGTGTTTACAAAAGAGCATTGCGTGAACTGCAATGAAGAAGAGAAGAGGGAAATGAAGGTTTTGAGGAAAAAGGGAGGTTTGTTATTGGCGAAATAGGGAAGAGGCAAGCCATAAAGTCTATCCTGATGCACTATAAGGGTGGAGCAGTTCTTGGGTGCAGGGAGAGGTTATTCCATAGCAGATGGCCACCGGCACCCTTAGAATAATGACACCGAGCTGGCAGTGCAACCGTCACTGGTAGGGTCAGGAAAGAGCCAGGCCATCTGCTCATTTACTAGTCTGCCCAGACCTTATCATCCGAGGCATCAGTAAAAGGTTCTTTATTAGCCATTGTGCTTCGCCTGCGTTACGTAGCTGGAGATTCACTCTCAAGTCAAACTGTAGGTCTTACTACCAATGGTCCTGATGGTCTTGGAAATCATTTAAGGGTCGAAATGTCGCTGACATTTTTACATTCAGACTGTGTCTAGGCTCATTCATTGCAGGACATAGCTGTGTAATCATTAAATTGCTATGGTCAGCCCGATTCCCATCGTCTTGGTCATCCATGATCACACTTAGAAGCACTTTCACTCACGTCATCACCGTGTGGGACACTGTGCACCTTTTTTGGATGATGAAGTAAATTGTCCTCACCTCTTGCATTGACTATGTGTTTCTGCAGACTGATTTCTCATGTTTTCAAGATCACATTGATTGCGCTGAGTGATCTATTTACTTATAACGCATTATGAATGTCGTTTGAAAAAAAAATGGGACAGTAACAATGCACTCTTTCATATTCATTTGATACTGGTGTCAGAAAGGCTTACTGTATTCTAAAGCTTGTATTATATGTACCTAGGGTACCTTTAGTGGTTTTCAGTTAGTCACTTAATTGAGATTATCTGTGTGGGAGGGCGGGCCGGATAAACAGACGCGGAGGCTGAATGTAATGAGCCAGTGGATAGGTTTTTATTGGCAAGGCAGCAGATAGGATTGTTGGATCGGATGTCAGGGGCTCCTGACGTGGTCTCGCGGTCTCCTTTTCTTCTTTCTCTTCTGGGCGGTCTCCTCTTCCGGTTGCTGACTCTGTAATGGCCGAGATGGGTTCCCCAGGGAGGCTCATGAGAGGGATAGAGAAAAACGAGAGGCCGTCAGGGAGTTTGACTGATCAAGTCTACAATCAAGGGAGAGATCCGTCACCGCACCCGTGGCTTATATGGGATGGAGGTTTTGTGACACTGTACCGAAGGTTTTTAGGCTAGAGCAGGGAGGTGAAAAGACCCGGTCACCAAACACGCCGCGGGCACTCTGGGTATGTATCTTCGGGAAGGGGTGGAAGGGGAAAAGAGACGTTCTAAACTGCAACACCGTACCACCACCACCACCACAAAGCAACACCCTGTGATCCCGTAACCACCCTCCTCCCCTTTACCCTTGTCTACCACCCGCTTCCCGTTCCCGTTTCCCCGTCGTTCAGCCACTCACCGGCCCCGCCGCAACACTTCCTGGTTGCGGCCGCTCTCCAGCCTCCTCCTGTGGGGTCCACCACTCCTCGCACCACGTCTCGTCTGGGGCCTCCTCTGCTTCCTCAGCCTCTCGACTCTGCCGCGTCGCTCTCTCTCCTCCCAGCTCCGGCTCGGTCCTCCTCGGCTCCGATTCCTCGTCCCGCTGCTCCTCGTCCTCCGCTTCTCTTCTTTCTTCCTCCGGTTCCTGCTTCGCCTTCGCTGCTTCCTCTGTCTCCCGTCTCTCTCCGGCACAAGTGCCTCCATCTTCTGTGTTGGTCCTGCTTTTCTCCTGTAGTAAAGAAGGACATCCGGGTTTAGTCCCTCCCCCTTCCGGGTAATTCTGGGCAGCGCCATGACCTGTTCGACTTTGAGGGTTACGGGGCGGGGATAGCCTCCGTAATGGGTTTGGCCGACCGTGGGATTTCTCGAGGACGGTCTCCCCAGGCATAGTCCACAGGTAAGAGCGGGGAAGATGCGAGGTCAGAGACATGTCCGAGGTCCTCTCACAATCTGGTAAAACAATAGCGAGCTGGAATCCCACACGCTGCACACCAATGTGAGAAGTTGGCCTGATATATGCTGTCCACTAGTTCTATTGGGCACCTTGTATCAGTCCAAACAACCCCTTATGGTGATAGGTTAAAGACAACCTTTATTGAAAGCTATCCTAGTGGTAGCTATGGAGAGCAGCCTTCAGGCTAAGTCTTGAAGGAATGTAAAGCAGCTTGTTTTACCAGTCTATAATCTCTTGAGTGCCTAAATGAAAGACATCCACACCAGGTATATATATAAAATATATGTATTTATTACTAAACACACCCTTCTAGTCTCTTTATGAGACTAGAGGTCAAAACACATAACTGACACTTCAAATTTCACAGTAAAATAGCACAAATACACGTCAGGCCCTAGGGGCGAGCCAAACCATATACTAAAATAGTGGAATAAGAACCGCGACTTAACTAGACACAAGGCCTAGAGCCTGTAGAATCGCTGGGACCGCAAGAAACCACCCAAGGTAGTGACACAGGGGACCCACGGGGGCCGTGTGCAGTGTGAGAACACAGCCGCAAGCTCCCGTTAGCTTCTATGGGGAAAGTCGCAGTTAGATTTTAAAAGATTAGGGACACTTAGAGATGAGCTAGGACCAAACCCTTTTGGACTTAGGAAGTTCTATGGTCATCACCCACGGGAGCACCGGAGTACTCGAGTTACCTCACCCAGGGAAGCCGGGTGCATAGGTGTCATATGGTGTTGGGTCGCATCGTCGTTTTCAATGGGAGCTGGGAAAGAAGTGCTGCTGCCAGGAAGATGCGAAGTGTCCGAAGAGATCCAAGCCTGGATCAAAGTCGAGAAGAACCTGAAAGCAGAGGGGACAGAGTCTGGGTCACTGGCCAGCGACCAGGGGCACGCTAGACGAATGCCCACCGATGTCGGGTGATTTCAGGTGAAGAAGGTGAAGCTTGACTCTTCAGCCACGAGGACCAGGAGGTGTCGAGGACAACCAGGAGCTGGATTCGAGCTGTCCCATGAAGGATGTCGAGTGCTGCAGCATCGGTACCCGGATTGGACACAACATGCCTTGGCAACAGCAACCCATGCAGAAAGGAGAAAGATGCTTCGTTGCAGACCAGAAAGGTCTGAGGGACTCACCACGCGGTGGGGAGTCAGGGCACGTCTGGAGCAACCAGGTAAGTCCAAGGAAAATCAGAGTTGCCTTCACCGGGACCCACCAGTCGACGGACCAGGGATGGCGAAGGAGCCTCGAGCTGAAATGCAAGAAGCGGGCTCACCGAACACTTGTGGAGTGTAGGCCCACAATTTTCGGTACAAAGGGTGGTCGGGGCTTGGGCTACACATAACCCAAAGCACGACTTCAAGAGACGTTGAGAAGTCAATGCACTTGCAAATGTGCACGGTGACCAGGAGTTCCGGTTCCACGTTACTCACGAGCGCTGCGGGTCTCAGCTTTGCTGGGGACTCGGGTTGGCCTCTGAAGAAGTCTGTAAATCCTCTTCCTGGGCTGCTGATACTTCGGAGTCCATCGGGAGCTTCGGAGATGCAGACCTGCAATTGCTTTGTTGGTGCCTGCCAAGCAGGGGAGTCACTCCTTGACCCCAAGGGAGATTTCTTCAGTCCTCTAATCTTGAGTAGAGCGTCGAAGTTCCAGGATTCAGTTGCAGAGTTTCGTCCAGGGATATCTAAAGTCCTGTTGGCTGGGGTTCCTTACTTATACCTAAGAAAGGGGTTGGCCTAACTCTGAGGACCCACCTATGGGAGGGTTTGGAAAGAGGGGTGGCTACACCCATTTCATTCGTCCAGTTTAACGCCAGAGCAGGGGCTGGAAGCCCCTGACCGGTTTGAGCTGGACTATGCACAGAGACACCAAATGTACCCCCAGTGCAGGACTTCAAAGCACTCTAAGAGTGCTCCCACCTAGCCCCAATACACATCAGCCTGTCTAGGAGGTGGTTACACCTCCCTGTGACAGGAAACCTATTGTCCAGGCCTCCCCTGACGGAGTTTCGGTCAGCAGCAGGAGGCCAGACCCGTGTCTGTGGCTGCAGCATCCATTTTGTGATGCCAGGGCTCTTTTAAGTTGGTACCGGGTATACCGGTGCTGTCATGTCTCTCCCTCTAGAAGGGTGGGGGATCATACTACCACACCAGTAACTGGTGTGGGGGTATGATTCCATGGTGTTTGACACCAAACACAACATGTTTCCGTGCAGCCAGTCCAAAGTTAGCATTTACCGTTTAGTTATAATGCACTTAAGAGTATATGGTCAGGCTGTACTACTGACAACCCCGGAGGATAGATCTGAAGGCTGCAGAGGGGCTCAGCTCATGCCTGGGCACCCTCTCACATATAACCAAGCACCCTGCCTTCAGGATTGATAAGGCCTGCCATAGGGGTGACTGGTGTGGGGGTATGATTCCAAAGTGTTTGACACCAAATACAACATGTTTCCGTGCAGCCATTCCAAAGTTAGCATTTACCGTTTGGTTATAATGCACTTAAGAGTGTATGGTTTGGCAGCATCACAAACAACCCCAGAATAAAGGTTCTGAAGGCTGCTGAGTGGCTCTGCTCATGCATGGGCACCCTCTCACATAAAACCCAGCACCCTGCCTTCAGGATTGGTAAGGCCTGCCATAGGGGTGACTGATAGGTTTATATGTGCAGTGATATGGAGAGATATAGTGAACCTATATCTCAGTAAGGGGTGCATGCACCACCTTACCCAGGCTGCAGTAGCAGACCTGTGGTGTCGTTTTGGAGGGCTTCCCAGGGGTGGCATAATACATGCTTCAGCCCCTGGTAGGCCTCTGGGGTACCTATGCCCTGGGTACATAGTATACCATATACTAGGGACTTATAAGGGCACCTCAGAGTCCAATCTGTGGTGTACCTAAGGTACATGGAATCAATTTAAAGAGGAAGCAGCTAGGCTGGGGTCCTGAATAGCAGGGCCCCAGCCAGACTAAAGTCGAAAAACAGTGTTACAGCAGCACAAAGTGGGGGTAACCATAAGAGGCAGATCCTACTCTCCTACACAGGTTATGTTTTTTTAAGGATGGCACAGGTTTGGTCTACTTTAGTGAACATGGTAGGAGAGCACCACAGGGGGGGCGGGGGGGGGGGGGGGGTAGACAGTTCGAAGTAGAGGTGAAAGCAAGTCAGGCAGAAGGAATCTGATGATCTAGGAGGGAAGGATGCCATCACTGTATGTAACTGCCCTTAGGGAAGATGTGGAGTTGTACAATTATTCGATTGTTAACATTTGGGAGGACTGTTCAGGGTTAACAGGGCAGGGTGTAATGCATGAGTAAGTTTCTGTGGTACTGACGTCAGTCTGGATTGTGGTAGTTTTCAAAATATATAAAAATAGTATTTCGTGTGAGTACCAACCTAACATAGGTGAATATTCTAGGCAGGAAGCAAGCTGGGAGAGCCATATGTTTTCTAAATATTTAAGTATCCATTGTACACTTAGTTTCTCTTCCAGACACTGGGATAAGGGCTTGTGTAATCACATCAGTGACCACTTACTAAGATTTTAGCCTCTTAAAAATAGACTTCCAATTCAGATACTCAAAATCTGTTTTTAGATTTCTGTGTTTTGCTTACCTCTCTACGTACCATGCATATCTTATTTTAAATCTGCTTATTAAGCATACACAGAAGAGTTGCAAAAAAACAACTGATTAATACATTGCACTCACAGGAGGTTCAAATGGTAATATGGAAAATTAAGAGTTCTAACCTTTTTACTCCAGTATTAGTAGTAGTATTTTATTATTCTCAAGTAAAATTCCAAAACTGCTGTTGTCCCCAAAAAGGAAACCATAGGAATAAGAGAGAGATGAGTAGCGCATAAGGTGGCAGTATGGGCCCAGGGTATCTTACACGCTGAGAGATAATGCACTTGACACCAATCACCACCACCCCCCCCCCGCACCCACCCCCCCGTCCAGGACATGCTCCCATGGACATCAGCTGGATCCCCACAGGGCCACTCCCCTTGGAAAAGCATCGACCCCTGGGAAACTCAGGTGCCGGCATCCTGTGCTGTCACCCAGCATAGCACTTCAATGAAGGTGGCAGCTGCTTCCACCTGGACTAAGCAATGCTTATTTTCTTGTGTCCACTCTGGCCTTCAATCCATAGCCAAAGGTTGCTGCAAGGTTCCTGGCATTTAGTTGTATTTAATTTACATAATGACTCTTTTTTTTGTCAACATCTCCAGACTTTGGTCCAGACACAATAGGACTAAGAGGTCTCCTCAATAAATGTAGTGTTGTACTACTGCCATTGCACAGAGTGGGACAAAACAGTTCTGCCCCTATTTATATGAACACAGCCAGACACAACTTTCGAGAAGGCATGGAAGCCGTCGCCAAATGGATGAAAAATAGCTGCCTACAACTAAACACCAACAAAACGGAAGTACTCATCATGGGCCCAGACGCCTGGAATGACACCTGGTGGACCCCCGCCCTCGGAAGCCCGCCTATCCCCGCGGACCACGCACGCAACCTGGGATTCACCCTGGACTCAGAGCTCAAAATGGACCGCCAGATCAACTCCGTCTCATCCTCCTGCTTCCACACCCTCCGCCTCCTACGTAAGACCTTCAAATGGATCCCCCTTGAAAACAGAAAGACCGTCACTCATGCCCTGGTCACCAGAAGGCTCGACTACGGCAATGCACTCTATGCCGGAATAAACAAAAACCTCACCCGCAAGCTACAGAACATCCAAAACGCAGCCGCAAGACTGGTCCTCAACCTGCCAAGACACTGCCACATCTCCCAGCACCTGCGAACACTCCACTGGCTCCCCATCGAAGCTAGAGTCACCTTCAAGATGCTCACCCACGCCCACAAGGCCCTCCACGACACCGGACCAGCATACCTAAACAGCCGACTCAAATTCCACGCACCCCAAAGGACCCTACGATCAGCCCAGCTCTCATACGCAGTGGTCCCCCGCACCAGAAAGACCAGATCGGGAGGCCGCTCATTCTCCTTCCTCGCGGCCAGAGCCTGGAATGACCTTCTGCTCCACCTCAGACAGATAACATCGCTCCCCATCTTCGCAAGAAACCTCAAAACCTGGCTCTTCGACAGACCCCCTCCTTGATGGACTGGAACCTGCAAACCGCCCCCACACCCCCAGCGCCTCGAGACCCTTACGGGTGAGTAGTCGTGCTTAACAAACACCTAATTTGATTTGATTTGAGATTCTGTTAATATGCATATGTTAAATATTGTGTGGAATATTACATAGGATATTTTTTATTTTTTATTTTTATTAGTGAACCAACAGAGATCCGCATGTACAATTTTCACCTGTAAACATTGCAGTACAGTTATTCCAATACATTTAGCGATATTCGGCTATACCATCACATTCATTATTATTACATATCATCCTCCGAGTCATTGTCCTCTTCAGGGGGGGTACATATCTCTCCTCTATACACATTCCACTTCCCCCATATTCTACACCATTTTTTAGGGCATTTCCTATTAACAAATGTGGTCTTCTCTGCCACCATAGCAGCATCCATATCATTACTCAATTGCTCCGCCACTGGTACATTTCCAGCCCCCCACTTTTGTGCAATGTTCCTCTTGGCTATCATCATGCCTGTCGTTGCCCAGTGTCGTTCGGCATGTGTAAGGTCCGTAGGCCCCCATACATTTAAAAGACCACACTTGGGCTCCATTGGGACTTGTTTCCCTATTACCTCTACAATGATCTCCAGTACTGTCTCCCAGTACGGTCTCAATTTTGAACAGTTCCACAATATGTGATAGAAGGTGCCCACGTCCCCGCACTGCCACAGACAACCCGGGTCAGCGGATCTTCCCATCTTATGTAGAACTACCCTGGTGTAGTAGGATTCTTTTTGTTAATGTCATCCAGCCAAATACTAGGCTTCTGGGTGGGTTTTCTGAACCCACAGTCAGATGTACCACTAGCAACAGGTCCACCATCTTTGAACAACAGACTTATTTCTGAAGCTATGGTACTGGTATTTGTAGAGTGCACAACTTGCTGCTGGTACAGCTTTTCAGAATTATATTTGTAGTCTATGGATAACTTTCTAAATGGTTCTGATGTCCTGCTCACAGATGGTGGTTTAAGTGGCAAGAGAACATATGCTATTAGTTGTGTAAAGGGACATGTTCCAATCTCTGGTGAATGAGTTTTAATGATTTGTGGGTGAATGTTCTTGGTGTTTGATGTGTGAGACCGCAGGGGTGTACCAGTAGCATACACATATTTTAGGAGAGTGTGCATGCCCCTAGCAGAAATATGTGTGCTTAACATAACTGGTGACAGTTGTTCGATAGTCAGTGATGTGTTAAGTGGAGAATGATGTTGTGAGCAGTGACACCACACTGTAGGTCCTTCAGTGCTATGCTGGACTGGACGTGTGAGCAGTGCTCTGTTACCGTGTCCTGTTGAGTCTTTGCCCGTACCAGAGAGCATCTTGGGAAGCAGATGTAAAGCTGGAGGTCAGCCAACCAAAGTCATGCAGCTCAGAGGGACACCTGCACTGCCTGTTCAGATAAGCTCTTTGTGCAGCAGGGAACTGTACTTTTGGGGGGCTGCAACTAAACAGTAATTGGCCATGTAGCAGCCCAGTAGGTGCTTGATGTCTTTGGCTAAGTAAACAAGTAATGTAAAAGAGGATGGAACCAGTGGTGGGATTATAACCCAATTCACCTAGCCTTTCTGAGAGTACAACATACTCCTGACGTAAGTGTTACCTACAGGAAACATCCTTTACCCCGCAGTCACAACAACGACTTGCCTTTTCAACGCAGTCACTACCCCGACTGCAACGTTACCACGTGTTACTTTACCACGCAAGTCGTTTCAACGACTTGCTGTAGGGGTTGCGTTGTTGGACTGGTGTTGGATTTTTAAGTCCAACACTTTCCCTACTGTTGCATAGACTGGAGTTGGAATAGTAATATATACTATTCCAAAGTCCAGCGCCCCCTAAAGCAAGTCGTTGTAACGACTTGCGTGGTAAAGTAACACATGGTAACGTCGCAGTCGGGGTAGTGACTGCGTTGTAAAGACATGCAGGATTCCGTCATACAACCATTACTTCTCCAAAATATGACGCTGATTCTGTAGCACCCCTCCAGCATTTGTGTGAACAAACGAACACAAGTCTAAACAAGAAGGCGGTCTGACTTACGATCATTGAGCACGTCGTAGGCTTCTGCAATGTGCTTAAATTTCTGCTGCGCTCCCGGCTCTTTATTTTTGAATGGATGGTACTTCAGGGCAAGCTTACGATACCTGCAAGGTGGAAATGTTGTTAAATACATGTTCATACGTTTTTATATGTACGTACAGCATGCAGTGTTAACACAAGGCCACCAATTCCACCTTTACACCTGTGTAAAAAAAGCTTATTTTACCACCTTTGAAAGCAGAACTGCTACTCCTCTGTATTCAAACACAAAGGCATTTCAAGGAGCTTTGAAACTCGAAAGGCATAAATGTTCCAATGGGAAAAGTTACTACCCCTTAAACTTCGGTGTCTTAAAAACGTGTATACATAGAAAATAAACATAATTTACTACGTTTAATTTTCAAGCTTCTGGCTTTTTTAATTTCCGGTACAAAACATGCATTTTCAAATGTAATTGATTGTAATTTATTTATTCAAACTCAACATTTTTTTCTATCATTTTTGCAATTCTATTGTTACCAACATTCATTTCAGGCAGAGATCCAAACTTTTTAAGGTGCATTCCTCCTTCTTTGAATGGAGAAGGCATTTTTAACCTATTGGCCAACAGTAGTCAATGGTAGTTTCTGGCGGTGTCGGGAACCATATGTTTACATTTTGCTTTTATCGGGTGGCAGTCGTCGCCAACCCAGACCAGGTGGGTTTGTCAGTTATATGGAATTATTTTTTGATTGGAAGAAGGGGTGCTTCTGTGAAAGAATGAATAGATAGCAGGATCCGCTAAAGAACTCATTTTGTGAATAGGATCAGAAAACCAGACATGATGTTCTCATGTCAAAGCAATCCATGTTATTGTATTGTATCGCAATCGTATTTCTGTGCCGCGTCCTACGCTTACCTGGTGAGGCAATAAAGTACTTTGTGTGGAGTAGCACACGGCTTAGGAACCGAAGGTTAGTGGTTCATTTAGTGGGTTTTGGTTAGCTGGTTTAGTCTGGTCTCCTCAGTAGAAACACTCCCATGCTTTACCCCAGTTTGTGGTGAGTCCGAGGCAATTAGATGTGATTATTGGAGGGTGGTTGGGACAGGGGTATGTTAGTTCATGTGAATATTGTCTTATTGTTTACAAGGGACTAAGTGGTTACTATGAACCTCCGAGTCAGCAGCTGCTGATTGCATTTGTTGTGGGGAGGCCTGGTCACTCAAGGAAATAGATCAGGTAAGGTGTGGTGTAGTTGTTCTCTGTCTGTAATACCACAGCATACATATGCACGCATACAAAACAGTGAGTATGTAAGGGTAAGCGGATTCTTGCTGGCGTAATGCCCACTTACCAGATGCAGCTTATGTTTTGACAGACAAATAAAAAAATGTATTTAAAGGGTCAATTTCAGGGGGCTCATCACTACTTCCTCTGCATAGACACGCCTAGTATAGTTAGTTTTTGTAATCGACGTACAGACTCACAGGAACATTGTAAGGATTCTCTACTGTTTGTTGAAAGGGCCTTGATCTGATCTGCCAAGACCTTGTCAGCCGGCGCTTTAGGTGCATTAGATACACTTTACGAATCAATAGCCATAGAGTGCTCAGGAAATGTTAGTGTATTACATGAATCCCTCAAAATCAGTTTGGAAAAAAAGTTACGTCTTGAATGAACATTATCTCTGGCAAAGACCACTGGCCCTCATAGCTTTTCCATGTTGTGAGGGCTTGGCATTTTGTAACCTACCTCTCTCTGAGCCCTCTCTTTGCCTCATCACATTTCTCTCTCTTCCTCACATCTTTGTTCCCCACCTACTGTCTCTCAATACCTAATATCTCCATTTACCTCACAGACAGTGTTCTATCGCAACTCCCCTTTCTCTCATTCTACCTTTGTTCTCTTTCCTGCACCTTTCGAAATATCTTACTCCTTTCCCTTCACACACACGCACACGCACACGCACACTCACTCTCTCCCTTCTCCATTGCAACTCACCTCTCCGCCTCAGCAATCTCTCTCAGACTCATTCTTTTTAGATCTCTACCTCAACGTATTTTACTTTCACAAATCTCTACCTCTAAACATAACCTCTCTTCTCTGTCTCTCAACTTCCTCTTTTCACTCCACACTACATTCCTCTTTCTAACCTTCACGCCTCTTCCAACCTTTCTCTCTTTTCCACCTACACTCTTTAGATGACCCATTTTCTATACCTCTTCTAACTTACATCTCTTTGTTCTCCCTCAAGTCTCTCAGTCTACCTCTACCTCTCACTGCCTTCACCTCAGTAGGAAATACGCCTTTTTTGCATGTGCACCCCAGATCTCTCACCTTTTTCTGCACCCTATTTATGTTTACCTTATAACTGTGTGCCCAATTACTCCTGCTAAACAGGAGTAAAGTGCTTGTGTACTCCCTTTAAACATGGTTAAACTAACTTATTCATGATTGGCACATTTAAATTGCCTGTAAGTCTCTAGTACAGTGATACTCAAAGTACGGCCCGGGGGTCACATGCGGCCCTCCTGACCTTTAGATGTGGCCTCCTGGTCAACAGCAGTACTGGGCTGCTGTTTACTCGAATCAGCCCTAACATAAAAAAAATAAAAAATAAAGGGGCAAGCATTTGTTTTCAGGTTAGTTGCAGTTATAGGAAGAAAGCAACTAAGGTTTCCTGCAACAATTAACTTTAGGAACACTTTAATTGTTAAAGACATCTTGCAACAAACCGATGAAACTATGATAAAACTTCTTCAAAATTCCAAAGGTGTATTTCATTAGCATGCAGCTCACCTTAGTAATCAGATTATGCCAGTGCATTGAGAAGTGTTTTTTTAAGAGATGTTTTTTCAAACATGAATTTAAGAAACATTCATGCTGCCTTCCACCCAAACTGACAAAATCGCAATAGTGAACTACAAGGCAAGTTACTGGTTATGTGAACTCTTTGGGTGGCCTGGGTTGTTACTGTACATGGATAACATTATAGTTTATTAAATCATACACCGGAGAAGGTTTCGTACAGCGCACATCCTAAAGTCTCAAAGTCCTGTATTTCAAGGTCCTCTTATATGGGAAACAGCCTTTACTCCAAAGTTTTACTTCGTAGTTCATTTTCCACACATTTTTTAGATCCTAGTGACTGTTTGCACGCAAGTCTTTACATCGCAAGACAAAACCACGCATTTGAGGATAATTAAAAAAGGGGACTTGTGGGGTCTCTCCACCAAAAAATATAACATGTTCAATTACTAACAAATGTTTAAACAACAAATGGAATAAAAAATGTATTAAGAGTTAATGTATAAATTTTCAACAGTAGGTGGCAGTGTTACATTGTCATATATTTTTTCAGGGGCAGTAAGCGTGGTAAAAGTATGCGTGGTAGTGAAATGCATGGTGAAGGTGCTTGTAATGTGAATTAATGTAAATGCATGGTAGTGGTATGCGTTGTGAAATGTGCGATGTAAAGGCGCGCGTGGTGAAGGAAGCATGGTAATGACATACAACCTCTTATATGTGATAATGAAGAAAAAGGAGGAAAGTGAAATAAAACAATTGCCTAGAATCACACAAAGAGGGAAGCTGGGATTGATCCCAGGTTTTCTGGGTTCACATTATACAATTCAGTCACTAGATGTGCATACTTCACTTCCCCTACACCCACATTACAGTGCCCAACACCATCTTCGCCCCCACACGCACACACCCGCCGCCACCCTGCTGGTATCACTGCGGTCCTCGGTCACACTACAGACCAAGCTTTTTGGCCCTTGAGAATATTACTGTGAGTACCCGTGCTCTAGTATATGGTGTAGAAAATGCACCCAGGGCCTGGAAGTTAAATGCCACGTGTGGACTGCGGTACCTATTGTGCCATCCACACTACAGTGGCAGCACAAACGTGGCTGCAGGTCTCCAGTGTCTAACCTGTTGTCAACCTCTTTGCCTACATAACCTCTTTTCCTACTTTATCCACTGGAGTATGGCACTCCTCTGCTTCTCTTGATTCACTTATCCCCATCTCTATCTCTCTCCCTACTGCACACTAAAACCTTCCTCTTTCTATCTCTCTTCGTCTTTCGTCTGGCTATTTCACCTTTCTCTCTTTACTTTCCTTCTCTCACCACACAAATCTTTCTCTGTCATCTCTGTCTCTACCCCCTTTTCCCTCAACTTTACCACTCTCACTATACTGCTCTCTTTATGTCTCTGTCCATCAGCTATATCTGCTCTACTTCATTTCTCTTACTTAACAGGGCTATAGGTAATAATGTAGACAGACTGAGACACGCACACATGAAGAGGAAAAATTGGAAGAGAAATTAGAAGAACGTTGTTAGATTTTAACCAATGGAGCAGTGCTTAAATTTAACTGTTGCATCAAAAACAGCAGTAGTGCAGGGGGGACTTTTGTGATTACAAATATTTGTCAACTAAAGCTACAATTGCAAGTGGTACGAGCATTTGTCTTAGTGTAAAATTAGGTTCTAGTCCACTAAACATCTAACAAGTCACCTACATAAAATGTTATTGTTGAATGTAAAACAAAATCTAGATCCAAACACAATAAACGAATGTCGATTCACCAAAATTTCTGGGATAGAGAAAGTGACAACCCACACCCTTGTACCTTAATACCATCACAGGAAGTGACATCATATGACCTTTGACCCTAAATGTCCCCTGAAGTGGTATCACAGTACCTTAACCCTGAAGACATCAGATTGACCTTGCTGGTGTCTTGCTGGTGTTCTGTAATACCTGCATTATTAGTATAACACAACACAGGCAAATGACTATTTTAGAAACCACCTATATTAGGGCACTGACATGATCTTTGAAAGTGGTGGAATGTAATACTTACCCTAAATTGTAGTGAGCCAGACCTCTTCTCGGTGGGTTTGGGGGAGACTGAGAAAAAGGTTTTCAAAATGGAGTCAAAAAGTGTATTAGAAAGCATGATGTTCACATACATTTGCTAAAACGTCATTGGCTCTGAAAGGGCACTCATTCATATTCAGGTCCTTTCAAGGTGCGCCTCACCTATGAAACCCGACGCTCTTCAGTTCACCCCATTTTTTTCAGAATGTTCCATCGATGCCCCATTATGTCAAAAATCACCTCCATTGCGTAAGGCCAAGCACTTTGTTTGGGGTGCCCCTCATATGCCAAAAATGACCTGCATTATCCCAGTGTCCGCATTTCGTCACAGGTGCCTGTCAAGCAAACAGTTGTCTCCAGAATGCCTGCAGAAGTATCTTCCCATGGGTGCCTCTATGAGCCAAGAATTACATTCAGTATGCCAGGGCCAATGGTAGACTAGCAACCATAATACGACATTGTCACTCACACTCACTTAAAGCCAATTATACTCGCACTCATTCTCACTCACACTCCATCGTTAATTCTCACTAGCACTCGTTTATTTTTATTCACTATCTTGTACTCTCTCATTCTAACTCAGCTCAATCATATATAAGTCCATGCAGTCGTTTTTTCAAGTGTTCGTCCTTGATCTTTATTCTGTAACTTGTATCTTGGGAAGACTTTTTTGATCTCAAAACACACTTCAGTTCTTCAATGATACAACCAACAGCCACAGTTCTTGGCAACACGTGTTTCGTCTAATGGTGATAGCCAAAGACTTCATCAGGGCGTGTACTGCTATATCAATTGAACACAACAGGTTCGGACTGCCTCTATCGTGGACAGCCTTCATCTGATATGATGGACAATGTAAATCTTTCAGTAGCTAATATCAAAACATAATCATCAATCTTTGTGCGGTCTCAGTAATATCAGCCGATATCCTCTAAGTAAACAGCAAGATGCAATGGCGAGTAATGCCGATATCGTCCCTGGGGTGTAGATCCAGTGTTGGCAAGAACTGTGGCTGTTGCTTGTATCATTGAAGAACTGAAGTGTGTTTTGAGATCAAAAAAGTCTTCCCAAGATACAAGTTACAGAATAAAGATCAAGGACGAACACTTGAAATAACTACTGTATGGACTTATGCTTTGGACTTTATATAATTTGCTCAGGAAATTGAATCTGTGTTTAAATTATAAGTGTGTGTGTAGGCTTGCACACACTAAATTGACAACGTGGGGTGGTCGTTGTTGTGGTCGTTGTTTCAATTTCCTTTGATGCAGTCTCATATGAATTTATATTTCTGATTACGTAGTCACATAACCGTGCGTACTTTATACCCCACTGCCCTTCAGTAACGTCAATCATACATACTCATACTCACTTGCACTAACTGCATCATTTTCAAACACACTCACTCAGCCTCTCGCCTTCATTCACATTCACTCATTCACACTTTTTCATTCACATGCACTCACTCTAATTGATACTCATTCTAACTCACTCATACTCGCTGACACTTAAGCTCACTTATTCACACTCCCTACCTGTCACTGGCTCTCACTCACACACACGCTTACAAACACACATGCTCTCTGGCACCAAAACACACTCTCACCCCCAAGCCCGCTCACTACATACATTCATAAACATTTTTTTTTACTTACTAGATCTGCCACTGAAGGTCTTGTTCTAGCTCCTGGTGCTCCATTTTTATTACACTAATAGTTAATAATTAACTGTTATTCACTATTTGTGCAATAAAAAATGGCGAAAAACAAAGGGCGACTGCCTGTCTTCTTGGCACTAATTTTGCTCCCTCAGAGGTGATGGGTCGCAGAAGCAGTGCCATGGGTCGGAATGGGAAAGCTGGGGGGGGTCACAGTTGCGACCCCTACATGACGTCCATGGCAAAAAGAAATGGCTTCATCAATGATTGTCCAAGCTACTGCTTCTCTGGCGGCATGTAGCTTGAGTTTTCAGTTGTTTTTGCATGTCTCTATTAATTTATAGTTCAATATTGTTTGGTATCATGAGGGCTTGAGTGAGTCAAAAGGGATAATAAATAAAGTTGTTTCAAACAGGGGGCCTCAAAATATATATTGCCCGGGCCCCATAAATTCTTAAGATGTCGCTGCACCACTTCCCCAATGGGTCATACTGAGGACCCCGCCAAACATTGTCCTGTACAGCACTTGTTACTTTCTAGCTAGGTCTCAGATATATGTGTACAAACTATCAGTCAAACGATACACAATTACCTTAATAGGTAGTAAATGAAACTGTTTCCTTGTCCACACTCTTACTATTAACCCTATCTATATTCCAACTAATACAATTCAAAGAGACTTGAAAGCACATCAGTCGGCTTAAGGCGGGCGGAGGTTCAGCATAGGATAGGATGCCCACATAACGGGTAATGTCCAGTACTGAACTTTTTACCTACTAATCACTCATTCAGATATGTTAGTATAAGAGGACTACAACACCCAGAATGCATTAGATTATCACACAGGACTGGAAACCGTGTCTGTAATGAACTGGCGAGAGGTGGTCACCCTAGTGTGGGACAGCTGAGCCCTAGATGGGTCGAAGACTCGTCACTGAAGTGTCTGTCACTTCGTTGCATATACAGCCCTTAGCTCAACCAGAGATCTGCATTGGGAGGTCTCGGCTAGCGTTTTCTCTAGCACTGGGCAGTCAACCTCATGAGTACATGCAGTACTGTAGGAAAGTACCTCTTTTGACATGGTTAGCTCCCACTTTTTGCCTGGTTCATGATGTTATTTCGAACTGAAAGTGCAGTGGGTCCCAGCTAACCAGGTTCCCGGTGCCAGATCTCTTTCCTAAAACTGTGCCATGATTGGCACATCTTCTGCCACCCATGTAAGTACCTAGCAAATGGTACCCTTGGTACCTGGTGCATTGGGACTGAAGAGGGTCCATTAGGGCTTATGTACAAATTGTAGCACCCTATGGACCCCTCACCAAGACCATACAAACTGCCATTGCAGACTGCTTGTCTTGATGCAGAGAAAACTGAAGAGTCGTGCCAGGCTCACAGACACTGCATGAGGTATAGGTAAGTCACCCCTACTGTAGGTCTGACAGCCCTAAGGCAGGTTGCACTATATCCCACGTGTGCAACTATCTGTATGAGCAGATATGACCCTATCATACATCAGTCTATTCCCGTATAAAGAAGGCTAGGGCGGGTGGCCGTGCCTTCTCACATCTGGCTGCAAACATGTGGAACAAACTACCAATTTATTTAAGACTGACCGACGGTTACCTCATCTTTAGAAAGAAACTTAAAACCATGTTGTTCCCCAAGACTCACTAAACTAGTATTGACCCCTATGAACTCGCTGTATATTGTACAATCTTAGCGCCATGATATCCTTCGGGATGAATGCCAGCGCTTTAGAAGTACTTTTACTTACTTACTTACTTACTTACTTACTTACTTACTTACTTGTATATTGTAAGTGCTCATTGAAGCCATAGACAGCACATGGGCTGGATACTTGTCATTACGGGTTTTCTAGCTCCATGATGGCTTCACTGTACCCTAAGATGTTTGATACCAAACATTTCATCTTAATAAATCCTCACTGATGCCAGTGTTGGATGTATTTATAAATGCACACAGGTGAGACCTTAGAGGGTCCCCTGAAAACCTACCAAACACTGGGGTGGTCTCTGTCTAGTCTTAGCCAGCCAGCCACTACCAGACATGTTTCTGACCTCATGGGGTGAGACCCAGCGCTCTCAGAGGCCAGGAATAAAGCTTGCTATGGGTGGAGGTGCTTCACATCTCCCCCAGGCCAGATTGACTTTCCAGAGTGGGAAGCTTCAAAAGCGATGCCGCCTTTGAATTGTGACCCAAGCACCTCCATATAGTGGATGATGCCAACCCCCCTTTCCTGTTCCACATTTGGTGGGAGGACATGCAGGAATATTAGGAGGTGGATCCCCATTCAGCCGGCACCACACCTATGATGGGGTAGACGATGTGAAGCCTACTTTTCATTTCCCTCCATCTTGGTTTGATAGAGAGGAATCAGCCAATTTGTGTCAGGATAGTGCCCCTTCCCACAGGAAGTAGTCACTTAGAAAGTGTAGACACCCTAAAGGTAGGTAGTCCATTGACTACTACCCGTCACTCCCTTTGTTGCCCCTAGATTTAGTACTTAGGTGGCATCCCTGGACCTTGCAACTTAGATTTGATGGAAACAAAGAAGATAAGAACAAATAAGAGCTGCTGACCTGAGGACTGAAGCCCTGCTGCAAAAAATTGGCACCAAACCCTGCCTTCTGCCTTAAGGACTCGATAATCATGGTGTGCTGTTTTGTCCTGCCACTATGAGTCCTCCCAGAACCCTGGAGCACTTCCAGCCTTCGACAAATCACCAAGGAACTCCCTTGGAGTAGAGGTACTTCTCCCCTGCCAGGCACCGAACCCACAGAATCTGGTTTCCCGACGATTATGACGCAGCACTCGAACCAAAAGTGGTACCCCAGCTACCCGGAGGGTCAGATTTATCTCCCCACAAAGTTTGGAGACACCAGGACCTACCGGAGCCGTGCCGCACCAATACCCGGGGTACCAGAACCTCTGCAGCATTCACCGAGACGAAGAGTCCAATCCGGACTCCAACTGCCCATGAAGCAAGCACTCATCAAGGGATGTTGAGACCCCTGAGACCCACTTCATGAGTGGCCCAGCTCACCTGGAATTGCGTCTCCAAACTGCCTGTTCCTGACTTCGGGGACTTCTTGACGAGCGCTGCCCGATGAACTATAAGCTCTGCACTCAGCCTGCCCGGGATGGGTACCAATGATCCAGCTGTGCTCCTGTGGTCCTGAGGCCCTTGTGACCTGCTCCCTTGAGTGGGACCCCACGGATTTACCTTTAAGTCCCCTGGGCAGTGTGTTTTCAGGTGGCCCCCTTCTTTGTAGCGCACCAGCTACCAACGCCCTCAGCACCCTACTCCCGGCCGAATCCAGGGTGTGCGAAGTCAACCTGAAGGTATCAGATCGCTTTACATGAGCACCAGTTGAGTTACAGAAGAACACGTTCATTTTGTTAGGCACGGGGAGATTACGTGATTTGCCCAGAATCACAGTATTTTGACCGACCCTGCCGAGACTTGAACCTGATTCCCCAGCTTTGAGGTTGACCGCTCTAGCCGGTAGAACACATCCTCTCCCCTACTTAATTGTGCACAAAAGTGATCTATTTTGTGAACTTGAAAAATTCATATCTTGAAAAGAACTTACTGTAGAATTAAGTTCTTGGTCTGAAAATCATATGAAAATCTGTGTTTTTTTATAAATTGGTCTCTGATTTATTCTTGAGTGTATGTATCATTTATTGCCTCTGTGAGTACAACAAATGTTTAGCACTACCCTCTGATAAGCCTAACTGCTCGCCCACACTCCCACAAAAAGAGCGTTAGTATTATCTACTTTTGCCTCTGAATAGCAATCTGGGTCTCAGTGGACTTCATTTTAGTGCACTGTGCAGAGAGCCAGCTTCCTACAGGTACACATTTCTTTTTAACCTGTTTTTAAACGCCATTACATTTAGTAATAATAATAGCTGTCATTTAAAGAATTATGATACAGAAAAACTGTGATAGCAAGCACTATGTGAAAAAAAATTCTTGTTACTATTTAAGTAGTTAATTCAGAAATCAGTTTGGGATTAATGAGTCAATACTGTCTATTACAAGCTATTGAAATCCTGAACTAATCACCCATCACCAATAGGTGTCAGTCTAGCTTCTTTTTTTTAATCTATCGCAAAACAATTGTGAAAATCTCCATAATCCATGTAAAACACTGCATTATGCAGCCAGTTCTCAAAGAGTAGCACGTAAAATGCTCTTCATTGTTGCGTTAAAATATTTCATTAGGCCTATCCAGAAATAACTGATGTTATGTTTATGAATGAAAAATAAAAAACATACTGGGTATGCAGTGAGAGGTAGGTGGGGGCAGGTGCATGTCCCAAGGGATGTGTGTATTACATGAACATTACTAATAGGTAGATGCAGAAGAGAGACTGTTTAGGTTATGTTATGTATGGCGCTCATAGAGAGCCTCTAGCGTTTATTTCAGTTTCCGAATCTCATAATCCACTGCTGTGACACAGTAACAGTCGATAACTAAATTGGTCACCCCCTGTTGTAATGTCATAAAGACCTTCCACGTCAGGCTGGGAGTCTGTCAGTGTTGGGCTGCTGGGCTGCTTTGACTGAAAGCAGAAAGTGCAGCTGCAGGAGGGGAGAGGGTAGGCAGAGAAGATGGTGAGGGTTGGTCAATGATGGCAGGTAATTTTTTTTTATAACCTTTGGTACAGGAATACATAACAGAGGCGATCTTATACATGGCTCCCCCATTACTTTTCTGCCACTGCATAGCAGGACAGATGATTTTGTGGGCCATTCAGAACATAAAATTATAGATGGATAAAAAGTGAATTACGGGCATGCTTTTCACCTCGGTGTTCTGAGTGATTTCATACGCAACTCGAGCTTTGTTCTTGTTGTATATTTAATTAGTGTTAGAAATTAGGTCTCTAGTTGGCAGAGGTAGGCACCTGTCCAAGTAAGGACCACCACTCTAATCAGGTTAAGTCAGATACACACCCTAAATTAACCTGTGCTCACCCTCTGGTAGCTTGGGAAAGAGCAGGCTTAACTTAAGAGGCAATATGTAAAGTATATGTGCAACACTTATTTCAGTAAAACTGTGAAAACCATCCCACAAAAATAATCCACACCAGATTAGAACAATAGAGCTTAATTTAATGAACAAAACAAGATCAAAATGACAAAGATCCAATAAGTAGAACCAGATTTATGAATTTTTAAAAAATATCTAGAATTAGAGTCATAAAGCTCCAACCGGGGCTATCTGGTTGTGCTGGACCGGGTCAAATCTGAAAAGACAAGCCGACCGCGATGGAGCGCAGGTTGGATACAGAAGCCACACGGAAAATAGCACCTTTCTGGAGGATGCGTCGACAGAGAGAGCAAGAAGCATTGGTTCTGAGTTGCGCAGTCAGGTAGATGCATCGTTGTCGGGCCTTGTAGATGAGCCCCATGTCATTGTCAAACCCCTTTGTGATGAAGGTGATGTGTCATCGTCGAGCCCTGCAGTCGGGTTTCACATCATCGTTGAACCTCTTACACTGCAGGCGATGCGTCAGCAGCAGCATTACAGTTGGGTCCCATCTCGTCGTCAAGCCGAGCAGGGATGTCCTCGAAGCAGCGCTGCGTCGACGTCAAAGGAGAATACGGCGGTTCCAAGCGGTGCACAGCAGACGATGCATGGGTTTTTGAAAAATAAACAGCCGCAGAACCCACTTTCAAGGCCCAGGATTGAATTGGCACCTCTTGGCAGGGCAGGACTCGCAGTTGGCAGAGTCCGGCAGTTGAAGTAGAGTTGAAGGAAGTCTTTGATGTCCCTGAGACTTCAGAACAAGAGAGAAGCCAGCAAGCTCTTGGAGTCACTTGGTTCTGGGGATGTAGAGATTCAGATTCAGTCCTTCTCACCAGCAGGCAAGGGGCAGCAGACATCAGGGCAGGCACAACAGAAAAGGAGTGTAGCAAATCCAGCAGAGTTCAGAAGAGTGTCAGTCCTTTCAGCAGCACAGCAGTCCTTCTTCCTGGCATAATGTCCTCAGGTCCCGAGTGCACTGAGTTGGAGTTTCAGGGGTCCAGTTCTTATACCCAGTTGTGTCTGTGAAGTGCGGGAGACTTCAAAGAGAGGCCTTTGAAGTCCACAAGGTCCCTGCCATTTCTGCCCTGGTGCCATACTCACTACAGGGGGTATGCAGCTCTTCGTGTGGGGACAGGCACAGCCCTATTCAGGTCCGGAGGGTCAGATCTCCCTCCCATCTAGCTCAGGAAGGCCCATCAGCCTGGTGTTAGGCCATCTGGATGTGAATGTCACTCCTCAGCTCCCGTTGAGTATTCTTTCTAGACAGTCACACACAAAGTCCAGCTATCACCAACCCCCCCCCCCCCCACGCCCCTTCCCCTACCAGACGTGTATTCAGAGACAGGCAGAGACACAGAATGGTTAAAGTAAGAAAATGTCAACTTTCTAAAAGTAGAATTTTCAGACTTACAATTTAAAATCCGACTTCACCGTAAGTTTTGATTTTAAATTGTGAGTCCAGAGACACCGAACTCGAAATTTCTACCTTGTCCCAATTGGGAATTACACTTATAAGGTGCAATAAGGCAATACCAATGTTAACCTAAGGGCAAGATAGGCATTGTAGTAGTGAAAAACAAATGTAAGAGTTCTTCACTACCTAGACATGTAAAACTTAAAAGTACATGCCCAACTTCTTAAATACACTGCACCCTGCCCTTGGGGCTCTCCAGGGCCTACCTTAGGGGTGATGTATATGTATTAAAAAGGAAGATTTGGACCGGATAATAGGATTAACTTGCCAGGTCAAAATGGCAGTTTAAAACTGCACCCACAGACTTTGCAATGGCAGGCCTTAGACACGTTTTAAATGGTTACTGCAGTGGATGGCACATTCAGAGCTTATAAGCAATGTTACCTTGTTTTTGGGAAAGGATCTGCACTTTAGCACTGGTCCGCAGTGGTAAAGTGCCCAGAATTCTAAAGTCACAAAAATGAAGTCAGTAAAACAGAAGATCAGAAAGCAAAAAAAGTCAAGGGAAACCACGCCACGGATGCCAGGTCTAACAATGTCACTCGGAACCCCTTTGTGAAAAATATCCCTGTAATTCACTTTTACCCATCTATAATTCTATATATATGATGTTGGAAGAGTTTGAGTGTACACACACAGTGGGAAGACATGAGGGTATACATGATGTTGGAAAAGTTTGCCCTATGACTTACACCTGGATACCTGTACTGAGGAGTTCTCTGTGTGGTCCACAGAATACATAGCTGAGAACCACACGCCTAGGCTCATAGTTTCCAATACACCAGATGTTCGCTGTAAACCCTGTACTTATCAATGCCAGATCACAAATCTAGACTTTTGGCATCACTCGTGAGGCACTTCCTAGGCACTTCCAATTGTAAAGAATTCTGAGATCGACATTCCTACATAGAAATTTCAAATTTCAGCGGAGTCAGAAAGCATTTCCCCCCCAAATCAGATCACATTTTCATTGTGGGAATCCAATGTAAGAATTCTTCAGATGCTTACATTGTAGAGTCACAGCTGTCTGGAAAACTGTGTTTTCCTGACATCTAAATGAAATGGAGGGACTAAGGGCAGATTTACAAGCCTCTTGCGCCACTTTTGCATCACTTTTCCCATGTTAAAAGTGACGCAAAAGTGGCGCAAGGGGCTTGTAAATCTGCCCCTAAGAGAAGAATGGAAACAACATCCACCAATCTTCGGAAAATGACCAGTTTCCTCTCTTTCCTAAATGACAACCTCAGTATCAAACCAAACAAATCTAAAAAGTTTGTATACAGATCTATCTCTTCATGCTCAAGGATCCTAGCTTTGAACTCCCTACCCAAACACAAGTGACTAAAAGATTACCTCAAACTTTACAAGACTGAAGACCCACCTCAGACCACCCTATGAAAAAACAACTACCTCATCTTTGCCAGCCACTGTTTACATTCTTGAGTCTCTGGAACCTCTAACTATAGTTCAGACTAGTCACATGTTCTAATTATGTCCGTGTCCTCCAACAATACGTTAATCTGCTCATTAATATTCCATGTGTTCTCAACTAAAAGTTTTACCATCTTGCTTTCATCTGTCTTGTAACCGCCTAGGTGATTCAGCAATATCTAATTTTACCTGATCCTTTCAGACCACCTGAATTATCCTGAGGTTTGAGGCTTCTATGAATCCTTCCAGATGTATGGGGACCATGTCACCAAGTCCTGTAATGGCTGACTCAACATATTATTCAGGCTAGCGCCAGCCAATCAGTATTGTCTAGTCCCCTTAAAATTGGCTAATCAGAGCATAACTGGACATCAGGAGTCCAGACCTACCTGAAATGTTAGCAGCCCCTTCATGCCTAACCCAAGCCCCTCTTTAAACACAAATTTCTCAAAAATAGTCAAACTGAATTACAATAAATCACAAAATGCATGCTTTCTGAGTGAAGTTCTAACTTTTTGTCAAATTAGGTAAATACAATTCCATCCAAACAACACAAAAGAAGCCCCTGGGTCTGTAGAGTATGGAAGAGTTCTACGGGGATGCCCATTTTAAAGGACGCGTTCCCTAACGCACCCGAAGGTGGCATGCTTCATCATATGGCAACCTCCTTGCATTAGGAACTTAGTCATAATGCAGGCTACAACACCCTCTCTGAGAGGGAGGAGCTCAGGGATGTTTTCTTTGATAGAAAGAGGTATATTAAACCTGTAGGTGAGCAGGGTGTGGTGAGGAGTTAAAAAGAAGAATAAACGTGAGATAAAACTAACTCCAGGGTGTGCTGCAAACTTTATTAGGGTGCCCTTGGGCCAGGATTAAAACGAGGCTACGACAGGAGGGAGTTCAACTTGTCATAGAATGAAGAAACAGGTCGACATGTTTCAGCCTAGTACCCTCCTTAGAGGTGTGGTGGCTTTCTTCAGGACCTTGTGAAAAGTGTAATATGGTCTGTGTAACAAAGGCACTATGGTGCAGACAAACCAAAACTTAATGGTATACAGAACCAGTGGTTGGAGTGGAAGAACACTCACTCAGGAGTCCACTGGTGGGTGTTTACCCGCAAAAGTCAAGTAACAAGCTTCAGCTTTACCTTGGCGCAGACTCACGGTGCGCCCAGGAAGGTCAGCAATTTTTTTTGTATTTAATAGCAAAGTTTCCTATAGGAATTAAATATAACTACACAGTGGGGACCATTTCCATGAGATGTCAAATGACCCACTCTTCAAAAGTCTGCCCCTCATTCAAGGTGTTGGGGGGGGGGGGGTACTTGAACTATGATGACCCAGTTGCAGAACTGCTGTTGTGCCAGCGGCGGACAACTTAATAAAAATATGTTGTGGCAAATATCTACTGCATGAACAGCGAAAGTTTCATCATGTAAAAAAAATGTTGCAGCAAGTCCGCCATGTCTTCCTGGCACAGTAGAGCAGTTGTCACTTGTGTAATACCTGGAGATAGATTTCCAAAGCTGAGGTCCAGTTACAGGAAGAATATAACTATTACCCCTCTCATGCCCTGGGACCTTTGTATGCCATGAACCATTGTAGAAAAGGTACACTGATGGAAATGACGTCAGACAGGCCACCCTTAATCGGGCGGGCCCCAATACCAGCAGGGCCTGCAACATCAAAGGTGTTTCTGAAGATAGATCTGTTGCTGGCTTTGCCTTTGGGAACCTAGTAAACAGTTGCACTCCAAATAGGGTGGCAGTGCAGAGCGGTGGGCAGATAGGACAACTGCAGTCTTTGCCATATGTCCCTCTACTTCAGTCCTCTACCTGACCTCCTAAATCTTATTTCCTGGTTTGAGCCGCAAAAACAGTCAAATGACCAGCAGGAGAAAACATATGTTGACTGTCATATCACAAAAAGAATGAAGCACGGTGATCTTTCATGTAAGCCTCCATTTAAAAGAGTACCTCTCAAAGGAACACCTCGAAAAAGCCATTGGGTTCTGATTTACAGTAGCAATATTATTCAAGGAGGTTGGCCACTACTCTAAGCAAACGCCCGAGCACCTACAATCATTTAAGACTTTATAGGGCATGTAATAAAAGCCTTCACACACAGTCACTGAAAATGGTGGATGAGGTGCTTTAGTTTCACCTCGGCCATCTGACTCCATTTCCCCAGACAGTAACTACCTGGAAGTGCTTTCCTCCTCGAATAATATTGTTCCCACTCCATAGTAGCAGGATGCCAAAGAAAATAACGTGCTGTTCATAACCAAAGTAAATAGCATGCTATTCATATCCACCCCCTCCTCAAAGTTTGTGCCATTCACATTCCACATAAACCTGGTCAGGTTTTTCTGAATATCTAAATCTTACAAGCAGTGTGGTTGCCTTCAATAGAATCGCCCCAGCAGCTGTCTACAGCATGATGTACAAAGGCGGTATTTTGCGGTTGTAAAGGATGCAAACAGCAAAGCATAGGTTATGCAAACACCAAATATCGCTATCAATGGTGTGTAATCCCAATTGCAAACCATTGATGATGATACAGACCCTCGAGTAGGGGTGGTAACTGATTCACTAAGTGGAAGCTGTCCCCTTGGAACAGCTGCCTCTTTAAGAATCATGGCTGGCGATCAGGGGGGATCGATTGTGGTCCAGGATTCACTTCATGCGCTTGCGGAGGTCTTCTCAGCATGCCAAAACATTTCAACAAAGCAACACCAATCTCTTTAAAGGACACAGACAAATATATAAAAGAAAAATGCTGTTAAGCAGAGAAAATGGACGCAGAGCCTCACAATTGTCCATCCCCATAACCAGACTCATTAATGTTCATGAGGCAGGTGGTTTGCGAGGCTCTATGAATATATTCAATTTGCAATGCAAATGATCAGTACATTGAACACATTGCAATATAAAGGGTAGTTTGCAAACGAGTTGGTGTGAAACTATCAAACCTACTGTAACTATATAAACGGTACTTTGGATCTGATTGTCCCGGTAAAAAGACTGAAGAATAGAAATAAATCCTCAGCCCCCTGGTACAGTGAGGAGCTGAAATTGATGCGGAAAAAATGCAAACTGGGCGAGAGGAAATGGAGAAGGTCATATCTAGAATTAGATAAAAAAAAGAGTTGAAACTACTGCAGGCTCTGTATAAGGAAACTATTTCTAGGTCCAAAGCAGAATTTTATGCTAAATCCATCCTGCAAGCCCCCAATAGTACTAAAGCGCTTTTTAATATTATAAAAGACCTATCCAACCCAGTCTGCATGGGCAATAAGGTGGTTGCAACGCAAAAACTCTGTGATGACATTGCCGCTCACTTTGATGAGAAGATCATCAAAATTGTTGGGGGTTTTAACCCCAGCAACAGCAGCTGCCAGGATGAACTACCTCAGATACCAGCCGAAGAGTCACAGATAGAAACATCTCATAGCTGTCAGCCGCCCGCTTTAGAGTATTTTCAACCTCTCACCTAGGACACATTTAATAGTCTTGCCCAAAGTGTATCCTCGGGCTCCCCTCTGGACCCTCTTCCACATAGGATTTGGAAGGAGTTTCTGGAAGAATTATTCCCCTGGCTGCGCCAGATCTGCTGCCAGTCATTGGAGGAAGGAATGGTTCCAGAAGTTTGGAAGCAGGCAGTGGTGACTCTGCTGCTAAAAGAAACATCTCTCGATCCTACAAGCCCAATGAACTTCAGACCAATCTCTCTCCTGCCATACCCGGTAAAAATCCTGGAGAAGGCAGTTAGCAAATCTCTGTCCCTATAACTAGAGGAAAATCATCTGCTGGACAAGGACCAGTTTGGATTCCAACCAGGACACGGAACTGAAACAGCACTAGTGACCGTACTGGACAATCTAAGAATGTGAGCCGACAATGGTAACCCATCTGTGCTTGTGTTACTAGATATGTCGACAGCATTCGACATGGTGAACCATACTATTCTGCTGGAAAGACTAGTGAATATAGGTGTGAAAGGACGGGCACTGAAATGGCTGCAATCTTATTTGACGGGCAGACAACAGGTTGTGTCCATTACACCGTTCACATCCACTAAGACCTCGGTGCACCATGGGGTGCCGCAGGCCTCCGCAATAAGCTCTATTTTACTTAACATATACTTGCGCCCTTTGATCCCTATTATCAAGTCTTTCGGAATTGATCTAGTTAACTATGTGGACGACACCCAACTGGTGTTTTCCCTGGAAGGGAATCAAGCAGTAACTATGGACACTTTCCAGGAGTGTATGCAACAGACCTCAACTGGCTTAGGACAAACTCCCTACAATTTAATGGAGGAAAAACTGAGGTTGTGTACTGCTCCACGGCCAAAATGTCTCGGTACCTGCCGCTGGAGTTCAGACTCACCCCTAAGGACAAAACACTGGTTCCAGTTAAAACAGTGCGTAACCTAGGGGTCTTAATAGATGACAGCCTCCAAATGGAGTCACAAGAAAATAAAACGGTTAGTATCTGCTTCTCCTTGCTAAGAGCACTTCGCTAGATTCTCCCACTACTGCCTAATGCCACCAGACCTCTTGTAGTGAGGAGTATAATTTTTAGCAGACTGGACTACTGCAATTCTCTGTACCTGGGAGCACCACAATCAGTACTACAGATATTGCAGAGAGTCCAGTCTAAAGCAGCAAAACTGGTGTTACAAAGGCAGCGGAGATCCTCAACGACGCTGGCTCTAATGGACCTTCATTGGCTACCCATTAAGGAGAGAATTCAGTTAAAGTCTCTCTGCATTGTATTCAGAGCAGTACATGGTCTGGGCCCAGTATCTCTGCAGGAGAAACTCACCTGGTATAATCCTCGGAGAAACCTTCGTTCTTCCAGTGCAAATCTGGTAACTGCTACCAGATTTAAGAAGATCAGGATGGGAGGCAGAGCATTTGGAGTAGCAGCTTCCCGCCTCTGGAATGATCTGCAACAGAGTATTAGACAATCTAATTCCCTACTTCTCTTTAGAAAAAGCTTAAAGACCTGGCTCTTCCCTAGGGATGAGTAAAACGAGCTCTCTATTTTGCAAATAGGATTTCTGTTTTGCCGGTGTCACCTGATAAGTCGAAGCGCCAGGATACCCGTAGGGTGGCAGTCTGCGCTATACAAGTCTATGATACAATACAATACAATACAAATTACATTGTTCTCCTAGTCTGGAAGCTTGACATTTCTGTGGGCTAGTACCCGGTCACAAGAAGATCTAAAAATAACCAAATAACACAAAATGGGGTTCTGGAGAGTAAAAAAAAAAGAAAACAAGGTAACTGCTGCATTTCTAAAGTAAGTCTCTACCCTCCCACACTTCAGTATCTAGACCACGGCTACTCTCTTCTTCTTTGGAAAGCGAGCAGTACAATATCACCGTCTGGGGAGGCTGTACCACAACCACCATCTTGTGCTGTGTCTTACCAGCGGCATCCAAAACGGATCCCACTGACCTCTGCATCCACTTGCTCATAATTACTGTGGGGTCCTTTTACCGGTCACCATACATACAGCACAAATGACAAACACATGATTTTTATTTTATTTTAGTATTATCTAGCACAAAAATGGTACAATGCCACCAATGCTTCATGTATATGTCCCAGTGCGTGGATGGTAGTTCCATGGTGACCAGACAGAGCACTTGGGGCACCCCTCCAGACCTCCAAGCCAGGCCATGACACTCATTGCTGGCTACAAGGCTTAGCCTATATCACCATGTGTGCTGTGCAAAAATGTCTGGATACCAGATAATTTACCAGACAGTATCACTCAGGGCAGGGCCCACATCTGTGCTGCCATGCAGGGGGCATTCTAATCCCAAGAAAGCTCAGCTCCAGTAGTACTTTGGAACCTTCGCATCGTTTTTGTAGTTTAGGATCATAATGCGTGAAGGTCACAAGAAAAATATAACAACTTCTTACACCACTAGTAGGTACCATGGAAAGCATAAATGAAGGATATCAGAGTTGTGACTCTTAGGGCTGTATTATAGAACTCCCATGAAAATTAAACCTGGGGTATTTATACCGTTTTAATGAATACAAGCCTTATGCTGTAATTGAGCATACAATCCTTATGCTGTAATTGAGCATACAATCCTTATGCTGTATTTGAGCATACAATCCCTATGCTGTAATTGAGCATGTCATTGAATTCCCAGGAAAATCGACTCTGTTCATATTTCACCCCAATTTACATGAGTTTAAACCGCCACACCTAGGCCTTGGTTACACATTTAGAAACAGACTTCCTTTCAAATCACTCCTCAAGCAACACTTGGAAACAACAAGGTGGTGTCTGTTCTTCTAAAGAAACCATTTTAGTGCTGTGGTCTTTGCCCTTAACATCCTCTAATACTGCAAAAAGCACCCATGGAAAACCTTTATGAGCACCAAATTACGACAATGCATGGTTTGGGCATGGGTAATTGTGTTTAGAGTACAGCTAGTCATGTGGAAAGGCCTTCCCAAAGGTGCAATTGCTCTTTTCTTTCCTCCATTTCCCCTATGGAGAAACCTCCTACCCCTAGGGCCACACCATACTTTAGAGTGCTGCCGTCCCATTGCCATGCTGGGAAATGATTTACTTCTGACCTTCACAGGAGAAACTCTCTGACAATGTGTGGGGTGGGAAAGGGCCAAACAAAATGTTTGCGAACACCCACAAAATCTTGGGTTTTGGGGTGTTCTGAAATGTTCCAGGCATCTTCACCAGGGAATGATCTACTTCCTATCCCTGTTGCGAGACATGCGCAAGATTATACTATTGTATGGTAATATTGAGTAATACAGTGAATACGTCTACGGGTTTACGAGTGCAAAATCACAGTTTGAAAACACTTTGCATTAGTAAATCAATCCATTTACTGGTAAAATTGAACTTACGCGAGAATGTACCTTTGGGAATCAGACTTCTTGTTGCCAGTTCCGAGCTTGATGTTCCAAATCAATTCTATTTTCAGGTCTGTGAGTCCAATTGGTGCAATAGAACCAAACCAAGCCAGGCAATCCCAGACACATCTGTACTGCATTCATCATTTACTTAGGCTGTAATGTGTTGTCAAATAACAGCTCAAGCCTCGAGACATGGGTGAAGGTGGCGACTCTAAAGTGGAGACAGAGCACTGCGCTGTTCTTTTGAGGCACGACCCCCTTAGAATAATTTTTGTACAACGCCCCTCACATCACACATGTATTGTATCGTAATGCAACATTTATATAGCACTTTCTGTCCTTGTGTGAGGCACTGGGGCGTTTGCCTACAGTAATCTGACAGCTCTGAGCAGCTCTTTTTGACATTCCTTATGCTCCTAGTCTATTTAGCTTTATCTGAAGTTGTTTACTTATTTTTTAGTCCCTGTTCGTGTTGCACCGTTTCCGGAAATAAATGTCATAGTTGTATATTTCTATTCATTTTGAGATCAGCCCTGTCACGCCTATTCCAGCCCAGAGCATTATGTATTTCGGTATATATTTAAAAAAATACAATTTAACTCGTTCGTGATCGGATGCCACAGACTCTGAATTTGGGCTAATTCTTGAGTGTAATCTCTTCTACCAATAATAGATTGCCCACAGCAATACCTATAGTCACCTGTCAAAAATGACATCAAAATAATAAGAGAAGAGGTGCAGGGGTACTTACGCCTTCTTTATCGCGCAGTCGGTGGCACTTCTCGTGATTTCCAGGACGGCATAGTAGTCCTGGCCCATGGCGACTGGGGCTGCAGGGGCTGATTGATTCTGGCGAGGGACCCCGAGCCAAACGATGCTCGGCGCTGGAAATTGATTCTGGTGATTGTAGGTTACAGTCTGAGTGAAAGGCTCAAATATGTGGTGTGGTGAGTGAATTGGGGGAGGGCGACTGGCGAGTAGTATAGAGGGATGAACAGGCAATTAGCTAAATGTGGGAGAAGCGCAGCTCACGGTTCAGCCTTCGGTGCAGCCCCGGTGGCCTAGCTCCGGGTGCACTTTTCGTTGCTAGGGACGCAGTTGTCCCCTGTCCTCTGGGAGTTGTAGTTCGTGATCGGATGTGCAGAGCCGCCATTATCACGCTGCGCGCTGTGAGATGTAGTTCGCGTCACCCGCGACCCAGAGACGCCGTCATCCCTCTGCCTGGCGGGATTTGTAGTTCATTCATACCTGCCTGAGTGAGTCAGTGATACCATCATCGGCTGCACGCTGAGAGTTTGCGTTCAAGACAAGACTTCACGTGAATTCAAGACTGCTAAGTACCAAAGCTCCCAAATAAAAATTTCTACATGACATTAAATAATTCTGGTACAAAAAGAATCAAATTGTCGTTATCAGTTCGGGTCGCCAACGCCATCTGGCCTGTTTTCTACCGGCCCCACCAGCATTTAAATGTCCCGTGGTTCAAAAATAAGCAAATTCACCTGAAGCTGGTATTTATAGCCTTACCTTTATGCACTTCAAACAGCAAAAAAAGTAATTGAAAGAACTTTAAAACGTGTTCCGAAGCTGCGTTAATGATTCATGATTATATTGAATGTAATCAAAGACAGAAAAGTAATGTTACGAATTAATACATACGATTTTGTTTACAGTAATATTTAGTTTCACGTCAAGTACTTTGCAGATTCTTGCAGGAACAACACATGGCCAGCATAGCTGGCAAGTTTTAAGATTACTTATGTGCGACATTTTCATAATTTGAGTGAAATTATGAGCGACATGCAACTATGAGGGACACTCTCGCTAACAGTATAATGTTTGTATACTTATGTGTGACATTTTCATAATTTGAGTGAAATTATGAGTGACATGAAATGACTATGAGTGACCAGTCGCGGCTCCTCGAGGGAGTGCTGCAGGGCGGTGGGGCAGGGGGGGTTGTAAACTCCAGCATATGTCCGACCGGAGTTAAGTACATAAATGAATAAATAAAACGAATTACATTGCAAGCGCTGCAACACCATTTTGCTCATGCTATGGACACTAGGATTGAAGTTTCTCTGAAAATGAACAAGTTACTTACCTTCGGTAACTGTCTTTCTGGTGGTCACTTTAACTGCAGATTCCTCACAATTGGAATCTCCACAGGTGCAAAAGACTGGGCTGGGAAAACTCAGCAATAGCTCCAGTATGCCAGTAGGTGGTGTACTGCCAATCTCCATGACTCTGCTCCACCTCCATATGTGATGACACAGGGCTGCATATAGGCACCACCCCTGTGTGCTAATGTCCACTTACTCATAGGATTTTCCAAGCTTTCTTAAGCAGAGCAACAGACAATTAGGGAAAATGACAATATAAGAAACCTAGCTAGTGACCATATTATCAGGAAGATTTGGCAGTGAGGAATCTGCAGATAGCTGGAATATCCACCATAAAGAATGTTACAGAAAGGAACAATACCAAAGCAGTAAACTCAGAAAGGTGGTTGGGCCGAGGAGTGAACTTCACACTAGGAAGTCCTATAGCACTGACCTGGCAAAACAGCCCTTCCTGTGGGCCTGAGAGTCGATGCAGTCATTCCTTGTGAAGGTATATGGACAGCTAAGTAGCAGCTTGGCAGATGTGGAACACCAGAATGGCTGTAGTAAAGGCCATGGTAGCGGCCGTCACCCAGTTGGAATAAGCCAGAAGACCACAGGATGCTCCTTTTGGCAAAAGCTTAGCAAATCTTGATACAAAGGACAATCCACATTTAAAATGTCATTTTCTGCACAGCATTTCCTTTCTTTATACCAGTGAATCCAACAAAGAGATGATCGTTGATCCAGTGCTATGTAGTTTTAGTCGATCAAACTAAGGGCCATCTTAGCATCCAGCTGGTGTGGCCTCTATTCTTTTGAGATACGTGGTACTGGGAAGAACACGGGGAGCATGTTGGACTGCATCACATGAAAGGGTGACCCAACTTTTGAGGGAACTTTGAAGCATCAATTTGTCAAGAAAAAGAGTGATATATGGTGACTGGATAGACCACATGTGCAACTCAATAACAGGGCGCGCAAAACTAATGGCAATAAGAAATGCAGTCTTGACAGTCAAAAGTCTCAGGGTGCAACTGCGCGCAGATTCAAAGGATGCACGCATCACAAAAGTAAGAAACAAATTAAGGGAAGAGATATGGCCTAACAGCCAGAGCTGTCGACTTTGGAACTGGGAAACCAGGTTCGAGTCCAGGCATCAGCTCAACATCGTTTGATTCTGGGTAAATCATTTTATCTCCCTTTGCCTGAAAAAAATTATCTGACAGTGTAATATGAGCCAGAGCCCTTTTAGGAAATACATCACACAAACTGTAACTTGAATAAAGAGGGCAAATGAAAAAATCGCAAAAGGGCTGATAAGTAACTTTTAACAGTGCCCACAGCAAATCCTTGCCAGACCAAAGATAAAATGAACAGAAAAACTTCAGACATCTTAGTAAGTAGGTGAGTTGGCTCGTCTTTCCTTGCACGAGGTGGCAAATTTAGACCAGTGGCAAGAAAAAAAGAACTTTGTAGATGGACGGCAAGCCACCAGTATCTCAGCCATTACCTCTGATGGAAGATCATACATATCCTCTCAGATTAATCCAATCAATCTCTATGCATGGTGTAAATTGTGGAGTTTGAGATGCAGAACCCTACCCTGCTGCTAGGACAGATGCAGATGATCCTCCCGAATTGGCAGCTAAAGTGGAGGGCATATACTCAGATTCAGCAGGTCAAAAATCCAGACTTTCTCAGGTCAGGACAGGGCTCATAGGATCAGCTGTACCCGGACTCTTCTGACCTTCTGCAGGACAAACAGGAATAGCAGCAGAGGTGGAAGCACATAGGGAAGGCCAGAATCCCATCAAAGGGTAGAATAGCTCTGCTAAAGAAGCTTAAGGAAGTAACTCAAGGGTGCAGAAGGTTGAACACTGTGGGGCAGATTTACAAGCCCCTTGCGCCACTTTTGCGTCACTTTTCCCATGTTAAAAATTACTCAAAAGTGGCACAAGGGCCTTGTAAATAAGCCTCTGTGTGCTCTCAGAAGCAGTGAGCAGATCCACACAGGGCATGCCCCTCTGGGTGAAGATGCTCTGTGCCACCTCTGGAAGCAGCCCTCACTTGTGATCTTGAAGGCAGCATCAGTTCAGTTTGTCTGATCTGATGTTCAGGCAATGTAATGAGTCATTGCCTATTAGAGATATCCCAAGGTAACCCAACACCGCCCTGTTTGTTGCGGTACCAAATGGCGATTATGTTGTCCTTGAGAACATCTTAGACTTCCTCTTGATGGAAGGCCGAAAAGCTTTCAGGGCACATGGATTGCGCACAGCTCCAGAAGGCTGATGTAGTGGCACAGCGTCATCAAAGACGAGGGTCCAGAACAGAATCCTCTGAACTTCACTTTATCCAGGCGGCCATTCCAGCCCAGAAATGACACATCCAGCACTACCCAGAGAAAGACCCGCCACAAGCCAAGTTGGTATTTGCCATTCAACAGTAACAGTCCTATCCTGAGGCCTGCACAAGACAGAGAATAACCTGCCACATGCCCAATGGTATTTGCCATTCACAACAGCCCTAGGCTGCTTCATCCAACATGCGGAAGTTGTCTGAAAGGCACCCCCAGTGATGTGCTTACTGAAGATGAATGTTCCATTGCAGGGCTCGCATGTGCCAGGAGGCATGAGGCACCAGGCAGTACAAGCAGAACAAGGGCTTGTGTCTGAAACATCGGGATCATGGCATGACTGTCCCGGACCCATTATGGGGGCGTAACGGCCATTAAAGCCACCAAGATAGCCCCTAAAAAGGGACTCTTCTGCACTGGCTAAAGATGCAATATTTGTTTGTTGATTGAGAACATCAGGAAGAACACCAGTCCTGTTACCTGCAGGTGGCCTGAGATCAGCAGAGGCGCGCCTGCCTTCTGCAGCCAGTCATCGAGGTACATAAATGTCTGAGCGGTGAATAGGAAATGTTCTGACCCAACCACAAACCAGAGGTAGCAACTGTTGGACAGCAGGGTCGGCACATGAAAATATGGATCACCATCCAAGGCTAACAGAGCTTGGCCTAACATCAGGATTTGAACTTGTCCTTCTTGAAGTAGGAGTTCAGAAGCCTCCGGCCTCATCCTTCCTTGGAACCAGGAAGTATTGGGAGTAGCATTCTGTGAATCTCTCTTCACCTAAGGCACTATGTTGATCGAACTCTTGGCTGTCCGCGTCTGTACGTCTCTAGAGAGGATAACCACATGGCCTGCGGCTGTCTGGCGAAAACCTGGCTGTATGTGGTGAGGTGTAGACAAAAAAGGAGGGCAGGACCATCTGGTCCAAAGTAATCCCATGCCAGCCGCGCAGGGAAAAACACATTTTGCACCCAACTTTTGACAGTCCCAGAGGAACGGTGGAGAGCAATGAAGAAAAGGAACACTGATGCGTCTTCCAGTGGCCACACCTTCTGCCCCTACCTTGGCTTTGGAGCCAAGAAAAGGACGAACTGGTTACTGGGCAGACTGCGAGAGCTGCTTCCGACAGCAGGAAACTCTCACCGGAACCAACTGCCTCCGACTGAAGAGGCCCCAAAAAGACGCAACTGGTCTTGTTTGGTATTTTATTTTTTTTTGCTTGTGTTTTGGTTTAAGAGAGAATCTGGCTCAGCATTTCGGGCTGGACTGCGTCTATTGGAGCAGGACCAAGGCAAATTTGCATATAGCTGGGGATACTCTGAAGTAGCATGGTGGGCAAAAAAATGATGGACTGGAATGCGGCCTAGAGCAAATACAAGTGGCTTGAATGGATTCAAGCATTCCATCCATCAGTTTCTTTGTATTGTGGCAGTAGGAAAGGCCCCCGAGTAATCTCAAACTTCCAGTACAGCTTATATAAAAGGGGGGGGGGAAGAGGTTGGGGGAGGGGGAGACATCACCAATCTCAGGCACGGTTCTAAAAATGAATGCGAGACACGGAACAAGCTCTTGCCAAAGTCGGCTCCAGATCTACCGGAATCAACACAGATTCTGGAATCAGTGCCTCGTGAGCTGAGGCAGGTGCTGAACCAGGAGCAACCTGTGGGGCCGGTGGCAAATATGTCAAGGCATGGTCGGAATGGGTCAAGTCGTCAAGGAAGGAGTAGTTTCTTACCTGTAACTCCAGTTCTGTAGTAGGGGTATCTCTGTTATAGTCATAATCTATGAATAGTCCCGCCCATGTGCGGGGACCCCGGAGCAATCAAAAATATCTCTTAAGCTGTCCCGCATTTGCAAACCTGCAAAGACACTTAAGAGACAGACAAAATAATACAGCCTAATTACAACAAGGCTGCACTGGCCAGCACTTCCTCTGAAGTGAACACAAAAAGCCAAAATAAAGTTTAAATGTCATTTTTTATTCACATCTGACATCCTCCTTTATTATCACACACTCCCTTCACCAAAATCCCTTTAAACAATAGAGAGGAAGGGGTGGACAGACAAGCCCTATAGGCTGTCATTATGTGTCTGCTAAAGGGATACCGTGCCTTTAAGAAACTCTCCAGAGACCCCCGGTATCCCAGGATGCACAGCCAACACAAGTTACTTTCAGTTCTTTTTGAAGGTGTATAACAACAGGCCTGATACTATCAGTTTACTCCACCGGGGAGGAGGGAGGGTCGCTTATGACTATAACAGAGATACCCCTACTACAGAACTGGAGTTACAGGTAAGAAACTACTCCTTCTGTAGTAGGGGATCTCTGTGTATAGTCATAATCTATGAATAGAATGGCAAGCCCATCCCAACCAACAAGCAGCGGTGGAGTAAGCCCAAACACCAACAAATCACTGTGCAAACAAATTCCTCAGCGAAGCCTGTCCAACCTGCGCATCTGCCCTAGCATCAGACTCCAGGCAGTAATGCTTCGTAAACGTATGGACCGACTTCCAGGTGGCAGCCTTACAAATGTCAGCAATGGGAACATTCCTAAGCAAAGCTGTAGTAGCAGCCTTGCCTCTAGTCGAATGTGCCGTAGGCTTACCCCCCAATGTTTTATTAGCTTTTTGGTAACAAAGCTGAATACAGGAAACAATCCACCTGGAAATGGACTGTTTTGAGGTAGCTAAACCAGTTCTTACCGAACCATAATTCACAAACAGTTGATCCGACCTGCGGATATCTTTTGTCTTATCCAGATAGAATTTCAGTACCCTACGCACATCAAGTGAATGCAGAGACCTCTCCGCCGGAGAGGAGGGATATTGAAAAAACGTAGGCAAAGTTATCATTTGATTTACATGGAAATCTGATATCACCTTAGGCAAAAATTTAGGATGGGTACGCATCACTACTTTAGAAGCATGGAAAACAGTATACGGCTCTTGACAACACAGAGCCTGAATCTCACTCACCCTCCTGGCCGATGTAATGGCCACAAGGAAGGCAGCCTTCCAAGACAGATGCTGTAACGAAGCCTTATGGATAGGCTCAAAAGGCTCCCTCATCAATCTAGATAACACCACATTCAATTCCCATGGTGGAGAAGGTCTTCTAACAGGGGGAAACACCTTACGCAACCCCTCCAAAAAATCCTTAATGACAGGGATTTGAAAAAATGAGGTTTGAGAAGGGCCTTTCCTATAACTAGTCAAAGCTGCGAGATGAACCTTAAGAGATTGAAAATTAAGCCCAGACTGAGCCAACTGCAGCAGATAAGGCAAAATAACATCTTCTTTACAGGATGTAGGGTCAATGTCCTTTGCCTTGCACCATAAGCAGAATCTCTTCCACTTATAGGCATAAGAAGTCCTTGTAGACGGTCTCTTCGCCTCTCTCAAAATCTCCATACAGTCCTGAGGCAGGTTCAAATGTCCATATTGCACTAGCTCAGGAGCCATGCTGCCAAACTCAAGGACGAGAGATTGGGGTGAACCATCTGCCCTCCGAACTTCGTGAGAAGGTCCGGCCGACACGGCAGGCGCTTGTGTGGGAGAACAGACCGATGAAGAAGGTCGGTGAACCACCATTGCCTCGGCCACTCCGGAGCAATCAAGATCATCCTGGACCTGGATTGCGACAGCTTGATCAGTACCGCCGGGATAAGGGAAATGGGTGGAAAGGCATAGAGAAAGCTGTTGGACCAGCTGATCCATAGGGCATTCCCCAGCGTCCCTGGTTGGTAGTACCTGGACGCGAAGTCGCGGCATTTGTTGTTTTCTGCCGTAGCGAACAGATCTATATCCGGAGTGCCCCACTCTGCGAAGACGTCTTTTAGCACGTCGTCGTTTAGCACCCACTCGTGGTTCTCTTGGACGAGCCTGCTGAGCGCGTCTGCTTGGGCATTCTGCACCCCCGGCAGATGGGTCGCCGTGATCGTCAGGTTCCTGGCCACCAGCCAGTTCCAGATCGCCTGCGCCTCCCGAGACAGGGTGCGGGAACGTGAGCCCCCCTGCTTGTTGAGGTAATACATGGTCGTAGTATTGTCCGTCTGAACCAGCAGGGAGTTCGTCCTGAAGGAGGGATGGAACGCCTTCAAGGCCAAGTGTACTGCTCTGAGTTCCAAAAAGTTGATATGGTAAGTCGTCTCCATCTGCGACCATATCCCCTGAATCTGAAGAGGGCCCGAATGCGCTCCCCAGCCCTGGAGAGACGCATCGGTCACTATGGTCTGGACCGGAATACCCTTGTGAAAAGGAGTCCCCCTGCAGACATTCTCCGGGGCACACCACCATTTCAGAGACTGCCGAGCGTGGTGAGACAGCTGGATCCTGTCCTCCCAACGCCCCCGCCTCTGGTCCCATTGATCCTCCAGACATTCCTGTAGGGGCCTCATATGCAGACGTGCATTGGGGGTGAGAAAGATGCAAGAAGCCATCGACCCCAGTAAGGAAGACACCGTCCTCACTGTAGGAGAGCGGGCTGAGATGAGATGCCGAGCCTTCCCACGGATCGATAAGCGTCTCTCCTCCGAAGGACACACGCTTGCGGTCAAAGTATTGACTGAAGCCCCCAAGTACTGGAGACACTGCACAGGGACCGGCACTGACTTCGTCATGTTGATGTGCAGCCCCAGACGATGAAGCAAGGCCGCCGTCCTGTTGAAATGGCACTGGGCTTCCTGGTACGTGGACGCTTTGATCAACCAATCGTCCAGGTATTGATACACAAACACCTTGTTCTTCCGCAGGTGTGCCGCGACCACTGCCATGCACTTGGAGAACGTCCGTGGTGCAGACTTCAGGCCAAACGGGAGTACTGAATACTGGTAATGGTTGTTGTCTACCAGAAACCTCAGGAACTTGCGATGCTTTGGTGCGATCGGCACATGAAAGTAAGCGTCCTGCAGATCTATGGCGCACAGCCAGTCTCCTCGATGCAACTGAGGGTAAATCTGATGCAGGGACAACATACGGATCTTTTCTCTGCGGATCCACCTGTTTGCCTGGCGCAGATCCAGAATAGGCCTGAACTCGTTCTTGTCCTTTTTTCTTACGAGAAAGAACCGTGAGTAGAGACCTTTTCCTTTTTGCTTCAAAGGAACCGCTTCTATCGCCCTCTTTTTTACAGAACGTCCGCCTCCCGCTGGAGCTCCCGCACCATGTAGGGGGAGCGCACTGGTGGAATCTGTGGAGGCGGACTGGTGAAACGAAGACAGTAACCATTGCAAACAATATTCAGCACCCACTTGTCCTGAGTTATTGTCCTCCACTCTGCCAGGTAGTGTTGAATACTTCCCCCCACCGGAGCGGGTAACGGATGAGGGGGAAGTAACTTTTCAGGGCTTCGACCCGGCCGGGCCTTTGTTCCCCGACGAGGACTGATGCTGTCCTCTGCCCCTCTGAAAGGACTGCCTCGGGAACTGTTGTTGTTGCTGGGGCTGTTGTTGGTGACCCGACTGACGCCCTTGACCCCTTTGCTTGGCATAGCGCCTGCCAGAGGATCGGAAGGACCTCCTCTGCTCCCTGGGCCTCTCCAGCCCCACTGCCTTCAGGGTTTCCGCCTCGGCCTTCATGCGGGCCATCTCGTCATCCGCATGAGACCCGAACAGCGTCGTGCCGGAGAACGGCAAATTGGCGATCTTCTGCTGCGCTTCAGGCTTAAGCGGTGTCAGCCGCAGCCAGGAATGCCTCCTCATGTGGATGCCGTGGCAGTACCCATGGGCCGCCAGCAACAATATATCCCCCGCCGCACTGATGATCTGGTTAGAGACCATCATGCCCTCGTTCAGCACCTCCTGAAAGTCCTCCCTCTTATCTCTAGGCAGGGAGGCAGCGAACTGTTGCAGGGAGTCCCAAAGAGACCTGTCATAGCGACCCAACAGAGCGGAGGCGCTAGCGGCCTTCATCGTAGTAGCCGACGTGGAGCACATCCTCCTCCCCAAGGAGTCCATCTTGCGACTCTCCTTATCCGGAGGAGCCGTGGACGAAGGTGTCGTAGAGTGTTGTTTACGAGCCGCCGACACAATGACAGAGACCGGGGGAGGATCCACCCTGAGGAACGCCGGGTCCGAGTCCGGGGCCCTGTACTTTTTCAGCAGTCTCGAGGGCGCCGGTTTCACCACGGCCGGCGTCAAGAACACCTCCATTGCAGGTTCTTCCAACCCCGGAACCAATGGGAGGAGGGGGCGCGACAGATGAGCCTTATGCAAAGTCTCAAATATCACAGAGGTGGTGGGAATAGGGGTTCTTACTGATATTCCCAACTTTGCCGCCCCCCTCATCAGCACCTCCTGGAAAGCGGCAATGTCATCCACTGGCGAGACGCGGGTAGGAGGCGTCTCCGACAGTGAGGGAAAACCGTCCAGCCCCAGAAGAGTCCGTGCCCCTCGAGCCTCTGGAACGAGACCGATATCTCCGTCGTCCATGTCCAGAGCGAGTGGACGATCGGCGCCTACTCCGTGATCGCCTGCGAGGACGAGAGCGAGATCTCTGCCTGTGGGGAGCCCTCGGGGGCGGAGGCAGTGGCTGCGGTGGAGATGCAGGCCGCTGAGGCGCGGGCAGAGGCAGCGGAGGAGGGGGAGGAGGAGGAGGAAGAACAGGCGCCGGTAGAGGAGCCGGCGGAAGAGCAGGCGCAGGAGGCAGCGGCGGCTGCTGAGGACGCAGCGGGGACAGATGTTCCGAAGCCCCATCACTCCTTGCAGGAGAGCCCGCACCAGCCCTGTCCGGGCTCTCGGCCACTCTTCTCTTCTTGGCGGGCCTGTCCCGTGTTGAAGCAAACGACGGGGAACGTCCTCGTCTCCCCGATCCCCGACTGGAGATCGTAATCACTGAGGACGTGTTCCCCGATGTCCTTGACGTCGAACTGTACGTCGACCTCGTCCGGCGTCTCTTTGCCGGTCGTCGCCCCCTCGACGTCGAACGCCGTCTCGTAGTCGAGCGCCCTCTCGACGTCGAACCATGCCTCCTTGACGTCGAACCATGCCTCCTCGACGTCGAACCATGCCTCGACCTCCGTCGCCGCGGCGTCGACCTCTGCCTCGACGTCGACTTCTGGTGCTTCGACGTCGACCGCTGGTGCCTCGACGTCGACTTCCGGTGCCTCGACGGTGACCTGTGGTGCCTCGACGTCGACCTCCGGTGCCTCGACGGCGACCTGTGCCTCGACGGCGACCTGTGCCTCGACGGCGACCTGTGCCTCGACGGCGATCTTCTCCGCCTGGACGGCGGGCGCCGGGGTCTCAGCGTCGACTCCGTCAGCGTCGAGCCATGGGTCGATGGCGAAGGCGGCGAGTGAAGTCTGTCATGGGGCTCTGTACGACGTCGATGGGGTGTCGACGTCGACCGCGACACCTGCGATGGCGACCCGGTCCCGGGTCTCGCCGGCCCCTCTCTCGACGTCGAACGCCGAGGCTGCCGCGACCCAGAGCCCTGGATCGACGGCGAACATAGAACATAGGGAGGTGCCTTCTCCCTCGCCGTTGACGTCGTCGCCTTCGACGCTGAACACGACCTACCAGCCGGTAGGCGCCGTTTCTGCTCCCTGCTCTTCCCGGAGGTCCCTCCAGAGGCTGAAGCATGGGCGGAGGAGGGGGAATGAGACCCTCCATGCCCCGAAGTCCCACCGGTCCTCTGCTGCTCCTGTCCCTGAAGGCGAATCTTCTCCCTGTCCCTCAGGGTCCTTTTTGAAAAGGTTTTACAGATGGCACATGTAGCTGGGACATGTGAGGACGACAAGCAGAGGATACAAACATCATGAGGGTCCGTCTTGGCCTTTTTCCTCCCACACTCAGGGCATTTATCGAACAAAGCCATGCTAAGAGTGGGCCAAAACTGCTCCAGATTGCAGGCAGTAGTAGACAAAGGCTCTAGACGTCGAATGAAAACACTATTTAACCAAAAAATCCAATTTTAATCCAATAAACCACCCAAAAGGGTAGAGCTCAAGCTCCAGGGTCCTGCTAGCAGGAGCCGGAAAAAAGAACTGAAAGTAACTTGTGTTGGCTGTGCATCCTGGGATACCGGGGGTCTCTGGAGAGTTTCTTAAAGGCACGGTATCCCTTTAGCAGACACATAATGACAGCCTATAGGGCTTGTCTGTCCACCCCTTCCTCTCTATTGTTTAAAGGGATTTTGGTGAAGGGAGTGTGTGATAATAAAGGAGGATGTCAGATGTGAATAAAAAATGACATTTAAACTTTATTTTGGCTTTTTGTGTTCACTTCAGAGGAAGTGCTGGCCAGTGCAGCCTTGTTGTAATTAGGCTGTATTATTTTGTCTGTCTCTTAAGTGACTTTGCAGGTTTGCAAATGCGGGACAGCTTAAGAGATATTTTTGATTGCTCCGGGGTCCCCGCACATGGGCGGGACTATTCATAGATTATGACTATACACAGAGATCCCCTACTACAGAATCTGAGGTTCAAAATATATATCGAGAACTAGATTTAATGCTTTCAACACCATCCTGTCCCTTAAGCATGAGGGGTTGGTGGTGAGATATACTTGTGCCCCAAAATGAGCTGTCTTACATTGGTAGGCCCTTTATATTTGCCAGCATCTCGCTCCTGATTGGCTCTGTTCAATTCCATTGACCAATTTCCCCCTTTCAACTTTCGTACAATGTATACACACTCTTGTGAGCTTTGTCCTGTACTGCCTTCCTGCTTCTCACTCTCCCAAGCGCCCTCTTCCCTTCATACTTCAGCAATGGACAAAGCAAGACAACTGGGAGTTTAAACATCTGGGATCCGAGTGCCCACTATTGAGGACAGGGCCTTTATTCTTGTGTTTACCATTTTATATACTAAGCAATATGTTTCCCATTTCGCTATATCCCCTCTCTCTCTCTATATCAAATCAAAGATTTCCCATTGGTAAAAATTGTTCTAATTTTTTTGGGATCTTAAAATATCTACCCTTTTATGGCTATAGCACATATAGTAGAAGGCCATGGCTGATTATTTATTATCTGTTTTGTAAAGCAATGTTTCCAGTCCAGCACTGTAACCTTTTTACATATTGAAATTCCTCTAGAAGGTGTTTTGCAAAGACACAATGTGAGGTGGTCTTGCAGTGGCAGCCGCCACAAACAAAGATTGGTGGGCGGGGGAAGAAACGCGGGAGAGGAGCCCGCGTGGAGGGGGGAGGGGTGTTAGTAATAATATATATTTTTAAAAGAACTTACCTGAAGCCGCCGGCCACCTCCCGCTTCGTGTCCTCTTCCTGGTCCCAGCAGCCCCTGGGACAGACTCCCATCCAGTCCCGGTGCTACGAGAGCAGCACAGGCATTGGGCTGAGCGGGCTGAAAAGACGCTTCGCTCAGGACAGGGAGTCTGTGGGGGCTTCTCCAGGTGAGCAGGGGTAAGATAGTGTCTCCTTGGAGAGCTTTGAAGAAGGACAAGGTTAAGACATCATCTGCATATGTAAGTGGCTTTGGGGGAGTTGACTATGGTGGTAAGTTTTGTGAGAAATAGAGCTTTGCAGGCTGATCATTGTGGGATTCTACGGGAATGGAAGGGTATAAAAACAGTGTTATTAATGTGCTTTTAGATCATTTATATTTTTTCACTGAAGAAGAGTTTGATGAAATTGCACATTTCGGTGCAGTGAGGAATAGATGGTTCTGGCAGGTGGTTGAGGCAGTGCTTGAAAGTCTTTGGCTGACGTGATGATTGGAAAGGACTTCAGTATCATGGGGTCAGCAGGATATTTATTTTCTTCCTCCATTTTGTTCCTGTCTGCAGATGGATTCTTTATTTTTTGCAAGCCATTTAGAGTACCAGGATTCTGAAGTATTTGGCTTGCACATGCAAGTTTTAAATGGGGCGTGGATAGTCAGAGGTTTCTAAAAAGGTGCTGAAGTTGTTTCAAAGGGGATTGGCGTCAGACGTAGATTGATAGAGAGGGAGATGAGTTCATGCATTAGGTTTTCTGTGGAGAAGCCCACAAAGGAGCTGGAGGTGTGGACTTATTTTACTTTTGAACTGACCTTGATTTGTTGTAGGATGCTGAGGAAAGAGTCGGGGATGGCAAAGTAGTCAGTCCAGTTCAGGTGTATGAGTGTTTGGCATTGGACTGTTGGTGATGTTGATAAGACAGGGTCAAGGATGTCTACCTTGGAGTGTGTTGGTTGTGTGACATGCTGTACCACATTGAGTGAGTCACTGAGGTTGAAGAGGGTGTCTCTTGTTTTTCTCAAGCTTCTGTCTTCTGGGAGGTAGAAATCACCCAAGAGAGTTGTGTGGGCATGCCAGATGGATGAAGTGGTAAGGAAATCTGGGAATTCCTCAATGCACTCCTTGTTCTGCCCTGTAGATCCGTAGATCAGATGAAAGGTGGTGATCTGAGCTGTAGAGCGGAAAATGGATGGGTAGAAGCTCCATGAAGTTGTGTGTTGCTTGCCTAGTGTGCAGGATCAGTACTAGGAGAACTTATGGAAGACAGCAAGGTCTTCTCCCTTCTTATGTGCACAGTACGCATGATGGCTGCTGTAAGCTGCGGGAAGGACAATGTCTACGATGTGGGGTCAATAATGTTTCTGTGCTGAAGAGTGTCAAGCTTGTGGTAGGTGATGAGGTCTATGAGCATTAATGAGCATGAGTTGAAATGTGCATTCTGTAGTTTGAGAGTGTGGTGGTTATTGGAATGTGTACTAGGTTCGGTTTATGTGTTGTGCAAATGTTATGTTAGTGTCTGGGTGTGATTGTAGGGATTGGCAGTACGGGGTGCTGGGTGAGGCACATCATTTTATCTTACAATGTAAGTTTCAGGACCAACACCCGATACCTTTATCTGTGTACTCCCTTAAGCCGGGTCTGGTAGCTCAGTGGACTAATGTGTCTGCTGCAGGGGCCTGTGTTTAACCTCATGGTCACAGGTTCAAATTCCGGTGGGTCCACTCAGCCTTTCATCCACCTTAGGTCAATAAAATGAGTACCATTGGGTAACAACAAACATCTGTTATTCAGCAGCAAGATGCCTACAGGTGAACGTGTGCTTTACAAATACACATGTAATGAAGTCCGGGCAATTGGGCGCCCTGATTTGATTGGAGTAGACTAGTAGACAGAAGGTAGGACATTTTATTACTTCCTGTGCAAATGAATTCTGAGAAATGAAGTCCTCGTGCCTGGCTTCTTCTTTCAAAGGTGATTTAGGTGGTAAACCAGTGATGTTACTTCCTGTGTAGATGGATGTAAAGAAATGCAGTGATGTCACTTTCTGTGCAGATAGATAACAGCAAATCCAATGTTATTTCTTCTTGAGCAGATGATGATGGGATTAAAAGAAATGTTGCTTGTGTTTCTTCAGTGACTGATTTCTACCACATCTTCCTGCTTTGCTGTCCAATAAGAGCTTCCTATGATAGGGCCTAAGCAGTGGTCGTAGCCTTCAATTAGAGATGAATGCCTGTAACGGTGTATGCACGGTCTGTATGCCTGTGTCTGTAGACCCACATTTAAGCTCAACATGTTTTCAGTGATGCTTCTGTTCAAATGTGCATAATCAACCATATCCGCTTATTTTCTCAAACAATTGCCTGGAAGGCAAACTGTACCCCCCACACTCTAAAGTTGTATTTCAGTAATATTTGAACAATGTCAATTACCAAATATACTGTAAAACATAAGTCAGACAGCCTTCAGCACATGCAGGAACTTCAAATGATAGTACAATATAGAATCATCAACATCAGTCTTTCTTTGGTGTTTTTATTTTCAGCCTTCAGGCCACTCTCTTTAATCCTTTAGCCAACATGTGTTTCATCGTATTTGGGTGTGCAACCCTACAACTTTATCAGGGCTAAAAAAAAAACAGAAAACATCACCAGAGTAAAAACAAATACACTAAATGGCTGTTGTCACACTACCCATATTTTGTTGACACGTGAACATTCACTTCACATTAGAACTCATATTGTGGCATATAAGTGGAAATACATGCATATTGGTCTCTAAATAATTAAACCACATTCAATCGTACAATGCCAAGACCACAGATTGGTTAATTTTGTATCGTCCCATATCAAGCAATACTATACAACATACAAATGAGACTTTCATACAAAGCATAAACATTCATGAATAAAGTCACACTATCACACACAATTCAGCTACACATCACAGCTACAGGGCCAGTGAAAACATACCCAATTACCAAACAATCAACTCATTGTCAAGTGTGGCAATTTAAAAGCCAATCAGAGCATTCCCAATAAAACACATGCAACTCACACCACCAGTGTGATTCACGATTATAGCATAGCACCAAATTATCAGTACCTGTCAATGTTCAAGTGTGTATCATACACCTCTCCTGAAAAGGAAAATACAATCACTCCACATGCCCATCCGATAGTGTCCAAACTAGTTACATCAGTGCTGTAATTCAACTAGCCTACCTCAACTCCAGGTTGCAATTCTGACCCGGAGTAACCGTATCCTGTGTTAAAACCAATCCATCCAAATCTCAATAAATAAATGCGTACACAAATTAGGTCCCATACAGTGTACCCCTTCTTGTTGTACCCCACTCTACACCATCATTAATCCATGTACTACTCACCAATCAATCATATAATTTCAATGATGCAGATTCGATCAACTTTCTTGTTCACCTTATTTGTGTGGTGCCAATGCAATATTCATTTGCATGGGTTTCCACGTATATGTCACAATATGAGTTCTAATGTGATTTTAATACACGTGCCACCAAAATATGGGTTGTGTGACAACAGTCACGTACTGTATTTGTTATTACAATGGTGATGTTTTCTGTTTTCTTAGCCTTGATGAAGTTGTAGAGTTGCACACACAAATACAATGAAACACGTGTTGGCTAAAGGCTAAAAGAGAGTGGCAAGAAGGCCGAAAATAAAAACTGATGTACATGATCATATATTGTACTATCATTTGAATTTCTTGCGTGTGCTGAAGGCTATGTGACTTCTGTTCCAATCCTGAGATTGAATTTGGGGAAGTTGAAAGAAACCTTCCCCCTTTGAGAGCAATGCGGTTTATATATCAAATGTGATTAGATATTGTGTGCCCATCCAGTGAGCGCCAAGGTCCTATCAAGTCACCCATTCTTGATATACTTTAAAACATTCCACTTCACATTCCTTTTGATAAATATTCTCTTGGGGTGTATCCCGATCCGCTTTGAAAAATGTATATCCATTCTCTTCAGTTTACTCCAATGTTACTTGCCTAATGGGTGCTAAAACATAAGATTTGCTGCTAATTTGTCACATATAAATTCCTTATTGGAGATCCTTTTCCTCCCTGGCTCACCTCCTCCCCTGAAACCGCCTCAAAAGTAAAAATACATAAATTGTGATGGGGTGACCCAGTATGCCTCAGAACCAGAGCGTCTTGAAAATAAACTACAACTGGTTCTGTCGGGTGAACCATTTCTTAGCATTCCATCATTAGTGTACAGAAATAAAAAGAAGACTAAAAAGAAACACTCAAAGATTAGATTAATCAAAATTATTATATTGTACTGTATTACTTTTCTTGTTTTTTTGTTTTTTGTATATGCGAGACCGTCACCAAAACAAGTTCATAATTGAAAAGACGAAAGAGTGACTTTTAAGTGAATAAGTGAACTTAAAGTGACGAGGTGTTTCAGTGAAGGCAACATATACAGTGCAATTGTTTAAAAACAACATATAGAATGTTTGAATCAATCGACATCCATCCCTAAGAACGCGAATCTCCAGCAACACTCCTCTTAGTTCTGTTATTTTTGGGGGGTAGAGAAGGTAGGATATGGATTGTCAGGATACGTTGACAGAGTCACAGCGGGTCTTCTTCAGGACAAAGGTATGGACAGCCAGAATTGGTGGTGTTGAATACCACTTGTAGTCCTTAGGAGGATTGATGATAAGAAAGCCACAGTGTGGTTGGATTCTTTGGGTCAGCATGCGCTGGAGTAAATGAGGTACCAGTCTGCTGAGGGCGAAATCTGATTCCGTTGGTCAGAACTTCAGCCAAGCCTTCCATTCATTAATCACATGATTAATGAACGGAAGGCTTGGCTGAAGTTCTGACCAACGGAATCAGATTCCACCCTCATCATCAATTCTTCTAAGGACTACAAGTGGTATTCAACACCACCAATGCTGGCTGTCCATACCTTTGTCGTGAAGAAGACCCGCGGTGACTGTCGCATTCACAGATATTCTTCAGAAGTAGTTCTACAAGTTTTTTTTTTTTTAATCGTCTTTATTGGTTTTTCAAAATGTGTTCATAATACAACTTGCCAGCATTATCATACTAGTAGTTCTACAAGTTAAAGAAAAAAAAGGATAACATTTTCTTCATAGTGCTGTATTATTTTTGAGAAAAAGCTTGGCAGCCTGTTTCTGGATTCAGACTAGCCGATTTACTTAGTTCATGTAAAAACATTTCCGTTCATTGTAAGTAATATGCAGTGTCAGTTCTCCTTCACTCTTTTTACCAATTCCTGGAACCCCAAGTGTGGGTTTGAGACAGTGGTTTAGAAGTTTTGAAATGTATCTTATTGCAATTGGTTGATAGAAGCTTTCCATACTGTACAGTTGTCTTGAAGCAGAGGGACAACATATTTTGACCATCTTCTTGATATTGAAACTGCTGGTTCTCCTTTTGGTACTTTGGATGACTATTCTCAAGTAATTTAAAGAATTGGCAATCCATTTAATTCAAGTGTCCAGTATTGTTGTTTAAAGGCATAGGTTTTTCCACAAGCAAATAACATACTAAGCAATTCATCAATAGCTATGTTGTAGAGTTACACATTTTGTCATCTTTGCATGAATTTGAAGGGTCTGCAGTTGATCCTAAGGAACGGAACAAGAGTGAAGGAGACAATGCATCAAGTTTTGTAGGACTAGTTATAAATTCTTCAAAGTTACATCAAAACAGTAATAATAGTGTTTGGCGTGAAAATCAATTGTCTGAACATAATCTTTGTTTCAGGTGTGGTTCTCACAGTTATCCTACCATTCACATGTTTGTCCTGCTAAGAGTAAGGGTTGTAACAAATGCAAAGAAATATGACTATTTGCAAGAATAAATAAGGGGGGGTAATGAGAATGTTCAAAGAATAGCTTGCAAGCATGTATACCAGAAGACAGGGATAATTGAGCAGTGTCTTGACAGTGCAGAATGGAAGTATTAAGAAGAGTGATCCTGTTAGTGATATTGTTGTTGGAGAAGCATCGATTAGATCACAGCTGATTCTAGTTCCCCTCTCACTATTATTGAAAACATTTTATTTTTGGAAAAATGGCCAGATGTATTGTTAATTGAATCCGGTACTAAAATTTACATTGTTGGATATTTTGATAACATTTTGCATACAAGAATAGATGCATCTACACATAGGTTTATGTTGCCAAAGGATACAACATTTTGGGATGGAAATACCAAAACTGTTTTGGAATGATGTGAAGGCCTGACCCTTCATGCTCTATATCATTGGTGTCTTTGGAAAACAGAGTTGCAGGATATTTTAGACACTCATTAGTACGTATTTGAAGCGAGGCTTGGGTGAGTAAAAGGTTTTTTGCACAAGATTATTTTAAAGCATACCGCCATCCCTGTTAAACAAAGTTTGAAACATACAATGGAGTATTATGTCACAGGTATTTCGGCATTAGAAACAACTAGAAACTGGTGTGATTGAATCTGTTGTTTCATTGGAGTGGATTTCTCCAATCATTGTTGCTAAAAAAAAAAAAGAAATCTAGTGAGATCTGTCTGTGTACAGATCTTAGCTCATTGAATAAGAACCTTCTTATTGATGGTTATCCTCTTCCTAAGATTTAGGAAATTTTTCCCAGATGAGGAATGCAACAATTTTTTTCTACAATTGATTTAAGTTTGGCCATATAATCAAATCAAGTTGATGGAAGACTGCAGATCTCTTACCATGTTTATTACACCGTTTGGTGCCTATAGGATTATAAGAATATTTTTTGGCTTAGCATCAGCAACCTCAGTTTTCCAAAAGCCAATGTTTCATGGAATGCAGGATGCTCATGCATTCTAAAACAATATTCTAATTCAAGCAAGCACAAAAGAACATCATAATAGAATTAGTGATCACGTTTTGAGTTTTAAATCAGCATGGTATGACTAAAATTGCATGCAGAAGTGCAAGTTTCTTAATGAGCAAGTGAAATATTTAGGACTTTATCTTATTTCCAATGGTTTTAGAAGCAAGGGTAATCTTACATTAGCTATTAGTGAGGTGCATGTAGCAGAGATTGTTGAACATATGAAGTCTTTCTTAGGACTATGCAAATATTATTCACGATTTGTGGAAGGGTTAGCAGTAGTAACTTAGCCTCTTAGGAAATTACTTCAAAAATGGGTCAAGTTTGATTGGGGTGAGAAACAGAACGTTTCTTTAGAGAAAACTAAAAGAATGATTATAGATGCATTAGCACATAAAGTTTTCCAAGAAGTTCAGCCATGCATTATTGATGTGGATGCCAGTTCAGTTAGCATAGGTGCTGTTTTAAGTCAATTTGTTGGTGCAATGGCAAACATCATTGCTTTCGGTTCTGGGTATTTGAGAGGTGCTGAATTAAAGTACAGTACAATTGAGCGTGAGGCTTTAGCCCAAGTGTGGGTTAGTGAACAGTTTCTCACTTGTTTGGGATTGTAAGTTTGTTCTTTGTACAGACTACAAACCTCTACAGGACTTGCTTGATGAGAAAGTAATGGCTGGTGCCTCTCTTAGACTTGTACGCCTTTTTTCAAGATTGCAGGAATTGAATCTTTAGATAATCCACATTTCTGACAAGGAGAATGCCCAGGCAGATGTCTTATCTAGATTTCCACGAAACTATGATGATTCTGAGTTAGTTAAAGATGTTGTGGAATGTGTTGTAGGGATAATTGATGCTGTATTTGTGGTAAATGGGGTAGTACCCAAGGAGGATTGGTTACAGCATTCTGAATAGGTTAAGGAATTAATTGATGTAAGAAGGTACGCTGTGAATAGGTGGCCAAAGGAAAGGGTTTTATATAGGGAACTACAACTTTTTTTGCAAGATTCAAGATGAGTTAACCACTGAAGGTGTTTTATTAATGAAAGGTGATAAAATTGAACATCCTAGTGCTTTACACACAAAGCGAATAGCTTTGGCTCATGAGGGTCATAAAATCTACTAAAAAAGATTGAGAACATTATTTGGGGCCATCCATGGACTCCTCAGTTTAAATATGTGTTGGTTTTTGTTGTTTATACAGACAAAAATGTTTAATTCCTGATTGACAGCTCATTTTCACAGAAAATCCATTGAAAGCATGGGATAAATTATCGATCGATTTTGTCGGCCCGATCACTGGTATACCAGAAGGTAAGAATTACATAATTGTTTTGGCGGATTACCAGTCAAAATTGATGCATCACTCCTGGATCAGGATACCTAATATCAAGTCTGTTATTGATTGTTTATAAAATGTGTTTTCTATTGAGGGACACCTCGAATTTCTGGTCTCAGACAATGGGGTCCAGTTTATTTCTAATCAAAAGGAATAGTACCGTACCGTTCCATGCATCCAACATCTGACAGCGACTTTGTATAGTATACAAAGTAATAGAATGGTAGAGAGGGTGAACAGATTTTTTTTAAGTAGGCCACTACTGCAAAGTTGGATGTGGAAACTGCTTAGAACAATTGTTTTTGGAATTATCATATTACACCTCATTCCACTATTGGTGTAACTACCTACGAACTTCTTTGACTTAAGGATCCTATCTCTAAGCTTTCTACATTATATAGTTGAGATTCGTTTACCAAGGAGAGCGACATTAGGATTCGTGTTGTATGTAATAATGTCAAAAACAAAATCAAGAAAAAAGTGAGTATAGCTATAATCTCACACATCACGTTAAAGTTCAAGTCTTCCAAATTGGCGATTTTTTTTTTTAAACAGATTTTATTTGTCAAAATGGCACATATGATGCAGACCTCTGAATCCCAGAGACAGCTGCCGCATGTAAGATACAAAATTTGACTGACTATTTTGCATATTTAATGACAGGAGAATATGAAAAGCAACAAATAAAATCAATCCCTGCAAACCAAATTGGAGATTTGGTCAAAGTGCGTACACCTGGTATTATTAGAAAAACTCAAGCCACATTCTTTCAGGGCACTTGTAGTAAAAAAGGAGCTGTTCAAGTTAAAAATGGTACATAGTGGAGTAAGAGATGAACTGCAAAGTCAAAAGGAAATGCTGTAAAATACATGAGTGATACTGGATATAATGATTCTGTTATGGGATGCTGGGGGAAAACATATTTGTCTGTAGACTCCAACTTGAGCACGAATCTAGCCCATAGTTCAGAAAGCAAGTTTTAATCAAACTCATGGCGTGATTGGCAATGATGATAGAGAATTCTCCAATGCGAATATTTTTTAAATGAGAATTCTGGTTTCGATGCATTTACACCTCAGAAAACCCCCAATCCCTGCAATGTTTGCTAATGCAAATGTAAGAACTTTGTATTTGTTGTGACCTTTCCCAATATTAAATCTCACAAAAAGTCTGTGCTGGAATGTGAAAGTAAGCCCTGAAGATCAATGGCAAACACCCAGTCTCATTGGGAGAGACATGGACACCTGAATAAGAGCTAGTATTCTCAGCTAAACTTTTTTGATCTATATTTTACTTCTTTGTGATCCAATATTGAAAGCAAATCTTACTCTGATTTTTTCCGCACTAAGAAATAGCAAGTGCAGATGCTGTTTTTCGTGTCGTGTGCGTCTTCTTTTTAGTCCTTGTTTGAACGTTGGGTGTTGAGCAGCGGAACCTTATCATGTAGCTGTTGCGCAACATATTAAGTACTAAACTATATTTTATTATCCATTGCCATGCTGAGACTTAGTTGGAAATCCTTCCTTCCACCGAGGTGCTGGTGTAAGATTATGGAGTTGTAACTTTGGAAGAGAAATCATTGCTAAAGCCAGACTGCTGGTTTTCTCTGTACCGTAAAGGTCTCTGGCAATGTAAAATAGTTTTCAAGTGAAATCTTAGCACGGTAGCTGTAGTGTATTCCACTAAAGCATGGCTCTCTCTATCGGCCAGGTCTACACCCTTTGATCTGAACTTTTGAGAATTCCTTCCTATAAACCGTACAATCAGCAGGGATAACCTTTTTCGTATAGCCATCTTCTAGTCAGCCCCTTGTAATACCTTGTAAAATCATGAAATTTCGGTTTCTACTGCAAACTTCATCCTTTATATTTCCTCATCAACTTGGGACCCACAGACAGAAGACCCAGTAATTGAGAGAGCCAAGATGTTTAAATGTACTTGCAGACTAAAAGATGTCAAACAAAAACAAAATGACCTTCCCATAGCAGAAACCATGAACTGAAACTTCAGCAGTATTCTCTGCCATAACCCTCCCCCTTCCTGTATTTGTTGGATATCCTCTCATTGCTTTGCACTTCTCCATTTTCCTCTCCAGGTCACGCTACAAATGGAGTGAGAAACATATACTTAATCAATTCCAGTACATAACCACTGGTCTTGCTTGACATTTTGGTAAAGGAGGTTCAAAAACCTCCCATTTTCAGGTAATTGCCTCAATGTCGAGAGGCCTAGATGCACGGTTGGTAACATTAAGGTAAGCAATACAGTCATACATTAGAGAAATACATGAAGATGGCATATCCAGTGTCTGTGGGGAGAGCTCTCTCCTATTAGAAGATGAAGAATCTGTATGATGTAATTGAGGAGAGGAAGTATATTCATTTTCTGTCTATCCTGGGACAACAATGTGCATCCTTTGTTAAGCCGTGGCCTGTTCTATCTGCATCCACAAAACAAAAGGTTTAGCTGACCTCCAGTCAGTGCACAGCAGTGATGTCTTTCCTCAGGGTGATACTTCCTGCACCACTTTTTTACCTTTACCTGTTTCACTGCAGATCCTACTTAGATCTTTTACACCTGTGACTGGACCGATCATTCCTTGGAGTGGTAAGTGGAGAAGTTCTATGGTGACAGACACAAGAAGTTTAAGCACTCCTCGAGGAAGATAAGACACTTTGTTATACTTAGGAATGTTCTTGGGTGGTGTACAGGCACTGCTTCTTGCTCTGCAGCAGAAATGGGAGGAAGTTTTTTTCTGCCAGATGGTGTTAGATCTGATTGATGTGAGAGGATTTTTCTACTTTTCTAGGGAAAGCATCCTCACTAAAGTTGGGGCCCTCGCTGTGTGGGGTACTGATGGTGAGACCCCGATTGACCTCAAAGACTTCCTTGTAGCAAAAGTCTGTGACAGAGAGAGGTGCCTCGATGTTGGACAAAATGCCAGAGTCTGCAGAAGCATCTAATCTCATCTGCGGCACCGGTGATGGTGCTGACCAGGTCACAACATTGATTAAAGAGTGGAATTCGTGTTCCCTCTTAGAAAGACGCAAACTCAGAAATAGTTTTTCTCATCTCACCCAGTTCCGCTCAGTGGTAAACACACTATGACTTAGTCGCTCACATAGCAGCTCACAAATATTTTGCACTTTTTAATGGAGAAGAATCTGAAAGAAGACAAATGTTACGCTCATCCTTCCATCACTTTTTCTCCACATAAAAAGGGTAATTAATAAAAAGCCTGTAGAGTTCACCGGCGAATCATAGCAAAAGTGAAATAGCTCAACCAATGCAGGAGGGGAAAAAAAAGACTCCCAACTTCAAGAAAAGTATTGAAAAATCCTGAAAAAAAGACGTTAGTTCTCACTCTTGGACAGCCTTAGTATAGAAGCATCATTTTCTCATTTTTCTCATTTTGAAATGCTATTTTAGGCTGGTGCTTTCACTCAAATGTACCTTGCCATAAGAAGTTGGAACTAGAACAGACTTAAAATAGGCTTCCTATAAGCATGGTTTCATCAAGACTTTATTTTGCCAGCAAAAAGTTTGCTTACGCATCTAACATCAGGTGGTTAACACCCCAGACAAATTCGCCCATCTGCGGGCAGTGTGGTCATCAGGGCTGGGCACACTCGATGATGACTGGAGAGAGGCTCTGGCCTCACCTGAGGAGGCAGCAATAGCCTTTCAATTCCGGGCTGTACAATTAAGGTATCTACATCGATCTTACTATATCCAAAAGAGGGTGTGGCAGATGAAGACAATCCATCATAGGCATTCTTGTGATGCTCTGCACCATTTGGGGTCTTTTAACATACTGTATGGGACTGCACTGTCCTGGAGCCCACCTGGGAGGGGTGCTGTCGACCTTGGAGAGGCTACAAAGGAACACCAAAATGGCCCCACTCCACGTCTCAGACTTAATCGATGGGATTAGATACAAACGGGTCCTGCAGTGGTTCATTCTGGTGCCAAACACTGAGCAGAACCGATGGCACTGCCCCCTGGAGCTGTGAGAGAAAGAGTTGGACCACTGTCTTGAAATTGAGCTGCCAATCTTCCAGGCTAAGGGCTTCTCCCAAAAACATTGGAAAGTTTGGGATGACTGGGCCAGGTATAGAGGGATACGCCTTGAGACCTGTGAATGGAGACTGTGGTCCTCAGAGTGGAATACAAGAGTAATCGAGCCTCGGGAGGTTGGGGTAGGACACATCTAGCAAGCAGAGACCTGGGTGGGAGGGGGAATTGGATACTCCTGTCCATAAGGCACCGACAGGCATCACAATTGTGAAGACATGTGACTACAGGCTAATGTTGTTGTGTACAAAAAACTCACAAAAAAAGTACATATATTTTCAAAAGTTGGGTTCTGCAGTCCCACACTTGCACAGAGGTATTCTACAGTTCACGAGTACCAAAGAGAATACCATGATGGAGAACACCACCTTTCAGCCTATGTACTGTTCTTGGTTGTATCAGCCTCCACAAGGATAACATGGATGCTAAAAGGTTGATTTTCTGATCACTGTGCTCTTCGGGGTTTGATTGCAAAGATAAGATGATCCTGCATTCACAACTGGACGTTATGCCTTATGTGTTATGTTTTTGTGTTGGACAGGAAGCTTTTTATTTTTTTACTGACTTTCAATTTACAGCCCTTTATTGTTAGACAATGTGTTGTGGCATTAGGCCAAAGAAATGAAAACAAGTTTGAAAAATCAATTGTTTGAAGGCAGAAATTTGCAAATGTTATTTGAAAAGTAGAGTAGGGATCAGGATTAGGGATAAAGGCAGTGCTTTAAAGGGGCCATATTCTGCGCGCATGTCATGGAAGGAAAATGCTACTTACCAGTATGCATCTGTTCTTGGCATGTAGAGCTGCAGATCCACACACTGTGCATAGATCACCATCTGGTGTTGGGCCCGGATGTTTGCACTTTGTTATTGTCTTGGAAGAAGTCTTTGGAAGTCACAAGATAGGTAACCCCCCTTTGGACAATAGTGCGCATGGGCATCAACTCCATCGTCAGATAGTTTATTCGCCAAGAAGGGAAATGATGGAGTTTTGTGAGAAACAGAAATAGATGTCCATGTATGTTGTATCTAATTAAGAAAATACTGGAACAGGTAAAGGTAGCCGGGGAGGTGGGTGGGCGTGTGTTGATCTGCAGCTCTACATGCCAAGAACAGATGCATACTGGTAAGTAGCATTTTCCGTTCGAGGCATATGAGCTGCAGATCACACACTTTGCATAGATTGCATAGCAGTACTCCTCCTTAGCAGGGACGACCAGTATCTGTTGCAGTAGTTTATAATAGAGTTTTGAGTACAGCGTGGCCCACACTAGCTTGTTGTTTTGCCAGCACATCTACACAATAGTGTTTTGTGAATGTGTGCGGTGTAGACCATGTAGCTGCTTTGCAGATGTCATCTAAGGGAATGTTTCCTAAAAATGCCATTGAAGCCCCTACTTTTCGTGTAGAGTGGGCTTTAGGGGGAATAGACAGTGTACATTTTGCTTTGTGATAGCAAATTTGTATGCATTTGAAAATCCACCTTGCAATCCCAGACTTTGAAATGGGATTGCCCTTATGTGGTGGTGAGAAGGATACAAAAAGTTGCTTTGTTTTACAAAAAGGTTTTGTTCTGTCAATATAGTAAAGGAGTGCTCTTTTTACGTCTAGAGTATGAAGAGCTCTTTATGCTACTGTTTGTGGTTGCGAGAACACTGGCAACTCAACAGATTGGTTAAGATGGAAGGGAGAGATAACTTTAGGAAGGAATTTGGGATTTGTCCTGAGAACCACCTTGTTATGATGGAGTTGTAAAAATAATCTTGAATAGTTAGTGCCTGTAGCTTACTGACTCTTCTAAGAGAGGGAATGGCCACAAGGAAAGCGACTTTCCATGTAAGGAATTGTAGCTCGCATTTATGCAGAGGTTCGAATGGAGGACCCATTAATCTTGTGAGAACGATGTTTAGATTCCACACTAGGGAGGGTGGTACCCTGGGAGGAATTATTCTTTTGAGGCCTTCCATAAATGCTTTAATGGCAGGCACCTTGAACAATGACAGATGTTGTCTATTTTGTAGGTAAGCTGCTATGGCAGCGAGATGTAATCGAATTGATGTGTACGCTAGATTACATCTTTGAAGATGCAGCAGGTAACATATGAGGTGCTGAGTGGAGGCATCTAGAGGATTGATGTTGTTATTGTTACAGTATATAACAAATCTTTTCCACTTGGCTGCATAGCAGGCTCTAGTGGTGGGGCGCCTAGCTTCTTTGATAACGTTCATACAATCAGGTGGAAGATTGAGATAACCAAACTCTAGGACTTCAGGAGCAGGATCGCCAGGTTGAGCTGTGCTGGATCTGGGTGTCTGATCTCTCCATGGTTCTGTGTTAAGAGCTGTGGGGAGAGGTGTAGTTTTTGGTGCGGGACTACTGATAGTTCCAGCAATGTTGTGTACCACGATTGTCTGGCCCATGTTGTGGCAACCAGGATCAGTGTTAGTGACTGTTGTTGCAGCTTGCGCATCACTAATGGAATGAGTGGGAGAGGTGGAAAAACGTACGCAAATCTGCCTGACCAATTCATCCATATTGCATTGCCTTTGGACAATGGGTATGGATATCTGGCGGCGAAGCTTGGGCATTTTGCGTTGTGATGTGTGGCGAAGAGAGCTATCTCTGGCTGCCCCCACATTTGGAAAAACGGTTGAAGAACTTGTGGATGAAGTTCCCACTCGTGAATCTGTTGTGTCTGCCGATTTAACAGATCTGCCATGTGATTTTGAATTCCTGGGAGATGTTGGGCTAAAAGAAATATCATTTGAGGAATAGCCCACCTCCATATGCTATGTGCTAGTTAAGAGAGCTGCAGAGAGTGCGTCGCCCCCTGTTTTTGTAAATAGTACATTGCTGGCATATTGTCCGTGCGGACTAAGACAGCTTTGCCGGATATCTGTTTTTGGAATGATTTTAACGCCAGAAAGATTGCTAGTAACTCCAAATGGTTGACGTGGCGTAGCCTTTGCTGAGGTGTCCATGTGCCCTGTATGGTGTGATGAAGTAGATGAGCTCCCCAGCCGGTGAGCGATGAGTCTGCTGTTAGTACAATCTGTGGAACCGGCTCCAGGAACGGTCGCCCTTTGGAAAGGTTTTGGGTGTTCCACCACTGCGGAGAGCGATGCGTGCGGCCGACCACCAACACCAGATCTGTTAGCTGACCTTGAGCTTGGTTCCACTGACGTGCTAAGCATTTCTGCAAGGGGCACATTTGGAGTCTTGCATGAGGTACTATGAATATGCAAGAGGCCATCATCCCTATGAGTTGCATGAACACTCGAGCTGGAAGTGAGTGTTGTGGTTGGAATTTTGTTATAAGGGCTTGCATGCTTGCTATCCTGGCCGGACTGGGATATGCAAGGCTTTTTGAGGTGTTTATTGTGGCACCCAGATATAGTTGGATGTGGGAGGGCTGGAAGTGAGACTTTGTGAGGTTTATGGTAAACCCCAAGTCGTGAAGTAGCTGGATTGAGGTGTGTGTGTGATTTACACACTGGGTATGTGACTTGGCTTTTATGAGCCAGTCGTTCAGATATGGGAAGACGTGAATTTGTTGTCTTCTTAAGTGGGCTGCTACCACTGCCAGACATTTTGTGAAGACTCTGGGTGCTGTGGTGACTCCGAATGGGAGAACCTTGAACTGGTAATGCTGACCGTCCACCACAAACCGAAGATATTTCCTGTGAGCAAGGTGAATGGGAATGTGGAAGTAGGCGTCCTTTTTTTTTTTTATTTATAACAATTTTTATTAAGTGAAAGAAGCGCAGAGTCATCAATACAATATCACAGTGACACTCAAGGAGTACATAATACAAAACAATTGGTGCTAGCATGTAATAGGCGTTAACCAGTCAAGGGGTCAGCGAGCCGGGTTCTTTCCATCGCCATTTCCTCTATTGGAGAACTACAAAGTTCGCCTAAGGAAGTAGGCGTCCTTGAGATCTAAGGTGGCAAGGAAGTATCCCTGTTTGAGTAGAGGGAGGACCTGTTGAAGAGTGATCATATGAAAATGGTCTGATTGTATGTAGAGGTTTAATGGTCTGAGGTCCAAGATGGGTCTCAGGGTTCCGTCCTTCTTTGGAATGAGAAAGTACAGGGAGTAAACCCCTGTATTTTGGTGATGAGGGGGAACTGGTTCTATTGCATGTTTTTCCCGGAGGGAAAGGACCTCTTGTTTTAGAAGCGTTAAGTGCTCTGCTGACATTGGACGCTGTTTGGGTGGTATGTTTGGGGGAGTCAAAGTGAGCTCCAGGCAATAACTTGATTGGATGATTTGTCTTACCCACCTGTCCGTGGTAATGCTGTTCCAGACAGGTAGGAACTGCAGCAATCTTCCCCCGACCGGAGTAGAGTGGTCCAGGGGGAGTGGAGGGAAGTCATTGTTTAGGGGTGGAGTCGGTGCGAGTATTGGTAGTTTTGCCTCTATCTTTGTTGTTATTGCCCCTATAGCCTCCTCTGTAATAGCCTCTGTTAGAGGAGGTCTGGGTGGGACTCTTGTAGGAAGTGGAGGGGTTATCAGTGGTAAAACCTCTAGAGGCGCCCCTATAAGAGAAGCGACGAAAGGAACTTCTGGGAGCTTGCGATTGCAAAGCTCCCATTGATTTGGCAATGTCAGTATCCTTTATCATCTTCTCCAGAGATGAATCTACAGTGGGCCCAAATAAGTGTTCCTGGTCAAACGGTTGATTTAATATGGTAGTTTGAACTTCGGGTTTCAAGCCCGAAATGCGTAGCCAGGCAGGTCTGCGAAAAAGGACACTGGTATTAATAGCCCGGGATGCTGTGTCTGCAGCGTCCAGGGTGCAACAAATGGAGGTATTAGTTATCAGCGTGCCTTCCTGGATGAGGTCATTGGCTCGTGTTTTATATTTGTCTGGAAGGTGTTGTAGTAGGGTCTCTAGCTCGTCGTAGTGCGCCCTATCATATCTAGCGAGCAAAGCCTGTGTGTTGGCAATCCTCCATATGTTGGCTGCTTGGGACGCCGTTCTTTTACCAGATGCGTCCAGCAGTTTTGACTCCTTATCAGGCGGTGGAGTATCTCCTGTGGTTTGGGAGTTAGCCCATTTCTTGGCGTTGGAGACCACTAAGGAATCAAAGGGTACCTGCCCTTTAATATAAACAGGGTCAGCTGGGGCAGACTTTTATTTCTTTTCTACCCTGGGGTTAATGACTGGCCCTTACAGGATCCTTAAACACTTCAGGAGCGTGTCTGATTAGCCCTTTTAACATTGGGAGAATTGAAGTGGACCTTTGGGTTGGTGCAAAAGTGTCCATGAGGAAATCCTCCTCTACAGGGTCTGTGTGTAAGTTCACCCCGTGGTATTGTGCTGCTCTGTGTATGAGCTGAGTGAATCCTATAGTGTCCTCCGGAGGGGATGGTCTAGAGGGGTAGATGTCATCCTGTGGTGTGTCTGGGACATCTGGTGTGTCATAATCCTCCCATGGGTCTTTTGGGGTACCAGGAGGACTAGGTTCCCCTAAAGGTTGATTATCCCCTTCATCTTCAGAGGTGTCATCATCATCCTGAGGTGGAGGAGATGGTGAGTATGGGATAGGAGAGTGGTGTGGAGGAGGAGCTGGAGAAGGAATCCTTAAAGGAGAAGTTGCAATGTCTCTCTTTTTTTAAAGGAAGTGGAGCTGGTACAGGTTTGTCCATTTTCCTTTTCTTTGAAGGACTGGGTATGGGTTGACCTGTTTTGGGGTCTTTTTGAAGAGTTTTTTGGGTTGGATCAGGTCAAAAAAGCTCCTCCTCTGGCGTGTGTTTCGGTGCAGATTTTTTCAGGTCCGATTGTTTGTGTGGCACAAGTTTTGGAGTCGTTTTGTGTGCACCTTAGGCCTAGAATCGTGAGTTTTCCAGGGTTCCGGTGGAGTTTTTGGCACCAGTTGTTTCTTCGGTTCGATGTTTTTTTCGGATCCGTAGGTAGTCACAGGTGAAGGGAAAGAGGACAACCCCTTTTTGATAGCGACTCCGTCCCAGACCCTAAGCAATGAGTGCGTGATGCGGGAGCCCCTGAGATTGGGCGGGGGGGGGGGGGTCGATCTTCTCTTTTAAGGAATGGGACCTTCCAAAGCGATAGTTTGGCCAGCGCTCTATCTTGGAACAGCCATCTCTTTTCTGATTCAGATCTTCTCCACTCCACTAGATATCGGAGCTGTGCTGCTCTGAAATATTCGAGGACGTTCGGGATCCCCAATCCCCCCTCATTGGGTCGTGAGTAGCTTAGTTCTTTCCGCAGCTGAGGCCGAACTCCCGCCCATACAAAGTGTTGGATTACTTGCTGCAGTTTGTGGATAGTACCGGGTGGTGGCCAAATCGGAATTGTCTGGAAAAGATATAGTGCTTTAGGAAAGATGGACATCTTGATTACTGCCACCCTTCCCAGGAGGGATAGCTGGTGATGCTTCCACTGGTTTAGGTTCTGAGCAATTTGAGAGGATAGCTTGGTATAGTTGAGCATGACCGTTTGGGACACCGACGGGGCCAATTCAATGCCTAAGTAGGGGATAGATTTCATTACCTGTATACCCGCATATTTTTTCCCACCCGAGGCGAGCAAATGTTCTGCTTGGTTCAGCCATAGGATCATTGACTTCCCGATGTTAACTCGGAAACCCGAGACCTGGCCAAAGGTCTCTAGTTCCCGTAAAAATGCTGGGACAGAGCGTGTTGATGTTTCAAAGGGGGGGGGGGGGGGGAGATAATGTTGTCCGCATAAAGACTCATTGTGTGCCTTTTCCCCCCCGACCAGGATGCCCAATATGTCTGGATTCTCTCTAATCCTCCGGGCAAGCGGCTCAACATAAAGGGCAAAAAGAATGGGTGACAGCGGGCACCCCTGACTGGTTTCTCTTTGTATCTCGAATGGTCTGGATCTTACCCCATTTACCCTAATAGTCGCCGCGGGCTTGCTATAGCAACTCGCCACCTATGCCCGGAACCTCTCCCCTAGGCCAAAATGGAACACGGTTGTGTCTAAAAAATCCCAGTCTACACAGTCGAATGCCTTCTCGGTATCCACTGATAATAGGAGGGCATCCATATCCACGCGGTGAGCCTTGTCTCAGGTGGATTAGGCGTTTGGTATTGTCGCTGCTTTGCCGATTTTGAATAAAGCTGGACTGGTCGGGTTCTATAATGCCCGGTGTGAGCAGACCCAATCTGGCTGTCAGTATGCCCGTAAACAGCTTCAGATCCACATTAAGCAGCGACACCGGTTGGTACGATCCGCAAAGGGATTCATCTTTTCCCGGTATCGGCAGTACGACTATAGAAGCCGCTAGCATGTCTGAGGGAATTGTCCCCGGCCCCGTGAAGGAGTTAAAAAGTTTTGTAAGTAACAGGGCAAGCACCGCGCAAAATGTTTTACAAAACCCGGCCGAAAAACCATCTGGTCCCGGTGACTTCAGAGGTTTGAGACACGAGATAGCTCCTATTACCTCCTCTATGCATATGGGCGCATCTAACGTATAACCGTGGGTTGGACCTAGGGCGGTTGTGTAGGTACCCTTGAGGTAGGTATCAATATGGGAAGGTGAAGGGTTCTCCCTGCGGCAAAGCTGGGCATAAAATGTTTGAAAGACCCTTGCCATCTCCTCATCGCTTTCGGCCATGGTCCCCGAAGTCGACTTGAGAGATTGTACTTTGGAGTGTAAGGTGCGGGCCCACAGCTTGCTTGCGAGCATACGCCCTGTCCGGTCGCCTCCTATGTAGTAGGAGTGCTTAAGTCTGAGCGCTGCATACTTGGCCCTGTCGAGGTAGAGTCCCACTAGCTGGGCTCGCGCCGCTTTCAATTGGCGCCAAACCCTGGGCGCCCCAGTCCTGCTGTGTACCCTCTCCAGTTCCAGAACTTGGGCTGTGAGCTGTTCGCATTTAGACCTACGCTCTCTGTTCTAGGCTGAGGAAATTGCAATCAGTTCCACCCTCACCACCGCTTTAAGAGCCCCCCATAAGGTGGACATGGAGACATCGGGGGGAGTCGTTTGTGGCGAGGTAGTCTGTGATGCATTTGAGGATCTGTTCCTGCACGGCTGGTTTGTGTAACATGCCCTCTCTCAGTCTCCAACCCCCAAAAGTCCTACGTGGTTGCGGCACCCACAGGGTCGCTTGTACCGCATTGTGATCAGATAAGGCCGCCGGCGTTGTGGCAACATCCCTCACCAATGTTTTCACTTCTGCCGTACCCAGCAAATGATCTAGATGGGTATATGTGTGATGCGCGTGGGAGTAGTAGGAGAATTTCGAGGCGTGGGGGTGAGCTGCTCACCATATATCTATGAGCCCTTGGATCTGCAGCCACTGTCGTCCCTCCACGGAGATTGCTACTGACTGGGCATACCTGTGGCTAGACCTGTACGCTGACGTATCCATAACTAAGTTCAGGTTGCCTCCTACAATTCACCATCGCTTCTGTGCCCCTAGTACATCGTACAGGGCCGCTTTGAGGTACTTCTCTTGTCCAGTGTTGGGCGCATAAATAGACCCCACTACCAGGGGCAAGCCCCTCACCCACAGCTTGTAGGCTAAAAGCCGTCCTTCAACTTCCACTACCTTGTCGCCCACCTTCCCAGAAAAGCATTTAGCCACCAATATGGCACCCCTGCCTTTTTGTCCTGTGTGGAAGAGAAAAACTGTTGGGGTAATGCTCTGGACCTCAGCCGAGGCCAGTCCTTGGACAAGAGGCGAGTCTCCTGTATGAGAGACACATCTGCCCCAGAGTGTTCGAGATATGACAATAGGAATTTCCGTTTGTTAGGGGTATTCAGGCTGCGCACATTAAGAGTGAGAATGTGTAGCTCTGAGTGTGTCATGGAATATAGGTGGAAGCAATCAGCTGTTTCCACTAGTGGGCCTTCACTTGCTGCAAAACTGTGCCACCATCCATTTGGCCCTGAGCCAGCCCTCTATGCCGCCTACACTTGTGTGGTCCCCCGGTTAGCACACAAGTTCCCCTCCTCCCCAACCCCGACTGAAATTCCCCAGCCCCCACTCCCCCCCAAGTGTCCAGAGCCCGCAGGGCTTGATCGCGTGCATCTGGAAGAAAAGGTAAACGGGGAAATTTCGTGGCTTGAAAGATGAAACAACCCCCCCTGCCCCTTACTGCACTCTGATTGGCATTTGTCCCCGCTTCGATCAGGAGCTATCATGAGACGCTGTATCTTTGAGCACTGAATCCAGCGCTGCCTGTCGTTCCTGCATCATAGCTGCGGGGTCAGGCGCTGGGAAGTTCCCAAGAGATGTCTCGCTCCAGCTCTCTGCTAACGCTCTTGGGGCGGCCGCTGACTGGGGTTGAGCTTTTCCTCGGGGCTGTGGAATGGCAGGCCCAGTAGCTTACGGGCCTCTTGCAGTGATCTAATATGGTGTAACCTGCTTTCAAATTTAAATATTATTCGGAATGGGTGACCTCAGGAAAATGCCACTCCTTTGTCATGCAGGTGGGAGGTCACTTTGCGAAAGTCTCGCCTTTTCTGGAGGGCGATTGCTGCCAAGTACTGATATGGCGCTATGGAGTGGCCCTGGTATTGGATTGGCTGTTTCGCTCTGGCCTCCCGGAGAATGCATCCCTTCAGGGGGTAGTCTGGCAAGAAGGCGAGGATATCTGGTGGTGGCGCCGGGGCCCTCCGTCGCAGACCAACTCTGTGGGCCCTATCAATGCGGATCTCCAGGTCTGCGGAGTCCCCGAGTATCTCTCGAAACAGGGCCTGCATGTATTGGACCATATCTGTCCCTTCTGCATCCGATGGGACCCCCCGCACCCTGATGTTGTTCCTCCGAGAGCGGTTTTCAAGGGTTCTCTGTATGGGCCTTGAGGTCGATTTGTTGTTCCCTCAAGCGGATCACCTCCTGTTGGAGGTGCGTTATCTCCTCCTCCCTGGCTTGATCTTGATCTTTGATCGCGGCCACTCAGTCTCCTAAAGTATCCACGACCCGTCGGATCTCTCTCACTTCCCCCGCAACTTCGCTTTTCAGGGTATGAAAGTCGTCCCGGAGGGTATTGAACAATGTCTCTAGAAAAGCACGAGTAATCGGGGCCTCTGCCCCCTCTGCATCGGGGCTCGTCGGCGTGGGTTTAGTGAGCATGTCTTTTAATGATCGGTCCTTCTTAGCTCGCTACGTGGTCATGTCAGCAACGGTCAAGGCGGGTCTCTGTGTGAGGGCCCACTCCAACCGCGACGAACGCCTGCTTATGTCTTCTTGTACTCCTGTGCCTGGCACGCAGCAGTAGTGTCTTCGGTCTCCTAGGTTTCGCTGCGCCATTCCTGAAGGTTTCTCAAGTGGGGGCCCGCCGCACCTTTCCACGTCTTCGGAGGGTCAGCGTTGGGTGGTTGTACCTCTGATTAGACCCGTGCCATGTCGTCGGTGTCGCTACTCTAGACTGTTCGCCCCATAGAGCGGTTCTTCTAGTTTGGGTAGAGTCTCTTAATTTTCCCAGGCTTGTGAACGACTGAGGGGGCTGCTCCCCTATGTTTAGATTTAAAGTAAGAGTTTATGGTAAGCTTCGGGTTATGACCGAATGAGAGTCAGCATATTTTCTGAGTTACGGTTCAGATATAGAACCAGGAAGAGGGCCAGAGGTATTGTTAGGGTGAAGGCCAGGGTCAGTTGCTATTAGTGTAAGGGTAAGGATTATTGTTAACATAATTGATAAGGTAACGTTTATAAAATCAAATCTACATTATCAAAAGTTTACAAGAAGGCAATGTGAATTATTGTTGTCAACTGAATCAATTTATTTTGATACAAAAAAAACTGTATTGTTTAATTTTCATTTACAAAATGCAGCTAACTCATATAAGAAACAAATACTTTTAATATGGAAAGATTAACATCGGATCTTCTAGTTTGAAGGTGGTTAATACCTATTATAGGTACATTGCACACACTGTTCAGGCTTTTCTGATGAAGCTTAGACACATTTGCGAGTGCATAGGGCAAAGACTACACACACGCATTTGAGTAATTCCCACCCTAACTTTTACATCTGGTGCTATTCCTTCCATTTCATTTGGGTTGTTGAAGGAGGCTGGTTACAAGTCTAAAAGGTGATATTTTCTGATGATTCCATCTCTGCAGCAAGTATAGACCAGCTTCTCAGACACTGCCACCTAGTAAAAAAAAACAAAGAAATACAATCACATATTTAGCAACCTGCATTGTATTTCTTTAACAGGTATACTCCTTTTCATCAAACTTTTAATGCAAATCATGCACATAAACAATGAAAACGGTAAAGAAAAGACATTCAAAATAGTTTTCGTGGTTTACGTCCACTACTAAGTGTTAAAAAACATCATTTGGCCTTGCCACACTGGCTTTACAGCTTGGCGTGTCATAGAGATGTACATGTTCTAGGATAACTGTTTGGAATCTCAATAGTGTTAAAGGTACAATCAGCAAACTTTGCTAGTCACATTATATCTATAAATCTGACTAAGCCGCACAAGACCCTCATTTATAGGTAACGGCTTGATTCTGCACACATAGGAACAAGCAGTCTAGAAATTTGAGTGGGGCTAATAAAAGTGTCAATGTAAATGTTACTCAAATGCAGAGCCATTTCTCCATCATGGGTATCTTCAGAAAGAAAATGTAACATAGCCTGTAAATATTAGTTTGCGGCTTCTGGTGCTGTAGGTTCACATGCTGTACACTCCTGCCATTTGCAAGCTGTTTTTCTTCAAAAAGTATACGTTTCGATTTAATTCAAGATGCCTTCCTGAAACCCAAAATGCATCAGGCCAAGACTCCACCTCAGATTTTGCTCCTCCCCAGGCAGGTGAGTAAGATATGTAGAGAAATCCAATGCTAGTAGAAATGTAAAGTGTATTGTGAATGAAATTATATCATATGCAGTGCATAATTTGAGCCAGTGAGTGTCAGCAGCACTCATTTTTTGGGAATGGCACTTATTTTTAACTCATAGCAAGAGAGGGAAACATACAAACTGGAAAGAAGGAGGAAGAGAAAGACAAAACAAATGGCCACAATGGATAAAACATGGACTGGTAAGAGTGAGATAAAGGGGCAGCAGCGTCTGGTGGTGGATTAAAGAGGCCTACAGTCAATTCAACACTACGCAACCTTGGTATTTGGGCGCCAATTTTTAATAGCACCTCCAGAGCAGAGATTTTGGGCAGCGACAAACACTCTTTTGCAAATTAAGCACTGAATTCATGTGATGTAAACATCTGAAGCACAAGCTCTCATTTAGGAAAATGAGAAAGTACATGTGGATTCACAGCACGACAAAATTCAAATTGAAATTCAAAATACCTTATTTCCAAGAAAATAATTCTTACAGAAATATTGCACATTACCCAATTAATTAATAACTATCACAAGTGTCACATAATCAGTAGTGCACAGCACACATTTGAATCAATTTAACCAACACATACCTTCGGTTAGTAACAGTATGACATTTAACATTTCCCAACTCTAAATCTCAATAAAAGGTCAACAGCCCAAAATCCCACATATATTAAAAGCACATTGAAAAGAAAGAAAGTGCCAAATTCACCAGCAGAATGCAACTCGTTTTGCTGAAGTTAAACATTTTAAGTGCAGCATGCACAGCTGCTTAACACAGACACATGGGGCTCTCTTATTCAACCTTATTAGCAGGGTGAATTTGCCTTCTCCTGCACAACCATATCAGTGCACCCTCTTAATGCATCTGTTTACCAATTGAAAACACCATATTACCAACCTTAGGGGAGTGCCAACCTAACTCCTAAAACATTAAGAGGGGGGGGGGTGTCTAACATGGGATATTGTGATTTTACACAGGTATTGATCAGTGGCAAAGGCTATATCGGAGAACAAATATCAAGTTTAAACCCGATTCTCTCGACATTATCCCATACTTTTTAAAAACGGGCTGAAGAATCTTCTTCCTTTCCTCCAGGAAGAATTCACAATCCAACAATAAGTGGCTTACTGAGGTACATAATCCAACAATAAGTGGCTCACTGAGCACTACAAGCTACAAACCAATAGTTCCAGGATAAGTAATATTTTCCATTTGTAGCATGCCCTGCATAGACAGAACAGCAGTGCGCTCTTCCTAAGGCAGTGCCTAGTGAACAAATGAGGCAGATTTTTGGAATAAAGTTCTAAGTACAGTTTCCCTATCTTGTGCTTATTGCCAGGCTAGAGTCTCAGCACAGTAATGCCTAGTGAAAGTGAAACGTGTTAACCATGTAGCAGATTCACAAAGGTTTCCTAGTGGTATGTTGCGCCCTGGGCACAGAATGCAGAGTTAGTTTTGCTTTGACATAACAAGGCCAGGTTTTCAAATTGGATTTCCCAAGTGGGGTTTTTTAAACGCAACAAAAAGTTGCTTCGTTTTGTGAATGGATTTAGTCTGATCAATGTAATACATTAGTGCCCTCTAGGCATCTAATGTGTGTAAGGCTCTGTTGGCCCCTGCCTCAGGGTGTGGAAAGAACACCTATAAATAAGTGGTTTCACTGGCATTAAAAAGGGAGACTACCTTTTGCAGGAAGTGAGGATTTGTCATTAGAAGAACTCAATCATTGTGAACTTGGATGAAACTACTATTAAAGCTTACACCACACTCACTCTGCACACGGAAGAGATTGTCACTAAGAATGCTACCACCCAAGAAAGATATTGTATTTCAGAAGAATATAATGGCAGAATAGGTGGTCTCAAGAGTCTAACACAGACTAGAATGAGTTCCTATTTAGGGAACAGTGTTGTCCTCGGAGGAATGACTCCCCCCCCCAAAACCTTCCACAAAAGCTTTAATGACTGGTAGTTTGAAAAAGGATGTATATTGTCAGTTCTGCATTTAAGCGCTGCTGCCAAATTAAGGCAATGGATGTGCATGCCAATCCCAGCCTTTGAAGGTGCAACAAATAGCATATTATGTCCTAACCCGATTGCTTTAATGGGGGTCTACTTGTTTGTTATGCAAACATGGACAAAACACTTCCATTTTGCTGCGCAACTTGCTTGGGTGGTTAGTTTTTTTGGGAACCTCACACAGAACATGCATAACCTCTTCCGGTAACTGTAAGTAGTCAAACTCTAAGACCTCTGATGCCAAATAGCAAGGTACATTTATTTCCCCAGATTTTTTTGCTGCAGTCGGCCCTTTAGCCCTGTTGTGCCGTTAGGCAAAGTCTTGTGTGGATGGACAGATCTTTCCAATAGCACTGAGTACCAAGGTTGCCTTTCCCACATTAGAGCAACAACAATGAGCCTTAAAGAAGTCTAGCTCAGCTTCCTTACTATATACGGGATCCAAGGTAGTGGAGGAAAAGTGTAAGCAAATATCCCTGCTCATGTGCAAACATCAATTCTGACCACTCCCCATTTTTTAAAGTACTGTTGAAGTACTAGGGGATTCATCTCCCACCACAGTACTCGTTGATGCATTCTGCTAAACAGCTGTGGGAAGTCATTGGCCACCCCAAGTAGGAGCTCCACCAGGAGCAGGACGGTGTCAGAAGGCCCAACGCCAAATCGACTGTGCTAATGCGGATCACTGTGGCGAGTGGGGCCCCTTTGATTTTGGATGTTATACTTGGTAGTCATGTAGTCTATCCTCACATGTCACGATTATCATGACTTTTTACTTCTAGCTATCCCCTTTCTGAGTTACATGTGCTAATCAGACAAAAGTGAATGTATGTGATTAACACAGAATGCGCATTCAATTTATGTAATTTCTCTATATAAAGTGATAAAAAGTCCTTGCATGCATTTGCAGCATTTTATCTAAAAGCCGAATTTTCTGTTTTACATCAATTGGTCTTGATTTTTGAAGAGTTTATAGAAGGCTGATAATCACATGTCTTGTTTATTGCTTTTGTTCTGAACAGTCCAAAAGAATGAAAATAACTGAAAGGGCATCAGGCTACTTTCTGATAATTGTTTACTGTGGGAGTTTTAACAATAACAAAATAAGGTTATAAAAGCTGAGCACAAGAAGTGAGGGGTTGGAGAGGAACTTTCATGCCAGGCAACAACAGGATAGGCCGTGCAGAATCATATTACCCATTTTAACTGAAGTCGACTGGGGAGGGAGGCATTCAGCCATCGCTTGCTAAGCCTATCAGCGCTGCTGGTCTCTCACAATGAGAACAGAGGCTCAGCTATTATACTGAACACAAGTCTTATTGTTTAGACAGTTATGCGGGTTTGAACCATCTTTGAAACTCAAGTTAGGCTTACTACTCTCAGCTATGCTAGAGTTAGCTCAGTGCCTAGAAGCAGATGAATGGGGGTAGGATTTCTGTAAAAAGTACACAGCAAACATGGGTTTTTCTCGTTATTAACACTTTTAGCAAACCATGCTGCTGCCTCTCTATTTGTTTTCATTGTAGTTCCAATTCATATTGTGTTCACTAAAATAGAGGTCGGACTTAAAAAAAAAAAATCTTTAAAAAGTATCCTTCATTTCCTGGTATTTTTTAGTGTATTCTTCCTGAACGAAAGAGGGTTTGGGGTTCCCTAATTATAGCTGCAATGTCTCATGGGATTATTTATTACCTGAAATATATCACACTCAACTATTATTAAGTGGATTGTGAGGTGGTTGCAGTCCAACTGATTTTCAATCACAGGTTGGCACATTGACCAAGTCTTTAGTACCAGAGGGTCTAGAAAACTGAACTCTGCGTTATAGGGCAATCTAGAGAACGTACCACACTAGGACCATCTTGTTTCAAACGAGCACTTAAAATGCTTTCAGTGCCAATTCATCTCTATAAGCTCTAGAAAGTTGATATGACCCTTGTTGATGTTGCTGCGTTTAAATGCTCTGAACAGTCATGTTGTTCAGATATGCTTCCCACCTGTAAGTGATGCATCTGTGGTAATGGTCACCTCAAGCTAGGGGTCTAGAAATGGTCTGCCCAGTAACATGATTTTGTTCTTCCACCATTTAAGACTGCTGAATTCCGGGCTCTACCAGCACTAGATCTTTTCATTTGCCTGTCGCTTGTCACCATTACCTGGACAGACACTCCTGTAGAGGATGAATGTGTAGCCACATATGTAGAACTATGGCAGATGCAGAAAGCTATCAAACCCCAACAGTTTCTTGATCATACTCACTGTGAGGATGTGATATCTGAAAAAGATGAAGAAACATTTGAAATGCCATTATCATCTTTTGGTTTAGGATAGGCTATGCTGTCTCACAGTTTAGAACATCTCCTAAAAAGGGCTGTATTTGCTATGGCAGAGATGGGACTTTTTGGTGTTGATCGTAAATCTCAGCCTCTGGAGAAGCAACAAGGCTGCCTAAGTGTGTACTAGGCATTGATGACGGCTGCTGCTCTGAACCAGCAAATCACCCAGATAAGGAAAGACCTGAATGGAGCTGCAGCACAGATGTGCTGTGACCACTGCTAAGCAAAACCAAAGGGGATGATGGACAGAGGGTTGAACATTGCAAGCACTCACCCCCAGTCAACTGATCTGGGTTTAATCCATCATCATTCTTTAGCTCACTCCGCCACCCCAGTTCAGACATGGCCATATGCAAATCAGCCTGACCCTGTGCCTCATGGGAACAGTCCAGCCCGAACTGCCAAGCCATGCCTTTCCTGGACCGGAAACAAGCTTCCTGGGACTGGTTTTTGGCTAATCAGCCGTCATCAGCCAGGCTAGCTTGAATCCAGTGGCAAAGTGAGCAAGGGACCCACGTCTGGGCATACCCTGCCAACTTAGGGCAAACAAAGCAAAACCACTGCTAGGCACCTGATAGAGTCTTGGACTGTTATGAACCTCAAGTGTAGAATTTGAACTTTTAGTGCTGTACATTCCACAAACCTGAAGTAGCAATGGTATGCCGGATAAATGAAGATAGTAAGCGTCCTTGAGACGGAGGGTTGCCATTCGTTCTTCTGTGCAGAGCACAGGAATAACGTTATGCAGGTTGCCATCCTGAATGCTCCAAGAGGATGTAGCAGTTTAGTGGCCTGAGATAAAGGACCATCCACAGGATACCATAATTTCTGCCCTCTGGGGAAGAAACAACTTGATTTACTCCCCCTACCCCCAAAACAAGTGCTGATTAGGGGGATGGCATGGGTCACTGCTTAGCAGAGGAGGCTTTTCTACCCCTTCCTTGGCCATTCTCCTGAATCCTCCTTCAAACTTCTGGGCCAATTCTTCCTGAAATGTGTTCTTGCCTGTGTTTTGTGAATATGGTTTAACTTTGGAGCTCCTCTGAAATAGCCTCCACAAAGATAAATCTTCACTTTTTGAGGGGCGTGCTGTCTGTCTTCTGATGTGGAGGTTGAGGCAGAATCTTCACATGGGTCTAGCAGACGTAAAATTTCCGCTGGCTGACATCCGCCACCTCGATGTGAAGGCTGGAGTTGAGAGCGGTCTAGGAGCGAACTTCGAAGCGACGTTGGAGCCAAAGATGCTGGGTCTGTGCTTTGAAGTCTAGGCTCTGAGACCTTGGTTCGAGGTAACTCCAGATTCAAGGTAGGCTCTAGGCACAATGCTGTCACTGGGGCAGAGGCTGAAGCCAACTGTCAAGGACTCTTGCTCCCAGTCACGGGGCTTAATGCATGGCTCCACAAGAGTGATGCCGAGCATCCTTTTTAGACTCTTTTCGATGTTGAACCCCAGGGTTTGATCCTCGGATGTTTGGCGAGATCTAAAAGTCTTTGGTGTAGTCTTTGTTTAGAGTTCAGGTTTCCCTGGTGCCCCTGAAGCAATATGGAAACACTCGGAGGAGAGGGTTTTGGGAGTCCTTTCAGGCTGACCCACTGGGAATCTGGACTCGGAATGTACCTTCCCTTTCAGAGTGATTCCCTTTTAGGTCTTAGGGACAGAAGACTAGGGTGTACTCTGTAGGGCTGTAGCACTGCATTTTATAACGCACCAACTGACGCTCTCTCTTACAGTGCACTGATATTGTTTTTTTTTTTAATAGGACTCACAGGCCAAAAAAGTTTGATTCTTCATGACCCGAGGTAAACAGAGATTGCAAACTTGGTGATGGTCCAGCCATGGGAATTTTTAGCACACCTTCCCCTTCCCACTAATCATTGTTATACAACTTGGCGCCCAGAGAAACCCTCCGATCCCAGCCAAATTTTAAGTGTCTTTGTTAAAAAAGGGTCTTTTGATACCGTTACTGGTGATTAGGGTCAGTGGATTCAAACAGATGCTGATTGTAGCTCAACAGTCTGGAACTCAAGAAATACGCCTGAAGCCGATCGTGGGAAAAAGCAATCTAAAGGTGGAGTCTTTGTTCTGTTGCATTGGGGGTTTCAGGGAAGGATCAAGAGTCATCTCAAAACCAAAACCTATACTTTCAAGAAAAATAACTTGAAAACGCCTGTGGAAGGGGTGTGCACAGCATGTGAACTAGAGCAGCATATGCTACAAACAGAAACACATACGGATTATCTCTGCCAAAATCTCACACATGGACAAAGGCATTCACAGTTTCTGAATATTAATGAAGCTCCCATGGCAGAAGAAATTCTCTTACATTCAATGGCTGGCACATACATGAAATGGCTCCATAGACCTGTGATACATTAGGGTGCCTCAGGGCACCAACATTCACAGGGCAAAGATGGAGTGAATGAGAGTTAACACATTACCTTGTATACTGGATCACAGTCCGCTCCCACAAGCTCAATTATATGATCCATGTCTTGCTGGATAATGGAACAGCTCCCATCACCTGGAACCCATGAAAAACTTTCATCAAAACATTGTCAACACAAATGATCTAAATGTGAAGCAAAACATTTTACCCCATTATGTAGTATTCAGGGAGGGTTTACAGAACCTTCCCATAATGGGTAAAGCCCCAGAAAGGTTCAATAACTTGGGTAAATATACAACAGACAAACTGTATGGGAATTGCCAGCTTCCAGCTATGCAGTCCCTAAGACCTGCTGTCTCTAAAATGAATGCTTTTGCTAATCTAGTCATTTGAGAGACATGAAAGACCTTTCTTCTCTGCTAACAAGTTAGGCCTAAAAGATTTTTTCCCTGATAAATTGTCATGGACATTCTTTTTTGGCTGGGTGTTGTTTTTATTGTTTGCGCCATGTGACCATGTAGCAAAAGGGTTGTGTTGTACTTTATAAATAAAAAATGTAATCAAATCCCTCTTTCACCACTGCTAAGGTGAGCTAGTATGTCCCAGATCTCCTTTTCATGCTCTTTCAACCATTCTCTCAATGAAAGAATAGGGGTTTTATAAAGCACACTATTTGCCTTCAGTTTTCTTTGTGCTATGGGTGGGATAACTATCTAGATTTGTGAAATTTTACATTGTTCTTTTCCAAGTGCAACAGGAGTGCATTCCACAAATTCAGTAGAAGTACACAAAAGAATCTTCCTCCCATTCCATGCTGGCAAAAACAAGGTATTGAAAATAGTCTGTTTCCCAGACACTCAATCTACTGGTTCACTGACAACGTTATAACTCATTCATTAGAAGCAAGGAACAAGTGCCAACCACCAAACGATGAATTTCACAAAAGATCTTGTACTGGATCCTTCTAACAATCGGGAACTAACACAGAACCCGCAAATGGTGAATGATATGGTCATATTTATGCACTTTTACTATCAGCTGGGTTGCTGCATTATAAACCAACTACAACACAGTCAAAATGTCACCCAGGAGGCCAATGTTTCCATAAACAAGACTAGATTTCACAAGAGCCCTGCTGTCTGCCATATTAGCATCCTTGGGGAGTGCAGGTAAAAGGACTCTCAGTATACACAGGTGATAACAACAACCTGTAGAAGAAGCTTTCAAAAGTAGGAAAAAATAATGTAAATATCAGGTCCCCTAATTGGTGCTCATCAAAAAGAAAACTCCCAACTCTTCTGACCAATAAGTCAAAGATTATTGTCACACCTCAACTGCAACAATCATAGCTTCAGGTCTGCAGTGAACATCAGCCTATGGGTCTCCATCAATTCATGAATGACTAACAACAAGCCATAAAACAAGTAGAATCCAACTTCAGACTGTTTGGAAACTCAGAGATTACTTGTACACCATCCGCATACACATAAAACAAACACTGGCAAAGCCAATAGGTCTCGCCTATGAAAGAGCTACTGGCTTTGACTATGTGTTTTAGCCATGTTGTACACCACAGTGGCTAAAAGGAAGAGGGTTGGGGTGGATTGAGGTAGACTAGAGTGGGGTAGGTTGGGGTACAGTGGAGTGGGTTAGAGTGTGGTAGATTGGGATAGAGTGTGGTAGATTGTACTGGAGTGAATGTGATTTGAGTGGGGTGGATTGTAGTGGAATGGGGTAGATTAGGGAAAAGTGGAGGGAGTAAATTGGGGTAAGGTGGAGTAGGGGATAGTACACAGTTCACGGCTTGAATATTTGTGTTTCAAAAAAACGCTATGGAGGGAGCAGCAGTGAAGGCGAGTGGGAAGAAATAATACCATCAAATAGGGAGCAGAGGGCGAGCACGGATTACTTTCGATTAATCTGCGTTTGGTCCCTGCTCCACAGAAAGGATCGGAAATAATGTTTGGCCAGCACTGGCCAATGAAGAGGGGCACTGCAGCCAACAAATGGTAAGCAATGAGAGGGTTCTAAGCCCCTTTTGTAAACAATTGTGTATCGCAAGAGAGAAAAATTGCGCTGGTGAATGGTCAGTTAGGCTCAACCCATACCAGGTCAGCCAGAGACCAGAGAAATGTTAAACAACACCAGGTTTATTCTCAGAGGCACTCAATGCGTTACAGGCCTCTGAATTAGAGTAGAAGAGGCCTTTTATCAAACATGAGACCATTGAGTTCAAGCCTATGTCTATCACTACAAACTCCCTGGATGCCCCTGGAGGAAGGGAAGGTCGATAGTGGTAAACATGGCTGACAGAGCCATGACACTTCTGCCATTTTCCTCCAACTGAGGTTGTTCAGGACCAATCAAGGTATGGTCTTCATACCACAGTGGGCCGGGAAGCCTATCTGTACATCACCCAGTTTATTTTCATCAAGGAGTATTTGAAGTTCACCAGTAACTATATCCTCTGCTACGGAGGGTATAGTTACACACAGAAAGCGCAAAAATGCTGGATCTATTGAATCTTATCAAGAGTGGTTAAGCAAGTGTTAACATTGCTTATTTATCATTATTGTTAACTAATCTGGATTTTAAAGATATGTTAATACTATATTTTGCAACAAGAGAGGTCTGAAGTACAAGGTGAGCCTGATTTAATTGGTTCAATTATAGTCTTCAACTGGTCTAGAGAGTTGGATGAGAAGGTTGACAGCTCACTGTCAGTCAAGACAACATGTTTCATGCATAGACTAAAATGGAAAATCAATGTTTCAAGTCTACTCTACCGCTATACCATTTATCGTATTTGCCCTCCTAATGGAATAATATTCAGGCATAGTCAAGAAGAGGGTAGGGCCCAAGACTTCATTAAAAAATGCAGATTCAACTCTGTCTTAACAACCAAACCATATATTCCTGAACTATGAACATCAATAGACATGGTGTGGATAGGAGCTATTACAATAACTTTGTTTTTTACAAGTTGGCTGGCTTCTAGGCCATTTTCTCCATTGCATCTTTGTGGCCCACTGACAAGTCTCTCCTGAGCTGAATGACCAATACACCAGTCAGGGTTACAGAGCACCAGGTCATCTCCACAATTTGATCACCTCACTTGCATCCGAGTACTCTTCTAGTGTACCTACTATATTACTGCTCCTCCATTAAAAAGGGGACAATATCTCATTTATTAAAGATCGGGCTAGAACATTACTACATGGTGTCTCACATTCAATCAGATCGGTATCATACAATGGTAGATATTTGCCTAGGACTTGAGATACTATGGCATGAGTTATGATTATAAACAACCTGGGGCTACCTGTGGAGGTTGATGCCAATCCTATAGCGTTCCACAAGTGTGAACACCACCCAGCTGAAACATGTGTATTTCAAGGAAAAAGCACAGATCCAAAGCACCAAAAGTGATGGTCTAATGTAGTATTTGCATCAGAAGAGTCATTCTGCCAGCCATGTGCCACATACATTAAAGAGACCCGTGCACTAAAAGGCTGAAAAACACACTTCAAGTGCTTGGGCAGCACCAACGTTATGAAAAATAGAGGCGGGCTTGTCGACTGACTAGACAGTAACATCCAGTGAGGTTTTCAAGACTCCACAATTAACATGTGTGAGGCTAAGTTACATGTAAAGAACAGTTTGATCACTCTGAAAACATGAATAGATGTTATTGTTTGGTAGTTCAACTAGCTCAGTCCTAAAAATAATAAAACATTTCCCAACGAAGAAAGAACGAATGATACCTTGGCTGACTATGTAGCCTTCTTTGAAAGGCATCAAAGAGAGAACTGGTGCTCCTGAACGCTGAATCCTCTGGACTGGAGTGCTGAAAGAAAGAAGTAAAAATAAAGACACCCGTTATCTTCAACAACTATTTTGGAAAACGGCATGGCTCTCTGGTCCCTCTATTGGCCCCATGAGACTAAGGCTGAAACAGTTTTTTGTTAAGAGTTTGGTGGGAACTGAAAATCCTTCCATTTCTAGAGCATTTTCCTCCACTTTCTACCACAATAATATCCCTTGGGGGAAGGAAATTCAGCCGGTGTATTGTACTTCCTATTTTGAGTTCTCTCCAGGAATTTCAGTTTCCTCCAAGCTCTAAATGGTGCAGTGGTCTCTAAAGACAACTCCAAAGCATGATGCCACATCCAAGTAAGCCCATTTGTGTTTGGTGATTACTGACTGAATGTGTCATGTTAGATTACCTAGTAAACAGTTTTGCTGTGCCTATGACTCAAATCTGGTGTCCAGTGATATGAATGTACATTATATCAAATGTAGTACCTCTGAAATTGTGTAGAGTTAGCAAGCATAGATCTTGATATTTATGGATTTCTGGAGATTTAGCAATAGAGTAAAGGAATTGTTAGGCATATAGCAAGATTGGATATGTCGGGACATAGAAGGCACGAGTTCTGGCTACCTATGCTCAGGTGGTGTGAGCAACAAGATAGGGAAGCGAATCAGGGGTCCAATGATTAAGCCTACTCCGCCGGCACTTTTCTAAAGAAGCAGGATTGCTTCTAGAGAAAGTGAGAATTTGAAGAAAGGGGCGTTTATAACCGAGGGTGGCAGAGTGTGAAACCCCCTACCTTCTGTTTTTTCTTTCCCAGCAAAAAGGGTAGGACACCCCAGTTAAGGTGCAAGTGGAATGGTGTTAAGAGGCAAATGAGGACTAAAAACAAAAAAAAAAATAGAGTAAAGGAAAGAGTTGACCAGTTGTTGTGAAATTAATGGACAGCCTGACCAGGTTTAAAAAAATAATAATAATATGCAATATGACTTTTAGAGAATGCAAACCCGCTAAGGGCATCTACGTGTTATAAAATCACTAAATCGGACAGAAAACTGTTTTAATTGTTCCCTTGTAAGAAATTGGTTTGTTGGCTGACTGGGGTGTGAGTCTTTATCAAGCAACAGCCACAATCCCTGGCAAGGTGAACCAAATTTTTTTTAACATGTACTTAACTCTGGGTAGCTTGGCACAAAAAGCAGTCAGGCTTATCTAAGAGCCAAGGTGTAAAGTATTTATGCAGCAAACAAACGGTAATTAAGTGAAAACAACAGTACATTTTAATACAAATTTGACACCAAAATGATCAAAATCCAATCAGTAGGACTGGAATTATGAATTTGTAAAGTTTCAGGAAAAAATGAGCACCTAAAAGATCAAAGCGTCTACTGCGGACATCTAGTCAAGCGAGACAGGGTAAAATTTAAAAAACGTGGCCAACCACAATGGAGTGCGAGTAGAATACAAAAAGTGAATTGGGCCCAGTCAGATCTTACCTTTGGACTGAGAAAGCTTTTCAATAAAATGTGCTGAGAAGTGAAGTTCAACAGATAATAGTTAAAGACAGTTTTTAAAAAAAATAAGCACAACAGTTGCAAGAAGTACGAGACAGGGAGGCATGAAACGCTTTTGCAATATATGCAAAGAGCAGTTTTTATTCAAACACAGTGGGGAAGAGGCACTATATTACACTGAATGTCCGTGTAAGCTATACAAACTTGTGCACGTGTGCTCGTGACAAAGCTAAGAGGGCGCAAAGTGACAAGTGAAACAGCGAAAAAACGGCATAAAAGGAAACAATAGTGTCAATATATACAGAAAAACTTGTTGTCGTTCAGATTCGTTAACAAAGATTTGGAGAAGGTAAATAATTTGATGAACCACAGAGCGTGCACCAAGGAATTGCGCTGGGAGGTCCTGGACAGACCATCAGCATTGGAGTGGTCTGATGCAGAATGGAATTCCACTGCAAACTACATTCCCTGTAGGAAGATGGTCCACTTCAACAATTTTGGATTCTCACCCCAATTGCATGAGCAACCTGAGGGGTCTGAACCTGGAAGTAAGTCCCAAACAAGTATGGTCTCAGATTCTTCAGTGCCCAGTCCAGAGCAAAGACTTCCCTCTCAAAGCACCCTACCACTGTTCCCTGGGAAGTAACCTTCTAGAGATAAGGTTGCCATCTTGCCAATTTTCTACCAGCACCCCTGGTTTTTGAATGTCCTGGTCGGCACAAAAATAAGCAAAATCACCTAAATCTGGTATTTCTTTCCCATATCTATGCATACTTAAAACAAAAAATCTAAATAGAAAGCACTTTTAAATGTGTTCTATAGCTTGGTTAACGATCCTTGGCTAATAATTAAAGTAAACAAAGGGTGGAAATTCAAGCTACAAATGAATACATACAACTTTCCTTAAAGTCATATTTAGTATCATATCTTGACCATTGCAGAATCTTGAAACAACAAATGGCCGGTATTTTTCCATAGGAAAGGTGGCTGGAGATGGAAGATACAGGTGGGTAAGCAGTGGTAAAGTGGTAGCAGTGGTACAGTGCAGAGTCCTAATGTCAACAAGAACAAACTTCAGCAAAAAATGGAGGGAAAAAGGCAAAAACGTTGGAGGAAAGACCACACTAAGGCTGGCAGTTCTAAAAACTCTGAAGTTCACTTTTGCCTTTTCTGTTAGTTCTTTGAGCATTATATTTGTCTGATTACAGTTTTCCCACTACATCCACGGTAGTCTGATATCTGATTTCTGCATGCTACGGAGCATGCAGTATGCAGACTGCCTGTTTGTCCAACGGAGCAAAGATTTTGAATAAATCATACATAGTTATGAGGTTGTAGTCATCAGATTATGGGTCAACAGGGCACTCAACCTTAAACTACCAATATAAAACACATTGCAGGTGATATCTCTGCAAAGATTAGTGGCCGGAAGTTGGGTCCAATGCCCATCAATCAAGAAATATAGCCCAAGACCATGGTAACACACATTGTCTTAACGAAAAGTCCCAGGGTGGACTTCAAGGCCAGAGTGCTTGGATGAACAAAGCGAGCAAAATGCTTGTCTATCCATGAGGAAATGAGAGCTGTTGTGCCACCAAAACTAAGACACTAGCCATGCTAGTACGTTCCTAACCAAAGTAATATGTTTTTAAAGTTCTTCCTCGAAAGGGATGGACAAGACCTTCAACCTTAAAATGCAGAATTATGTGCATTGAAAAACAACCATATTAGTCTGGCAGAGTTATTGAAGTCTAAAAAAAGGTCTGCTTTACCAGGAAGGAGTAAGCTGCAGTTTCAGGAGGAATCAAACGCAGGCTGAAGGCTGCATTCAGAAAGGGTGATCCAAGAGTTTCTGGAACAAGAAATTACACCCGAGCCACCAGTAAATGGCAACTATTGCCAAAATCAAAGGCCTTTTGTAATGGAGAGTTGGTTGAGGTTGTGGGGGGGAATCAAGGGACTAGAGGAATGAGCAAGTTCGTGAGAGGGGAAACCGGATCGAAAGTGCACTGATAATCCTGAAAACATAAAAGTGGTTTCTTGCAAGATTTACAGATTACACGTTTCACAGATGAGCTGAACTAACAGTGAAAAAGTACCCCTGCCAAATGTATGCGTCCTAGCAGAACTAACTGAAGGTGAACTTTCTTTCACAACAGTTCAGGTTTTTGTCCGTCATGCTTTTTTTTATTACACTGAAATATTATTTCCTATTTCATATGAACAAAAAAAATGCCTTGCAGGAAATTTTATGAGAGTGCCTCCTCATGTAAACTGGAAACATCAAGAATCTCTGAGGTCTAACAGAAAGCAATGAGCTAGCATGGAGGAATGAGGACAGGAAGGCAATATGGACCTAATTTGAGCAGTCTCGTTATGTAGGGACAACAACCTATTAAACGGAGAGTCATGTCTTACATTAGCTAGTGCTAAGTGACAGCATGACTAGGATGTGAGAGATCCAACCTGGGTTCATGTGAATTGAGATTGTACACCTTTGAAACCTTCTGGGACATATGTTTCTTGGGTTTTAGTCCCTGCTCAGAATTTCCATGGCACATGGTGACATTTCATTGATAAGAAGGGTGGACTCAATTCTTTTGGTAGTGGGTCCATTGGCATGGACATCTTTGAGTTTTGTAGCTAGTGCACAGGGCACATTCCAGAGCACATTCGTCAGTAGCATCAAAACTAAATGGGTGCATACTGAAACACAAAGAAAAACAAATTAAATCTTCGAAGGAACTCAAGTTGAGACTTAAATTTTACAGACCTTAGTTTTGGCCCAAAACGTAATGCAAGGTCCTTGGGAAACTCCAACAATTCCACCCAGGTTACCATGGGCCACAGGGCACCATGTTAAACAAAAATATAGTGTCTAGTGCTTAGGGACTGTAAAGGTTTTGGGCTCGCAGCAATGACTACTAAGGTGCTAGGCACGCCTAGTTTTGCTACATGGCTTTAACTGTCGAACAACTTGCCTATGTGTAATTAAAGTCATTTTCTTTATAAAGATACAAACTCTGGCCATTTGTATATGCTGAGCCAACTGTTTCTGAGAATGTCGATTCTCCAATTGATATACAGAGAGAATCTTGATTTCATTAAAGACAACGGAGGCTAACAGTATGCAATAATGCTTTTATTGCCGCTTCCAGCAGCAGACCTTATTAATACATCATAAAGATAAGAATGTTTGTGAGAGAGTACAAGTATCTGGTGCAAAATGTCATCATCCTCTTTTAGCTGCTAACACAAGAAGACGGTCAATCTGGAAGAGTCTTGTATGATCCTACAAGGTTATTATCTAAAAGAAAAAGAAAAAAAAAAAGAGTCCCAAAGTAAATGTAGTCAACATGACTTGAATTTCTACACGTTTCATTAAGACATTTTATTCACATTTTGGAATACGTGCTTTAAGGTAAATCTTGTTAGACATAGGAATAAATACTCTCTTTAGAAAACAACATATATATGTATACCACTCCTCAAGGGAGAGGAGGGTGGGATAATGTTAGCCTCCATTGTCTTTAATGAAATCAAGATTCTCGCTGCATACCAACTGGAGAATCAACATTTCATTACAAGACCGGAGGCTACAATTATGCATGTTTACAGCCCCTTAAGGCTACATTACTAACATGTTCTATTGGTTTTAAATCAAATTTAACAAACGTGTTAGCGTTTGACCAATCAGCTTTTTAACGAATTTTTGGTAAAGATCCACCTGACCAAAAGACCTTACTAGACATGGCTCCTCTTGAAGAAGGAGCTCCAAACCTTGAAAGGTCAACAACCACCCCACTGATAATCATACTTATTCATCTGGCCAGTGTTGCTGTGATAAAGGGTTTATCAGGTTTCACATAAGACCAAAGAAGTTGATCAACTCCATGCGCTCTGAATTCTAAAATCGTACTTTCGTATTCTTTCATGCATCTTACTACGCATAATTTCTCGCAATCATTAAAGAAAGGGTAAAAACAGAATCAGACATAATCTTGGTTCTTTTCCAGACATCAAAGTGTACACCCTCACTCTAATAGAATCTGTTTGATATCTCTAGAGCTTTGATATCAGATACTCTTTTAAAAGAGATCAAACAAGGGAAGGTAGTACGTTTCATAGAAATTTGTTTAAGTGAGAAAGAGGTATTGTTTGGCGAAGAACTAAATAGTTTAAAAATCAAGTTGACATCCCACATGGTTTCGTAGTGTGTCTTTGGTGGTCTTTTTAATCTCACACCTTTCATTACCTTTTTAAATAATGCATTACTACGAACCGCCAAATATTAACTAAAGCATGTCCAGAGGAAATAGCAAATTTATAGCAGTTGATCGTTGTATAGGAAACTCCGGATCCAATAAGAGTCGCTAAGTAGTTGGCTATGTATTCTACAGGGGCATCCACGGGATCCATATTCCTTTCCATGCACAAACTGCATCACTTACTCCACACCCCTTTATATCTTTTTCTTGTTCCTAGGGCCCACAATTCATCAAAAGGCTTTTAGATTCTGATGAAAGATTTGAATAGCTATATGATCTCCTGAAATCTTCCAAACAAGAAGGTTCATTTTCCCCTCGAATACCAAAGGGTGTTCCTCTCCATCTGGGCCTTGTAAAAGGCCCAAGGATACCAGGACTAGGCGTGGGATATCTATGGCCAGTTCCATCACCCTGGGAAACCAGACTTGAGACTTCCAGAAGGGGGTCACTAGAATAATACTGCTGCACTGTAGTCTCACTTTCCACAGAACCCTTTGAATCATGGATAAAGGGTGAAAGGCATAACCTTTGTTCGCGCACCATGATTGAAGAAAGGCATCTACAGCTGTTGCTTTTCGGTCTGGTCTCCAACTAAAGGATGTTGGAAGTTGGAAGGTTAGTCTGCTCCCAAATAAATCTATTAGGATTGGTCCCCAAAGATCTTGTATCCAGGCGAAAACATCCGGATGTTACATCCAATCGCTTGAATCTTTGAGGAATATGGAGTTCCAGTCTGCACTTATGTTCTGAAGCCCTGGAATTAATTCTGCTCTTAGCACTATCTTGTGTTCCCAGCAGAAATACCAAATTTGTTTAGCTAAAGTCGAAAGCATTTGTGATTTTGTACCCACCAGTCGACTTATATATGATACAGCTCAGAAACTGTCTACCAGAATCAGTGTGTTGGAATTTTGCAGTAAATTTTTGAAACTCATATGGGCATTCAGACCAGCCAACATTTCCAAACGGTTTATGTGGAGGGAATGTTCCTCTAGGGACCACCTTCCCCCTGTTTCCTGATTGCCTATCCAGGCTCCCCAACCCCGGTTGCTCACGTCTGACTCTAGGACAAAATCGGTGTCTTTCCGGAAAATGGCCTTGCCATTCCATGCCTCGAGACTCTTTAGCCACCAGTTTAAGTTTTCCTGAGCATCTTGAGATAGGGTAATAGAATTTCCGTACCACAGGCCTTTCCTTAGTCCTAATGCTTTCAGTCACTGTAGCCCTTGAATGGAAGGTGATAGGAGCCCCAAGACTCTTGAGAGGTCTCTCAGTAGTACTGAATCTTTGGTTAAGACTGTTCTCACCTCTTTTTCAATCTTTAACACTTTCTTGTGTGGTAAGACTAACTGGAATAGAATGGAATTCAATTAAAAGCCCAAAAACTCTATCTTTTATGTTTGAACCATGACGGACTTCTCCGTATTTAGTATAAAACCTAGGTTCTCCAAGAGTTCTGTTGCCCATGACAGATGTTTTAAAAGTTCTAATCTGTCCTGTGACATAATGAGAATGTCGTCTAGCTATGTAACTAGGCGACCCCCCCTTTCTCTGAGATAACTGACTACTGGGCGATGTACTTTGGTGAAGAACCATGGAGCCGAGGAAAGTCCGAAGGGTAGGCAGAGAAATTGGTTAAGTACGCCCCTCCATGCAAACCGTAAGTACTTCTGGCTGCCCTCGTCCATGGGAATTGTGAAATAGGCATCTTTGAGGTCGAGTTTTACCAACCAGTCTTTGGCTTGTAAAATGTCTCTCGAGAGGTGGATCCCCTCCATTTTGAAATGTCTGTAGACTAAGAACTTGTTTAGGTCGCCATTCCTTTTCTTTCTTTTTCACCAAGAAAACAGTACTTACAAATCCCCTTATTTTTTCCTGTCCTATTTTCACTTTAATGAAAGCATCTTTTTATCATTTGGGTTACCTCCTCAACTATTAGACTCATCTTTTCTTCGTCTAAAGTCAATTACCTGGAATTTGTCGATTGTACAGGGTATTTCGAAAGTCTATTTTGAAACCTGCAACTGTTTGCAACACCCAGGGATCTTTTGTTATTCTTTTCCAATTCTGAATAAATGACCTCAGTCTTCCCCCTACTTTTCTGGTAGAAGAAGTAATATTGCTCACCTTGATTTAAGGATCTCGGTCTTCCAGCCCGGATTCTCTGGCTCCTCTTTGGGGGTAATCATTCGAGGTTTGTCGGTTGACCCTTCCATAACTGGCGAGGCCTCAGTGTTCCTGAGGGTAAAACTGGTACCGGTCTTAGGATGATAAGTCTGCAAGTCTAGGATTTATCCTCATTAAGATGGTCTTCCGTCTTTCTATAATTAGGTTTGCAATAGCATTACCTAGGATGCATACGGCCCGTAGAATCCAGATTCTTAGGAGTTCGGCATTAATAGGGGTCTTGTTACCTCTGGCGTCCTCAGCCATGCCAAGGATACGAGTAAGAGGATCAAATATGTCCTGGAGTTTGTCCTGGTATTGTTTTAGACATTTCTCTATTCCTTTCCTTGGATCCTTCCTAATTTAAACAAAAAGGTTATTAATTTCAGATCAAAATTAGGTGTGTTGCACACCTTGTCTCCCGTAGAGGGTCTTGGACATTCGTTCCTAAGGAGGTTGCGAATTTCCCTGTCCAGGGGTTTTCTTACCCAGTGAGATAGATGTGAGAAGTTGACCTGGTATATGCTGTCCACTAGTTATAGTGGGCACCTTGCACCAGTCCAAACAACCCTTATTGATGATTAGGTTAAAGACAACCTTTATTGAAAGCTATCCCAGTGGTAGCTATGGAGAGCAGCCTTCAGGGTAAGTCTTGAATGAATGTAAAGCAGCTTGTTTTACCAGATTATAACCTCCTGAATGACCAAATGAAAGGAGAACCACACAAGGTATATAAAATATATGTATTTATTTCTAAACACTCTCTACTAACCTCTTTATGAGATTAGAGTACAAGATACACAATATTAAAGCACAAGAACGACAGTAAATAGCACAATATACAATGGGCCCCAGGTGGAGACCAAACCATATATTGAGAAAGTGGTATAAGAACCACGACTTGACTAGACACAGTGCCTAGAACAAGTAGAATCGCTGGGACCCCAAGGAACCACCCAAGGTAGTGACACAGGGTACCCACGGGGGACGCGTGCAGTGTGAGAACACAGCCGCAAGCTCAGTACAATCCTATGGGAAAGTCGCGGTTGGAATTTTAAAGATTAAGGACACTTAGGAGAGGACTTGGAGCAAACCCTTGGAGACTTAGAAGGTTCCAAGGCCAGCACCCATGTGAGCACTGTAGTACTTGTGTTACCTAACCCAGGGAAGCCAGGTGCATAGGTGTCAAATGGTGTTGGGAATCTTCGTCGTTTTCAATGGACAGTTGCTGCAAAGTGCTGCTGCCGTGAAGAGGAAAAGTGTCCGGTGTGATCCACGCCTGGATCGGAGATGTGAAGAACGTGAAAGCAGAGGGGACAGAGTCTGGGTCACTTCAGGGTGACCAGGGGCACGGTAGACCAATGCCCACCAATGTCGGGTGTTTCAGGTGCAAAGAGGTGAAGCTTGACTCCACTGCTGCAGGGACCAGGAGACGGCGACCACAGTCGGCAGGTGAGCTGTCCCACGAAGGATGTCGAGTGCTGGGGGGTCGGTGTCCGGAGTGGAGCCCAACACGCCTTGGCAACGTCAACCCACGGGGTGAGAGTAAAACTGCTTCGGTGTGGACCAGCAAGGTCCTGTGGACTCCCCAAGGGATGGAGAGTCCGGGCACGTCTGGAGCAAGCAGGTAAGCCAGTTGAAAGTTAAAGTACCCTTTTCAGGGACCCACAAGTCGACGGAGAAGGGATCGCGAAGGGACCGCAAGAGGAATCACTAAATACCAGCCCACGGGACACTCGAGGAGTGTAGGCCAGTAATCTTCGGTGGAATCACTGCTCCGGGTCTGTACTACAAGTAGCCCAAAACACAGCCTCGGGGATTGCCAAAAAGCATATGCTGCTGCAAATGTGCACGGTGTCCAGGGGTTCGGGTTGCACGGCCCCCACAAGGGCTTTGGATCTCAGGATTGCTGAGAGCACAGATCGGCCTCGGGGAAGCTTGGAAACCCACCTCCTGTGTTGCAAAGTCTTCGGAGTCCTTCAGGAGCTGCGTAGTTGCAAACCGTACAGATGCGTCTTTGGTGCCTGCCTTGAAGGGGAGTAACTCCTTCACTCGAAGGGAGATTCTTCGGTCATCCAACGTCGTGTAGATAGTTGAAGTTCTGGGATTCTGTAGACGAGTTTCGTCCAGGTAAATCTAAAGTCCTGTAGCCAGGGGTTCCTACTTTATACCCAAGGAAGGGGTGGGACAAACTCTGGGGACCCACCTATGGGAGGGTCAGGACAGAGGGGCGGCTACACCCATGTCCTTTGTCCAGTTTCGCGCCAGAGCACGGGCTGGTAGCCCCTGCAACCGGTTTGAGCTGGACTATGCACAGGGACACCAAATGTGCCCCCAGTGCAGACATCAAAGCACTCTTGGAGTGCACCCACCCAGCCCCAATACACTAAAGCCTGTCTGGGAGGTGGTAACACCTCCCTGTGACAGGAAACCTATTGTCCTGCCTCTCCTGCCGGAGTTACGTCCAGCAGCAGGAGGGCCGACTCGTGTCTGTGGCTGGTAACATCCATTTTGTGATGCCAGGGTCTGTGAAGCTGGTACTGGGTGTACCGGTGCTGTCATGTTTCTCCCTCTAGTAGGGTGGAATATTATCTCCCACACCAGTTACTGGTGTGGAGGTATAATTCCAAGGTGTTTGACACCAAACACGACATGTTTCCATGCAGCCATTCCAAAATTAGCATTTACAGCGAGGTTAAAATGCACTTAAGAGTAGATGGTTTGGCTTCATCACAAACAACCCCGGAATAGAGGTTCCAAAGGCTGCAGAGGGGCTCTGCTCAGGCATGGGCACCCTCCCTTCAGGATTGATAAGGCCTGCCATAGGGGTGACTGATAGGTTAATATGTGCAGTGATATGGATAGATATAGGGAACCTATATCTAAGTAAGGGGTGCATACACCACCTTACACAGGCTGCTGTAGCAGACCTGTTGTGTCATTTTAAATGGTCTCCCAGGGGTGGCATAATACATGCTGCAGCCCCTGAGAGGCCTCTGGGGTACCTATGCCCTAGGTACATAGTATAACATATACTAGGGACTTATAAGGGTACCCCAGAATCCAATCTGTGGTGCACCTAAAGTACATGCAATCAATTTAAAGAGGAAGCAGCTAGGCTGGGGTCCTGGATAGCAGGATCCCAGCCAGACTAAAGTCGAAAAACAGTGAAGCATCAGCAAAAAGTGGTGGTAACTATAAGAAGCAGATCCTACTCTACTACACAACCCCCCCCCCCATCCCCCCGGAACGTAAGGACTTTAAACTAACCTTGACCAGTTGAGTCTTCATGTTCTAAGTGGAAATATCTGGAGAGTCCATCTACATTGGCATGGTTACTCGAAGGTCTATGTTCCACTGTATAGTCCATCCCCTGTAGGGAAATGGACCACCTCAAAAGTTTGGGGTTTTCACCCTTCATCTGTTTAGCCATAAGGGGCTTATGGTCTGTCTGAACTATGAAGTGAGTGCCAAACAAGTATGGCCTCAGCTTCTTAAGAGCCAAAACCACAGCAAAGGCCTCCCTCTCAATAGCTGACCATTGTTTCTCTCTGGGGGTCAGCCTTCTGCTAATAAAAGCTACTGGCTGATCCTGAACCTTATCATTCAATTGCGATAACACAGCCCCTATCCCCAACTCGGACGCATCTGTTTGAACAATTAATTCTTTGGTGTAGTTAGGGCTTTGCAGAATGGGAGTAGTGCCTGTTTCAGGTCATCAAATGCCTTTTAAAAGCGGACTGTCCACTGAACATTCTTTGGCATTTTCTTAGAAGTTAAGTCATTCAAAGGGGTCACTATGGATCCATAAACTTTGACAAATCTTCTATAGTACCCAGTCAGGCCCAAGAAAGCTCTGACCTGAGTCTGGGTGGTTGGAGCAACCCAGTCCATGATGGGTCTGGATTTTGCTCTGCAATGGTTGAACCTGGCCTCCACCCACAAGGTGGCCCAGGTACACAACCTGACTCTGCCCTATCTGGCACTTAGTGGCCTTGATAGTTAGGCCTGCTTTTTGCAGGGCCTCCAAAACATTTCTTAGGTGGACCAGGTGATCCTCCCAGGTGAAGCTAAAGACAGCAAAATCATCTAGATATGCTGCACTATAGGCTTTCAGGCCTGTAAGGACTTTGTTCACCAACCTTTGAAAAGTGGCAGGTTCATTTTTTAAACCAAAGGGCATCACCACAAATTGGTAGTGCCCACTAGGGGTAGAAAATGCTGTCTTTGGCTTTGCATCATCAGCTAGTCTGATCTGCCAGTAGCTAGGTCAAATGTGCTCAGAAACTTGGCTGAGGCCAAAGTGTCTATAGGCTCATCTGCCCTAGGGATTGGATGGGCATCAGTCCTAGTAACTGCATTGAGACCTCTGTAGTCTACACAAAACCTCATCTCTCTCTTGCCATCTTTGGTGTGAGGTTTAGGCACTAAAACTACTGCTCTAGCCCAAGGGCTATCTGAGGGTTCAATAACTCCCAATTCCAACATTTTTGGGACTTGCCCAATACAGCCCCTGACATGGTCAAGTTGCCTGTAAATCTTATTTTTTAACAGGCAGACTATCCCCAGTGTTCACTTCATGAGTGCACCAGGTAGTCTGACTTGGAGTCAGTGAAAACATATGTCTAAACTGATTGAGAACTTTTCTACAAACAGTTTGTTTCTGGAAAGTGAGGCTGCCTGCCAAGCATACACCATCTACTGAACCATCATCAGGGTTCTGTGAGAGCAGGTCAGGGAGTGGATCACTCTCATCCTCCTGTCCTTCATCAGTAGCCATGAGCAAGCCCATGTCAGCGCTGTCAACATATGGTTTGAGCCTATTGACATGGAGCACCCTGTGGGGGCTCCTGGGAGTTCCAAGGTCCACTAGGTAGGTAACCTCTCCCTTTTGCTCAATTATGGTATGGGGGCCACTCCACTTATCTTGGAGGGCTGCTGGGGCCACAGGCTCCAACACCCATACTTTCTGCCCTGGCTGATAAACAGTCAGCACAGCCTTTTGGTCATGCCAAGCCTTTTGGTCATGCCAGGGCTTTTGTAATTCCTGGCTAGCCTCAAGGTTTTTATTTGCCTTCTTCATGTATTCAGCCATCCTGGAGCGGAGACCAAGTACATAGTCCACAATATCCTGTTTAGGGGGTTTGAGAGGTAACTTCCATCCCTCCTTCACTAGACACAATGGACCCCTAACTGGATGTCCAAACAGAAGCTCAAATGGGCTGTAACCAACCCCCTTCTGTGAAACCTCTATGTAGGCAAAGAGAATGCAGGGCAAAAGTATGTCCCATCTGCACCTGAGCTTTTCTGGGAGACCTTTGATCATGCCCTTGAGGGTTTTGTTGAACCTCTCAACTAACCCATTGCATTGTGGGTGATAAGGGGTGGTGAGTTTGTAATTCACTCCACACTCCTTCCACATAGCAGTCAAGTAGCTAGACATGAAGTTTTCACCTCTGTCTGATACTACCTCCTTAGGGAAACCCACTCTGGAAAAGATTCCTAGTAGGGCCCTTGCCACCACAGGTGCTGTGATGGTCCTAAGGGGAATAGCTTCTGGATACCTAGTGGCATGGTCCACCACCACCAGTATAAATCTGTGCCCAGATGCTGTTTGAGGATTCATGGGACCAACTACGTCAATCCCAACCCTCTCAAAGGGAACCCCCACCACAGGTAGTGGTATCAGGGGGGACCTTTGTGGTACCACCTGCCTTACCACTGGCTTGACAGGTGACACAGGGGCGACAAAACTCCTTGGTGTCTAAAGACATGTGAGGCCAATGAAAGTGAGGGACAATTCTGTCCCAAGTCTTGTATTGGCCTTGGTGACCTGCTAAGGGAATATCATGGGCTAGTGTTAATAGGAAGCCCCTAGACTTCAGAGGTATAACCAACCTCCTGGTAGCTCCAGGTTTGGGGTCTCTACACTGAGTAAAGGAGTCCATCGTCCCAATAGATCCTATGGATTCCACTAGCATTCCCAGCAGCCTCATTAGCCGCTTGCTTTCTGAGGGGTTCAAGAGAAGGGCAGCTCAGCTGCTCCTGGCTCAGATCTGCCCTGGAAGGACCCCCTAACCCCAAGAACTCAACCTGATCAGGTTCAAGCTCATCTGGGACAGTTCCTTCTTCAGGACCGAGCTCATCTCCCTCAAGAGACTGATTTGCTTTCTGAGTCATGGGGGAAGACACTGCCTTACCCCTACTGCTCCTTTTCTTGGAAGGCGCCTGGTACATTTTTCCAGGATCCAGGGCTTGTTCAGTGTTAGACATTTTTGCCTGTGACCTGGTCATAGCAAACACATCTGTAGGGATTCCCAACATTTCTGCATGAGTCCTGAGCTCCACTTCAGCCCAAGCTGAAGTTTCTAAATCATCAGTTCTAAGCTGGTTTACTTCATTCCTCCAAGATAGATCACAACGATTCAAGGTCAATCACTCCCTGTCCAAACCCGTCCCAGTCACTTTAGGAGTCCCACAAGGATCGGCATTATCTCCGACACTGTTCAATCTTTTCATGGAACCCCTCACTGAAATTCTCTACTCGTCTAACGTGCAATATCACATGTACGCTGACGACACACAACTATATCTCAAGATCCACACCCTTGAAGACATCAAATCGCTCAACACCACTCTCAGGAATACTCAAACATGGATGGCAGAAAATCATCTAGAACTGAATGCCCTTAAAACCGAATTCCTCCTCATCGCTCCCCCCACCCAAGTACCCATATTGCAAGACTGGATCAAACACCTTACTGCACTCAATTGTCAACCTCTTGTCGTTGATTCAGCAAAATCGTTGGGAATATCACTGGGCAGACACCTCAATATGCAAAAAAACACATCAGCAACACAACAAAGGGAGAAAACTTTCAGATAAATACTTTGAGAAAATTGAAACCTTTCCTGCCGGAAAAGAACTTCAAGCTGGCAGTACAAGCTCTAGTCATCCCAAGAGTGGATTACGGAAGTGTTGCTCTCTGTGGCCTACCCAGACCTGCAACTGCCCTGCTGAGAGCCTCAATCAACACCGCAGCGAGACTTATCAATGGCTCCAAAAGAAACTCCCATATATCCCCTGACCTAAAATCCCTTAATTGGCTACCATTTGAAGCCAGAATTCATCTGAAAATAGCTTGTATGGCAAATAAAGCCATTCATCACAATACACCCAGCTATCTGGCACAGAAACTGGTGCCCTCTTGTGGTGTCAGATCCTCAAGAAGTTCTATCAACCTTCTACTGAAACCGCAAAGATTCAACAAGAAGAAAACATACAACCGAACCTTTTCAGGGATGGCGCCCAGAATTTGGAATGCTCTACCCCCAGAAACCAGACTTAATCCCTCTACTGCATCTTTCAAAAAAGAAGTGAGGGCGCTTCTCATAGCTAAACTCACTTGAACAGGGACTACTATTATTCTGCGACCCAATGTATCCTCTACTCGGAACTTTACAATGTCCTCTGCCCAGCCAGAGACCCTAGATATTTATCTATATTATGCTTGAATCTCATTGAATATTTTTGTTATGTATCATATACCGTGTGCCAACGATAGAATGATTATACTAGCACTGTTTATCAGTGATCTCTATGCTATTTACCTTGTGTCTATGTAACCGAGAGTCTACCCTGTAAAGCGCTCCGATACCCACAAGGGTCTGGTTCGCGCTGTATAAAAATCTCAAAATAAAAGAAATAAATTGCCAAGCAAGCATTCAACAGGGAGGTCTGCACTTACCACAACCTTCTTAGGGCCAGTTACCCCTCCCCAGATAAAATTAACAACTGCCATGGAATGGTCTGTCCTGACGTTGCTAGCATTGGTCACTTGGTACATCTCACCAAGTATGATTTGCTCAGGAGCCACAAGATCTTTTGTCACCATTGTGACACTTGCTCCTGTGTCCCTGAATGCCAAGGCCTCTTTTCCATTTATCAAAGGCTGCTGTCTGTATTTGCCCAGATTACTGGGACTGACAAATAAGGAGGCCATATACATGCCTCCATCACAGATCAGTACAGCCTGAATAGGAACTCTGACTAGGCCAGAGTCCATCTCAGATCCCAGGGTTAACCCTACTACACCCTTATTCTGAGTACCACCACTTGGAGCAGAACTAGGGGGAACAGTTGCCTTAGGGGCAATGGTGGCTGGAGTGGAGTCCTTGGACTTGGTACAATCACTTGTCCAATGGGTTTTCTGTTTACAGATTTTACACCATGGTTTATTTCGGCCTTTTCCTTTGTTGGATTGGGACTTCCCACCAGATGCAGATTTTTGGGGCCCTTGAGAAGTCTCAAGAGTTCTTAGAATCCTGCTTCTTGGAATCACCACCTTGGTTCTGAACCTTCTGCCTCACCCTGGTTCTGACCTACTTGTCTGCCTTCTGGCCCAATTCTTGGGGAGAGATCAGAGTCCACCAGGTACTGATGCAACAACTGATTTTGACAATTATTAAGGATCTGCTCCCTCATAATTAAATTGTACAATCCTTTAAAATCACACACTTTACTGCCAAGTAACCAGACTTCCAGAGCCTTAGTAGCACAATCTACAAAGTCAACCCAGTCTAGAGTCTGTGCCGTTTGGGTGTTTCTGAACTTAATCCTGTATTGTTCAGAGGTTAAGCCAAACCCAGAGCACTCTTCAAGACTTTGTAAATATCAGCATCCTCTTCTCTAACAGTGAGGAGCTTGTCTCTACCTATGTCTGCAAAGGAGAGCCACAAGATTGCTGCCCACTGCTCCTGAGGGCCCCTCTGTACTTTACATGCCCTCTCCAGTGCAGTTATCCATTTGTGGAAGTCATCCCCACTCTGGAAGGGAGGGACAATCTTGTTCAGGTTCCTATGGTCATGAGTATTTCTCAACCTCTAGGAACACTGTTGCTGCCACCATGGGGCTCTAGCCCCAATCTTTGAGAAGCTTTCTGAAGCTCCAGGGATTCCCTACCTAGGGCCACTTGCTCTCTTTTGAGTCTGAGCTTAGCTCTCTAAAAGTCAAGCAGTTGGCACTTCCTCTCATAAGAGGACTCCCTTTTAGGAGAGGTATTAGTTCGATGAGAAACAGAGGTCCCTACAGAAGTACCAGAATGATTAGATTCCTGAGAAGGAGATCTGGACCTTCTTAGTACACTGTTAACCCTTCCAGGTAGGGTAAAGACAGGGCCACTGAGGCCTTCTCCCTCACCTTCAGGAAGAATTGGATTGTCCAGGTTAGAATCATCTTGATCCTCCTGGTCAGCATCAGAGTCTAGGTCCTGGATGTTTTCACTTCCTGGCCTTTCCTTTTCTGCTGCCCCTCCCCCCGCCCCCCAACTGCCTGCCTCATCAGACCCTGGGGTCTTTCTGAGGTCATCTAAAAGCAGGGCCTCTATGAGGCGTTGAGTTATAGGGTTTTTCCCTGTCTTCAATTTTCTTGATATATACATTTATCAATTCCTGAAATGAGAGGTGGTCATATTTATTCAGCAAGGAACGACTGGCTTCTGCTCTTGAAGAGATACGAGTGTTGTGAGGTGTTGCACCTACCTAACCTAGTGGGAACTACTAAGCTCTCTTGAGTTGGAGAAAGGGTGTGCTAAACCCTTGGCTTACCCAACTCTAAGTTCAGTAGAACTTACTTTATTCTAGTCTTGGTTATATGTACCTATGAACGTATAGTGGTTTTCAGTTAGTCACTCAATGAGATTACCTGGTAAGCAATAGCAAACTTGAATCCCAACCGCTGCACACCAATGTGAGAAGTTGGCCTGGTACATGCTGTCCACTAGTTATAGTGGCCACCTTGCACCAGTCCAAACAACCCTTATTGATGATTAGGTTAAAGACAACCGCTATCCTAGTGGTAGCTATGGAGAGCAGCCTTCAGGCTAAGTCTCGAAGGAATGGAAAGCAGCTTGATTTACCAGATTACAACCTCCTGAATGACCAAATGAAAGGAGAACCACACAAGGTATATATAAAATATATGTATTTATTTCTAAACACTCTCTACTAACCTCCTTATGAGATTAGAGAAAAAGATACGCAATATTAAAGCACTAGAATGACAGTAAATAGCACAATATACAATGGTCCCTAGGGGGAGACCAAACTACATATTAAGAAAGTGGTATAAGAACCAAGACTTGAAATAGTACCTAGAGCACGTAGAATCGCTGGGACCCCAAGGAACCACCAAAGGAACCACCCAAGGTAGTGACACAGGGGACCCACGGGGGACGCGTGCAGTGGGAAAACACAGCCGCGTGCAGTGGGAAAACACAGCCGCAAGCTCCGTACAATCCTATGGGAAAGTCGTGGTTGGCATTTTAAAGATTAAGGACACTTAGGAGAGGACTTAGAGCAAACCCTTGGAGACTTAGAAGGTTCTAAGGCCAGCACGCATGTGAGCACCGGAGTACTCGTGTTACCTAACCCAGGGAAGCCGTGTGCATAGGTGTCAAATGGTGTCGGGAATCGTCGTTTTCAAATGGAGAGTTGCTACAAAGAGCTGCTGCCGTGAAGAGGAAAAGTATCCGGTGTGATCCAAGCCTGGATCGGAGATGTGAAGAACCTGAAAGAAGAGGGGACAGAGTCTGGGTCTCTTCAGGGTGACGAGGGGCACGGTAGACCAATGCCCACCAATGTCGGGTGTTTCAGGTGCAAAGAGGTAAAGCTTGACTCCACTGCCACGGGGACCAGGAGATGTCGACAATGACCACAGTCTGCAGGTGAGCTGTCCCATGAAGGATGTCGAGTGCTGGGGGTGGTCGGTGCCCGGATTGGAGACCAACAAACCTTGGCAACGCAACCCATGCGGTGAGAGTAAAACGGCTTCGGTGTGGACCAGCAAGGTCCTGTGACTCCCCAAGCGATGGAGAGTCGGGGCACGGCTGGAGCAACCAGGTAGGCCCGTTGGAAGTTAAAGTACCCTTCTCAGGGACCCACAAGTCGACAGACAAGGGATCGCGAAGGGACCTCGAGAGGAATCACTAAATACCAGTCCACGGGACACTCGAGGAGTGTAGGCCAGTAATCTTCTGTGGAATCACTGCTCTGGGTCTGGACTACAAGTAGCCCAAAGCACAGCCTCAGGGATCGCCAAAAAGCATATGCTGCTGCAAATGTGCACGGTATTCAGGGATTCGGGTTGCACGATCCCCACGAGGGCTTTGGATCTCAGGATTGCCGAGAGCATGGATCGGCCTCAGGGAAGCTTGGAAACCCGCCTCCTGTGTTGCAAAGTCTTCGGAGTCCTTCAGGAGCTGCGTAGTTGCAAACCGGACAAATGCGTCTTTGGTGCCTGCCTTGCAGGGGAGTAACTCCTTTACTCCAAGGGAGATTTTTCGGTCATCCGTCATGTAGATAGTTGAAGTTCTGGGATTCTGTAGCAGAGTTTCGTCCAGGTAAATCTAAAGTCCTGTAGCCAGGGGTTCCTACTTTATACCCAAGTAAGGGGTGGGACAAACTCTGGGGACCCACCTACGAGAGGGTCAGGACAGAGGGGCAGCTACACCCATGTACTTTGTCCAGTTTTGCACCAGAGCATGGGCTGGTAACCCCTGCAACCGGTTTGAGCTGGACTATGCACAGGGACACCAAATGTACCCCCAGTACAGACATCAAAGCACTCTTGGAGTGCACCCACCCAGCCCCAAAACAATAAAGCCTGTCTGGGAGGTGGTAACACCTCCCTGTGACAGGAAACCTATTGTCCAGCCTCCCCTGCCGGAGTTTCGTCCAGAAGCAAGAGGACAGACTCGAGTCTGTGGCTGGCAGCATCCATTTTGTGATGCCATGGTCTGTGAAGCTGGTACCGGGTGTACCAGTGCTGTCATGTTTCTCCCTCTAGTAGGGTGGAATCATACCTCCCACACCAGTTACTGGTGTGGAGGTATGATTCCAAGGTGTTTGACACCAAACACAACATGTTTCCATGCAGCCATTCCAAAGTTAGCATTTACCGCGATGTTATAAATGCAATTAAGAGTATATGGTTTGGCTTCATCACAAACAACCCGGGAATAGAGGTTCCGAAGGCTGCAGAGGGGCTCTGCTCATGCATGGGCACCCTTTCACATAAGACCCAGCACCTTGCCTTCTGGATTGATAAGGCCTGCCATAGGGGTGACTGATAGGTTTATTTGTGCAGTGATATGGATAGATATAGGGAACCTATATTTAAGTAAGGGGTGCATACACCACCTTACACAGGCTGCTGTAGAAGACCTGTTGTGTCATTTTGAATGGTCTCCCAGGGGTGGCATAATACATGCTGCATCCCCTGAGAGGCCTCTGGGGTACCTATGCCCTAGGTACATAGTATACCATATACTAGGGACTTATAAGGGTACCCCAGAATCCAATCTGTGGTGTATCTAAAGTACATGCAATCAATTTAGAGAGGAAGCAGCTAGGCTGGGGTCCTGGATACCAGGATCCCAGCCAGACTAAAGGCAAAAAACAGTGAAGCATCAGCAAAAAGTGGGGGTAACTATAAGAAGCAGATCCTACTCTCCTACAATAGATACCTGGAATCGTGGGCCATTGGCCACCATTCCGCACTTTGCGGATGTCTTATAGTAGTAGGGTGAAACATTTTGCCCCTGAATAAGTCTTTGATCTCCTGAGACGTAGAGGGTTGTTCTATATCCTCAAGACTTTCTAGGGTATCATATTTATCCTGGGGGTCGAAAATTAATTCATCCATTTCATCATAGAATATATTGTCTGCCGATGTGAGGCGGTCTCGAGATTCTTTTGTGCCAAGAAGGTCACTCTTTCTTGTAACGGCGCTGTGAGCAACTCTTCCATGTGCCTCGTCCAGGTGGCTAATTTCTTTTGTGCTGCTACGAGCACAAATTACTATTGTAGTGCAAGGGACACCATTGCCGTAGGCGTCGTTGGATGCCTTTTCAATGTGTTTTCCTCTTTTGATAAACCTTTCCCCCTCTCTGGGGCTCAGAGGTAGTAGGGGACTCTCCATCTGAAAGGGAGAAATAGTTCTCCTCTACAGGGGATTCCCTCTTCCTCATAGGGGACTCTCCATCTGAAAGGGAGAAATAGTTCTCCTCTGCAGGGGATTCCCTCTTCCTCATAAGATAGAGCACAGTTCACTGCCTCTCTAAGAGGACCCAAGTTCCTCTTCAAACTATTATATATATATATATATATATATATATATATATATATATATATATATATATATATATATATATATATACACACATATATATATATATATATATATATATACACACATACATACATACATATATTACCTACTGGCGGTCGCCAGTAGGTAGTTATAGTTAGGACCCTGTTTCCATAGAAAACCGCAACATTCTATTTTGAATAACTTTGGCGCCGGTCGACGAATCCTCGCCAAATTTTCAAAATAGGTGGGGCGCTGTGCTCCGCTCCTACCCTGAAAGTCTCGGGGGGGATTCGTCAAGCGGGGGCTGAGATAAAAGGGGGGTCCCAAAACACGTTTTTCCCATGCATTTTTCCATAGGACCTTTAGACACAGCTACAGCCCAAACGGCTGAACAGAGTTAAATGAAATTTGGCAGAGAGGTAGTCCTCAGGTCAAGGAAGTGCCTTTTGTAGGTTTGGTGTAAATCTGTTCAGTAGATTCTGAGAAAATAGCCTTTAAATCAATATATATATCTGAGCCAGCTTACGGTGCGCTTACGGTGCGCTTACCGTACGCGTACGGTGACGTGCGCGAGCGCAATTCTGATTGGCCGTTAGATCTTAGTAAACATTCGAATCGGTCGAAACCAGGAAGCGGCGGCCGCCATTTTCTCTCTCGCACTCTGACAGGGGGTTGAAAAACAAAGGGCAAAAACATGTAAAGGGGCTGTTAAGACAGCTCCCAAGCACCTAGCCATGTTGAGGGAGTCCCCAACGATCCCCCAAGTGAAAAAAGGCAATTTTAATTTTTTCGAAAATTTCGCCGATTACGCTTACCGTACGCGTACGGCAATAAATAATAAAAAAAATAAAAAAATATCCACACTCTCCCCACCCCATGTGCAAATGGAGCCCGAAGGACACCATTTGTGCATGGCATATCAACGCAAAGCAAAACATATACTTTACCTGTCACAACGATGCTCATCATATGTCCTCCATGTGCGCACGGTGCGCGAAGCGCATCGTGCGTTCATGGCCCATCTAGCGTAACGTGGGCACGCGGTGCGCGAAGCGCACCGCGTGCTCACTGTGCGTGCACGGTGCGCGAAGCGCACCGTGCGCGCACGAAACGAACTGCGTTAAGTGGGCGCGCACGCCACGAATAGCGTAAAGTAACTTAGCATTTAAAAAACTGTACAAATTCACTGAAAAAACCATAGGTTTCACACACGTTATAGTTAGGAATTAGCATTTAAAAAACCTTGCAAATTCACTGAAAAAACCATAGGTTTCACACATGTTATAGTTAGCTGGACATTTTACTGATAAAAAACCAATGAAATTCCCCCGTTATAGTTACTGTAGGCAACTATAACTCACGCGACCGTAATCCTCTGCTGATGACATATGTGTCTTTATGAAAAAAAAATATTTGTAATATATGTATAGCTAAAATTTAATGGAAGAAGACATGGGCAAATAAGTGTCTAAATACAGTATTAGCATCAGCAGAGGATTGCGGTCGCGTGAGTTATAGTTGCCTACAGTAACTATAACGGGGGAATTTCATTGGTTTTTTATCAGTAAAATGTCCAGCTAACTATAACATGTGTGAAACCTATGGTTTTTTCAGTGAATCTATATATATATATATATATATATATATATATATATATATATATATATATATATATACACACACACACACATATATCACGCTCTGTGGGGTGACCAAAAAGTAAGCAGCACTCGAGTCACAGACTGCTTTCCCCCCAGTAAAAGCCTTTAATGGTGAGAGAGTACAATCCAGTATTATACAAGCAGCTGACCGCCGCCTGACGCGTTTCGAGAATAACTCTTTATCAAAGGCAGCTGCGGTCAAAGGCGGGCATTGCGGGCTGCAGAGTCCTTTTCTGCGATATCGTGGGTCCTGATTGGACCGCTCTGAATGAGCCATCACGTTGCATGCTTACTTTTTGGACACCCCACAGAGCGTGATTTATAGACGGTCGTCCTGCCGTCGAGCTAGCACCACCCCAGAAGCAGGGGGCCACGAAGCCCCGATGACACGGGACTCGCTGTGGAGCGCGGACTTTGGATCGATGCAGCAGTACAGTCCGGGGCTAAACCTGAGCTTGAAATGTTGCAGTGAGCATACGGGGGACATCCATCTGTGGACATATCTTGGACTGCAGATTCCAGCATTCCGTGTAATTTAAAGGTCTCACTGGTTCCTTTGTCAGGCACACTGTGATGCCTCCTCTCTCCCCAATACAGTCCATGAGGCCAAATGGCGGTGTAACTGTTCAGGGGGGCGCCTTGTTTTGCCAAAAAACAAAAATACCAAAATGCTGGTTTCTCCAAGGTGCTCCAAATCGAGAGGGTGTGCCGTTTGTCCGCCTCCAGCCTGCGGACTAAACACAAAAACCAACGCTTGTTCCTTTAAAGAAAAGCACGGCACACTCCGGAATCTTGTGAGGCTTTATTAAGATCAAAATTCGCATTGCTGGCAGTCCATGAGATACAGACATGTAGATGTGCTGGCAGTTCATGAAACGATGGCATACGCGTTTCAGCGATGAGTCGCCTTCGTCAGTGCCGGTTCCATAGAGTCGTCAGCAAACAGTACAGCTGTTGTTGCTCCTGTTCCTGTTTAAAAATTACACATGCCCCTCCTCCGCATCATGTGCTAATGCAAAGCGATGACACTCCCACAGGCAGAGGGATGCTGGGACTTGAAGTCCGAGTGAGCGGGTGAAAAGTTCCCAAACCGCTGCAAACATCAAGTGGTGCTCACATATCAATGAGCATGGACCGCAAACCAGCTCGAGTGCCCGCGGGGGTGTAATTTAAAGGTCTCACTGGTTCCTTTGTCAGGCACACTGTGATGCCTCCTCTCTCCCCAATACAGTCCATGAGGCCAAATGGCGGTGTAACTGTTCGGGGGGGGCGCCTTGTTTTGCCAAAAAACAAAAATACCAAAATGCTGGTTTCTCCAAGGTGCTCCAAATCGAGAGGGTGTGCCGTTTCTCCGCCTCCAGCCTGCTGACTAAACACAAAAACCAACGCTTGTTCCTTTAAAGAAAAGCACGGCACACTCCGGAATCTTGTGAGGCTTTATTAAGATCAAAATTCGCATTGCTGGCAGTCCATGAGATACAGACATGTAGAGGTGCTGGCAGTTCATGAAACGATGGCATACGCGTTTCAGCGATGAGTCGCCTTCGTCAGTGCCGGTTCCATAGAGTCGTCAGCAAACAGTACAGCTGTTGTTGCTCCTGTTCCTGTTTAAAAATTACACAGCCCCTCCTCCGCATCATGTGCTAATGCAAAGCGATGACACTCCCACAGGCAGGTATATATATATATATATATACACACACACACACACACACACCAACCCCACCGCCCCCACCCACCCACCTTAGTTTACACAAGGTTTGTTTGTGTTTTTTGGGAAGGTGAAAGAGTTAAACTGGCCTTGTTTAGTTGTTATAAGTTAATTTTTTTAAACGAATCTCTGATGGCTTTTAACGTTTCTGACCACATGAGGGCAACAGCGTATTGTTAATTGGGTTTTTCTTATTTAAATATAGACAACTCATGTCTCCGTACGCTTTTCTCCGCTCAAGTCAGCTGTTGCAGCACGAAGAAAGGAGCGGTTTCTATGGTTAAAGGATGGGCGTCAACAAGAAGGAAGGATTGTCACCGTCCTTCCCTTGTTGACGATCAAAGCAGAACCGGAGTCCAGCAGCGTGTGAGGGTGACGCGCTGCTGTTCACCTCGTCTCGCTTGTAAGGCAGTGAGGCTCTTTATCTTTATTTAGCGGGGCGTTTCGAAGCACGCAAAAGGGAAGTTGGTCGTCCTCACTCTTTCATGCCCCTAAGCCTAATGAAATGCAATATCGGCAGTATAAGCTCGAAGTAGACCCAGCGCTATGCTGGCGCTCGTTCTCTCTTTTTTTTTATAATAGAAATTCAAGGACAAGGCGGACCTAGGATACCGCAAGAACTTACCTAAACCAGCCGTAAATTGGCTGGAGAGTGAGGTTACAAAGGTTATAAGCAGTATATAAACACAGCAGAAATAAAGATAAACGTTACTAAGATATCAGCTAGGCATTCACAAAATTCAATATCACATAAAAACCACGCAGCTCCTTCCCAAGAGACAAAGGTTAAGTAAATAAGAGAGAGTATACTTATCTTGTTAAAAGCATTAATAAAAGATGATGACATCGTGCACCAGATACTTGTACTCTCTCACGAACATTCTTATCTTTATGATGTATTATTATTCTTTAAAGGGCTGCAGTTGGAAGTGGCAATAAAAGAATTATTGCATAATGGTAGCCTCCGGTCTTGTAATGAAATCTAACTTCGCAGCACTCCATGGAGTAAGTCTTACAATTATAATGGGTAATTTTAAACTGTTAATGGTTCACAATATATCTCACATTCATAAAAAACTTTCTAATATAGTTAAGAAAAATGTAATGGAAAAATGGATAAACTTGATAAGGAAAATGTTACTTACCAGTATGCATCTGTTCTGTTCTTGGCAAGTAGAGCTGTAGATTTGTATACTTGTGCATAGATCGGCATCTGGTGTTGGGCTCGGATGTTTGCACTTTGTTTTTCTCTTGGGAGAAGTCTTTGTAATCACGAGGTAGGTGACTCCTCCTTAGGACGATAGTGTGCATGGGCATCTACTCCTTCTCCAGATTGTTTTGCCATGGAGGGTTATGATGGAGTTAGTAAGAAATATAAAAGATGTCCATGTGTAATGTATCTAAGTAAGATAGTACTGGAACGGATAGAGGTATCCAGGGAGGCGGGTGAGCGTATACGAATCTACAGCTCTACATGCCAAGTAAGTAGCATTTTCCATTTGAGGCATATGAGCTGTAGATCGTATACTTGTGCATAGACTATACAGCAGTTACCTCCTTAGCGGTGGCTAACTGTATCTGCTGCAGTGGTTTGAAAAAGTGTTCTTAATACAGCCTGGCCCACGCTAGCTTGTTTTGTTCGCACATCTACACAATAGTGTTTTGTGAAAGTGTGTGGTGTAGACCAAGTTGCTGCTTTGCAGATATAATCTACGGGAATGTTCCCTAAGAATGCCATAGAAGCCCCTAGTTTGTGTGTGGAATGAGCTCTAGGGGGAATGGTTAGTGTGCGTTTGACTTTAAGATAGCATATTTGGATGCATTTAACAATCCACCTTGCAATACCCGCTTTGGAAATGGGATTGCCCTTATGAGGTGGGGAGAAAGCAACAAAGAGTTGTTTAGTTTTCCTAAAGGATTTTGTCCTTTCAATGTAGAAAAGTATTGCTCTTTTAACGTCTAATGTGTGAAGAGCCCGTTCTCCCACAGAGTCTGGTTGTGGGAAAAAACTGGGAGTTCAAAAGACTGGTTAAGATGGAAGGAAAAAACAACTTTAGGTAAAAAATTTAGGTTAGGCCTAAGAACCACTTTGTTATGATGGATTTGTAAAAACGGTTCTTGTATGGTTAATGCCTGGAGGTCACTAACTCTTCTGAGAGATGTGATAGCGACTAGGAAGGCTACTTTCCAAGTGAGGTACCGTAGTTCGCATGTGTGCAGAGGTTCAAAAGGGGGACCCATTAGTCTAGTAAGAACAATATTTAAATTCCATACTGGAGAGGGTGGAGCTCTAGGCGGAATTCTTCTTTTAAGTCCTTCCATAAATGCTTTAATAGCGGGTACTCTAAACATAGACAAGTGTTGTCTGTTTTGGAGATAACCTGATATTGCAGCAAGATGTAGTCTTATGGATGTATAAGCTAAGTTACATTGTTGTAGGTGTAGGAGATAACATATGATGTTTTGAATAGAAGCATCTAGTGGATTGATTTTGTTATTTGTACAGTAAATTACAAATCGTTTCCACTTTGCGGCGTAACATGCTCTGGTGGTAGGACGTCTAGCTTCTTTAATGATGTTCATGCAGTCTGGTGGGAGATTGAGGTAACCGAACTCTAAGACTTCAAGAGCCAGATCGTAAGATTGAGTTGATTGGGATCTGGATGCCTTATCTTTCCATGGTTCTGAGTGAGAAGCTTGGGTGAGAGGCGCAGTTTTTGATGAGGAACTACTGATAGTTCCAAGAGTGTTGTGAACCATGGTTGTCGGGCCCATGTTGGAGCAACCAGGATCATTGTGAGGGAATGCTGTTTGAGCTTTCGAACCACTAACGGAATTAGTGGGAGAGGCGGAAAAGTGTAAGCAAATTTGTTTGACCAGTTCATCCATAGCGCATTGCCTTTGGACAATGGGTGTGGATACCTGGACACGAACCTTGGGCATTTTGTGTTTTGATGTGTGGCGAACAGATCTATTTCTGGGTGGTCCTACATGTAAGAAAACGGAAGAAGAACTTGAGGATGAAGTTCCCATTTGTGGATCTGCTGTGTTTGAAGACTGAGCAGGTCTGCAACCCGATTGTGTACCCCTGGGAGGTGTTCTGCAAGAAGATATATGTTTTGCACAATGGCCCATCTCCATATGCTTTGAGCTAGGTGTGAAAGCTGTAGAGAGTGTGTTCCCCCTGGTTTCTGCATGAAGTACATTGCTGTCATGTTGTCTGTACAGACTAGGACAGCTTTGCCTACGAGATGGAGTTGAAGGAGTTTTAGTGCTAGGAAAATTTCCAGGAGTTCCAGGTCATTTATGTGGTGCTGTTTTTGCCGAGGGTTCCATATACCCTGGATGGTGTGGTTTTGAAGAGGAGATCCCCAGCCGGTGAGCGATGAGCCTGCTGTTAGCACTATCTATGGAACCTGGTCGAGGAACGGTCGCCCTTTGGAAAGGTTCTGTGTGTTCCACCACTGCAGAGAGCGATGTGTGCGGCTGTCTACCAACACCAGATCTGTTAGCTGACCTTGAGCCTGGTTCCACTGAAGTGCCAAACACTCTTGTAAGGGACGCATTTGGAGTCTTGCATAAGGGACAATGAGATTGCAAGAGGCCATCATCCCGATCAACTGCATGAACACTCGAGATGGTAATGAGTGTTGAGGCTGAAATTTGGATATTAGAGCTTGCATACGGTTTATCCTGAGAGGGTTGGGGTATGCTAAAGCTTTTGAAGTGTCTATTGTAGCACCTAGGTATTATTGTGTGTTGGATGGTTGGAGGTGGGATTTGGTGAGATTCACAGAGAATCCCAAGTTGTGAAGCAGCTGGATTGTTTTGCGTGTGTGTGTTGTACACAGCTGCTGTGTGACTTGGCCTTTATGAGCCAGTCGTCCAGATAAGGGAACACGTGAATGTGTTGTCTTCGTAAGTGAGCTGCTACTATTGCAAGGCACTTGGTGAAGACTCTGGGTGCTATAGTCACTCCGAACAAAAGGACTTTGATTTGATAGTGTTGACCGTCTACCATGAACTTGAGATATTTCCTGTGAGCGGGGTGAATGGAAATATGAAAGTAGGCGTCCTTTAGATCTAGAGTGGAGAGAAAGTCGCCTTGTTGAAGCAGTGGGAGCACCTGTTGGCGAGTGCATAAGTGGAAGTGGTCTGACTGAATGTTGAGGTTTAACGGTCTGAGGTCCAGTATTGGCCTGAGAGAGCTGTCATTTTTTGGGATTAGAAAGTAGAGGGGGTAAACCCCTGTGCCTCGATGAGGCAATGGGACTGGTTCTATTGCATGTTTTTGTAATAGAGAGAGAGAACCTGTTGCTTTAGAACAGTCAGATGCTCTGAAAACATTTGATGTTGTCTGGGAGGGATATTTGGGGGTGTAGGGGTGAGTTCCAGGCAATAACCATACTGGATAATTTGTCTTACCCACTTGTCTGTTGTGAAAGAATTCCAGACAGGTAGGAACTGTGATAGACGTCCCCCGACAGGAGTGGAATGATCGGGGGGAAGTGGAGGAAAGTCACGGTTTGGAGGTAGGGGAAGTGCGGGTGGAGTTTCCCCTGCCTCTTCCTCTATTGTTATTCCCTCTGTAGCCTCCCAAAAAATATCCTTTGGATGAGGAGGATTGATTGGGGCTTTTATAAGACGAGGAGGTGTTTTCTGATGCAGCCGTCTTTGAGCCACGCCTATAAAAGGAGCAACGAAAACAGCCTCTATTAGAGGGTAGATGTAAAGCCCCCATGGATTTAGCAGTCTTGGTGTCTTTCTTAATTTTTTCCAATGAAGAATCGACTGTGGGGCCAAAAAGGTGTTCTTGATCAAATGGTTGATTAAGAAGTGCTGATTGTACTTCTTGTTTGAATCCTGAGATTTGAAGCCAAGCATGTCGGCGTAGCAAAACGCTGGTGTTAATGGCACCAAAGTCTGTATCAGCTACATCAAGGGCACATTTGATGGAAGTGTTTGTGATAAGTTTACCCTCTTGAATGAGGTTGTGAGCTTTAGCCTTGTATTGGTCTGGTAAGTGTTGCATTAGTTTTTCTAGGTCGTCATAGTGAGCTCTATCATACCGCGCTAGGAGAGCTTGTGCATTGGCAATGCGCCAATGATTGATAGCTTGAGATGCGATTCTCTTGCCTGATGCATCTATAAGTTTTGACTCCTTGTCAGGAGGTGGGGTCCGTGCTTTGTTCGCCCTAAGTTGACAGGGTATGCCCAGACGTGGGTCCCTTGCTCACTTTGCCCCTGGATTCAAGCTAGCCTAATGCAGGATGCTTTTTTCCGGTTCAGGGAAGACCTTGCTTGGCAGTTCGGGCTGGACTGTTCCCATGAGGCACAGGGTCAAGAATGATTTGCATATGGCCATGTCTGAACTGAGGTGGCGAAGTGAGCTAAAGAATGATGATGGATTCAACCCAGATCTGTGACTGGGGGCGAGTGTTTGAAAAGTTTCAGCGCTCCGTCCATTATCTCCTTGTGTTTGCATAGGAACAACAGAGTCATTGCTTTGATCACTTAAGAAGGCAAGATTTTTGCTGAACTGCTCTAGAAGAGGCTTGAAAGTTGGGTAATGGAGATTAAACCGTTAATGGGAACTACTCTGATAAGTTGCAAAGGCATACCACACATTTGCAGGAATACAATTAAACAAATTGTTTGCTGGTCAATTTATCAAAAACTATATAAGGCACTCTATACATAGGATTGGTTTATTAATAATCTCAAAACAAATTAGGTTGATAAATCCCATTATTCATGCATGGTTATCCATTAAACATTTTTTATTACATCTTAAATCATTAACCACTTGGTCTTTGGGAATGATAATAGAAAGTATACACTATATGAATGACTAGAGAGCAATAGTCATTGGAGAAGCACTTGGGTAAACAACTAAAATTGATCCACGGGCTATATGCAGTGTTTGCTTTTTGCAGCTGTCTAAAAGATCAATCAGGGAGGTTGGCAATTAAAGTTGTGCTCATAAATTATTAAATTTACGTCAATCTACTGAAACAAAATCTGCTAAAAACACAGTCTGATTGCCTTTTCACCTCAGACTGAGAAGAGTTGTCTTGCTTACATTATGTCCTGTGCTAACGCTGGACAAAATGGGTATCATCTGACACCACTGTAAATTACATAGATATTGTGCATCATATTGAAATCTATTACTAAAGAAGCATCGATTTGAAAACTGAGAGGCTTTATGTGGGAAGACACAAACTGAGTGGCCTGCATATTGAATGAAAGTATCAGAGAGGGCTTTTGATGCAGATTTACAAGCATGTGTAAGGCATCATCAATTGCATTATTTGATTGACAGAGAAGGCAAAGGTAGGCGCCTGAAACTATTTAACCTTGAAGTTAAAGTAAAACTCACCTTTTTTCATTTATTATTTATCCCAACACCTCAATATGAGGGTTCTTGGCATGTAACTCAAAAACACAACTGTACTTGCCCTTTTGTGGCCAATAACTGGAAAGTACTCATCACATTACAAATATTTGCTCAGCATTGGATTGTTTTAAGGAAAAGATACCTATATTTAATTTTTGAAGAGGTGAACTGCTGAACATTGGAATCTATTCTTGCCCTCTGCAACGAACACACCAATAAAATGATTAGTTGTGCCAAAGGTTTGGCCGCTGATAGCTAATCATTGATGCATTCAAAAGTAATAATATTAAAACTTGGATCACATGAACCACTCCATAGTCTGAATACAATGGAGTGGTTATGTTGTTATATACTATGAATGTGTATTAAGGAAGCTGTGATTAACTTATTTTTCAGTTCTTGTATTTAGGTACACTATCTGATTTTTTTAGAATATTGATTTTAATTTTGCCTATTAAATAAAATCTCAACAGTAACGTTATGTATGTTAATGTTAAATTAGATTAAATCATACACACAATGTTCATACTACTGCAATCAATGGTTAGTCCACTAAACCAAACCTGTCAATGACCCTTAACATGTATACAAACACATTAATGTTGATAGGTTAACCTTTTGATTATTCAAAGTCCGAAGGAAGTGATAATGAAGGTTATGGTGACAGTAAATAAATGTCCATATTGGTTCAGAGTGCAGGAAACCTGAGAAGTGCCGTACAATAGAGGTTTTGGAACTATCAAGTAAAAAAAAGACTTCTCATAAGCAATGGCCAAGCTACACTCACCTTTTGCTCACCCCTCAATGTCATACGACTTTGGTTCCTTCATTCGTCCGGTGCACAGCAAACGTCATACCTTGTTGCTGTCCCTACTGGACTAAGAAAACAAAGTTCCCCATATTTTTTCGCAGTAGGCAGCATTAACATTTTTGGATCTGTATTTGGAATCCGAATATATTCCATCCAGATTGTTTTACTCTAAAAGATATTCTACATTTCAAAGAATCAAAAACTCTGTGTTCCTTCTCAGGAATCTGCACACAAAAGGTAAATGTCAGTGTATTAGTAGAGGCGGGGCGAAAGATCCTTTGGAGGGGAGATGCTGTTGTGTTTAGTAACTCCAAGGGTAGGTTAATGGTTTCTTCTTCAAATCAGATTCCTAACAATGGATTGAAGCTACACTTTGGTTCTGAAATGCTCAAGGACTTCTAGAATTTTCATCCAGTCTACAGCTCTGTTTTATAACTGTTACTAATTTGTTTATTTACAAAGTGTGCTAATATCCGAGTTCCCTGGCACTAGGTCAGCAGAAAAAAATTACAATATGAACTAATAAATACAACAGAACTCGAAATTGAGCTATCACGCAAACCTCTTGGTTTTATGTTCCTTTTCTTTTAACATAATATGGTATTATGTGTCTTGCCTAGGCTTACAATAAAAAAAGGGGTTGGGTCCTTAAAGAATAAGAAAAGTACCTCCATAGTATCACTTTTTACATTTTAAATAAGGGAACAAGAGAACATTTTCAATTGCTACATTATTGTGATAGTAGTGGTTCTAGATGCTCACTATTTTTGCATGGCTTATGTTTGGTTACAGATATCCAAGTTCTGAATTGGTCACGAAGGTCACATACTAGCAAAGAGCACACTCAAGAAGTAAAGCAGTAGGAGTAGATAAGTTCATTGGAGAGAAGATGGCATGAGAAGGAGACTGAAGAGAGCTTCAAAGAGCAGTATGAATTGCAGAGCTACTTCTCAGCACAGCATTACTGAGGTTCTTTGTAGTGGACCAGACTCTAAGGTGTAGAGGTTCGGAGACAGAGGCTCCCTCTTCCTGCTTCATTGTTCCTTAGAATTACTACTTCCCAACAGGTTAGATGGTAGTTAAGTGTGACAACCTCTTCTTCTTCTGTGGCTTAGTTTGGAGTATACACTGACAGGAGATTCCAACCTCCACCTCGCGATCCTGCTAACACTGAGACAAGGATGACAGCGGCACCAGACTGAGAAATACGCAAAAAGCAAGAACAACATGAAACAGGTCCAGTGCAAGACTGCAAACAAAAAAAACAACTTGTTTTGCAAAGTCAGTGCAATTATGGGCAGAAACTAGCAGCCACATCTCTCTACCCAAATCTAGTGTCCCACTGCAGCTAAGACCGAGAAATCCTTTTGTGTGCCAAGGTTAGGGTAACTGAATGCCAGCTCCCTCCCCTTCATTAGGTTCGTGATGACAAACCCGGAAAAAGTTCTGCAATCTGCCAGGAGAAGCTCCACCCTAATACTGCATAGAGGGAAGGAGCTGAATGACTGCTGAAGAGAGTGCTGAAGGGACCCTTGCATGAGTAAGATGTTGCCAACAAAAAGAGGACAAAAGAGGATCTGAGTACTACGAAGAGAAAGCTGCCTACTGGAGCCCAAGAAAGGATCGGCGACGCCAGCCAGGAGACAAGGCCATGACCCTTATAAGACAGAGTGCCTGTGATCGCGGAGCGCTCTCGAAACCCACAAATGCATCTTGCGGTCTTCTCTACAAAACACCTAGATCCTGTGATGGTTTGGAACTAAAAAATTCAATACCAATGGTGGCAGTCAGAGAACCTAACGAAAGAACCTCCAAATGTTTGGCACTAGAACCAAGTTCATCCACCTTGATCAGCAAAGACATCAGCCTTTGTGAGGAAGAAGACTGAACCGGGGTAGACTCTTCACTATTTAGGTAGAAGGTTGCTGTATGGGCAGAGGAAAATTCCCCATCAAGGATTTGCCTAACCACAACCAGATCCACCGAGGTGCAGTCCCTCTCTCCTGCTCACCCTTGAGTTGTGTTAAGTTAACACAGGATTTATAGAGCACACGTACATCAGGTATGTTTCTTAGCACTAGAGTAATAGGTAGGCGGCACGTAGTCAGGGGGATTAGCCATAAACTTGTTAAAAAAGCAATATTTTTTGGAGATTCCTGAACCTCACATAGTTGGGTGGAGATATGATGTCAGGCATAAGAGAGTTCCATGTCCAGGGGGCTATCACCGAGAATATTGCACCATCCAACTACTTCATTTTGAATCTTGGTATAGTTCAGGTTAGGCCAACATTGGGTTGATAGAGGTGTAGCTCTGAGTTCTGGAAAATACAAACGCCGGGCTTTTGTCACAAAGGAGTTTAAAAGTAATGCAGTTTTGAAGATGGTCCTCTGGGCTACTGGGAGCCAATGTAGCTTTTCCATCAATGGCTTGATGTGGCAGTGTCTGGGTTGTCGAAAGCCAGCCTAGCTGCATTTTTTGAGCTATTTGTAAATGTAAATGTATGTAAATGTATGTATGTAAATGTAGAGGTACTTGTATAGCGCAGGACTACCCGGAGGCATCTCGGCCTTGTACGAATACCGCTGAGGAACCCTTCCTGGCCTTTCCCTGTGAAGTGTCCACTCCTGGGCACCCCCAAGGTGAGGCCAGGCATCCTAGTGTTGTTGGGGCCGTTGTGGAGATTAAGCAAGCTATTGCCCAGAGTTGCAGAGTGGGACCCATGATTAGGATAGGCACAGAGGCGAGAATTATCAGGTCCGAGGAAATTGAGCCCAAGACCCGCCGAGGCGGGAATTGAACCCTGGTCCCGGGCCAGACTTCCGCATCAGGAGATAGAGAGAACTCCTGAGGCGGAAAGCCGGGAGCAACGAGCATTTTTTTAAAAATTTGTTTTTGTGTCTTTTAACTTACCTTTTGGCAATACCCTCGCTACCACCATCCCCGCACAGCCGATCGAAACGCTGTCGCGGGCCGCTACACTTCGCCACGTCATTCTGGGGGAAGCCTGGTCAGGCCACGCCCCCTTTACAACAGGCCACGCCCCTTCCTGTTTTTCTTCTATTTAAACCATGTGCCTTCCACGTCCGCGCAGCGGACGGGCACAGCGGGCGCGCCAGCGGTGCGCCAAAGGCAAGCCCGTCTGCGCCCGTCCGCGCCAGGACGGGCTTGAGGGCACGCCACGCTGTCCATTCCATCAGTTACTCACCTCAGGCACTCAGAGATCTCGAGAACACTGCCATTGTACCATCTCCTTCAGCTCTGTACTGCATCTCCTCTGCTGGCCTCATGCGCCCTGACCTATCCCCCATTGACGGCCGTTTACCCCCAGTTATGCCGACTAGAAACACCACGTCCATCCGGGTATCATATTTGAATACCCGCTCGCTAGTAAAACATTCTGAGGACATTTTTATCTTGCTATCTACTTCTAGTCCCGATATGCTTCTCCTCACAGAGACGTGGCTCACCTCAGAATCCCTGCCAGATATTCTGGCGGCACTTCCCCCCGATTACTACATCCTCCACGCCGACCGCCCTGGCGACTGGCCTGGAGGTGGGGTAGCGGCCATCATCTCCAAACGTCTTAAATCCATCTCCTCCTACTCTCTCCCCATTTCTGAGGTGGAGAATCTACTCATTAATGTACAAACGGACACCGGTCCCCTCACTCTTTTTCTGCTATATCGTCCCCCACACCCCATGCCGTTTTTCTCTACCATCATGAGTGAACAACTGTCCTCCCTTCTTACACTGCACTCCCACCTCGCTATTTTTGGGGACCTAAACTACTGGTTCGGCGATATCAACGCCGGCCCCCATGCTACTGAGTTCTTCGAGACCCTTAAAAATCTGAATCTCGTCCAACACGTCTCTCAACCCACTCATATTGGGGGACATGTTCTGGACCAGATCTGGTCCTGCAACCTGAAGTTATCTCTACCAGACATATTCCCGTGTGCCTGGTCTGACCACCATCTGGTGGATACCACCATCACGGTCGCCGGTCAGACCCCTCTCCCCCTGATGGCCGGCGGCCTCTCCCATAAATGGAGCTCTTACGATCCCCAGGGCTTCATCAATACCCTGGCCGACTCCCGCCCAGTCATTCTCGACCCCACCAACATCGATGGGTTAGAACGAGATATGACCTCTTGGCTTGAGTCGGCTAGCGATCGGTTTGCTCCCCTAGCTAAATTTCCCTGTACCAAACACCGGAACTCTCACAGGTGGTTCTCCAACGACCTTAAAGCCCGGAAACTAAAAACACGTCAGCTAGAACGCACCTGGAGACAGGACTACTCTGACTCAGCCAAACAATCCTATTTGGCCGCTCGCAAAGAGTTCAAAATAGCCATCCGTTCAGCCAAAATTGAACACTTTTCCAATAGGATCTCCTCGGCAGTTGATAAATCTAAGGAGGTGTTCAGAGTTCTGAACGAACTAACTATCGACGAGAGAACCCTCCCAGCCCAGACCCCCACCCAGGAAGCCTGCGATACCCTGAACACTTTCTTCTTAGAAAAAATTTCTACAATCAAAAAATCTATCCCTCCACTCCCCCAATCGCCATCCCCGGACATTTCCCCTAACAATCTCTCGACCTTCACCTCTTTTCCTATTCTAGATCCCATCTCCTTGGCGGAACTAGCCACTCGTGTAAAATCTGGCTCCCCGAACGACTGCTGCCCGCCGTTCATCCTGCGGAGCTTATGTCTTAAATTACCCGATAGCATCTTGTATCTACTCAATAGCTCTCTCAGCAGCGGCATCTGCCCCACCTCCTTTAAGGAGGCCATCCTGGTACCCCTTTTAAAAAAACCTGGTGCTGATGTGGCGGAGCCATCGAACTATCGCCCCATTTCCCTCCTTCCCTATTTCTCTAAACTTATGGAGGCCCATGTCACCCGCTGCCTGTCAAGCTTCATTGAATCTTCCTGCTATCTTGAGCCGACCCAGGCTGGCTTCAGACCTGCCCACTCCACTGAAGCCGTCATCTTGGCAGTCCTTGACACACTCAGGAGTAACGCAGACGTGGGTATTCCCCAAGCCCTCGTCTTACTGGATTTGTCTGCCGCGTTCGACACGGTGGATCATAACATCCTTGTCCACCGTGTCGAGCAGGCGGGCATCCAGGGCGTTGCCCTTGAGTGGGTCAAATCCTTTCTCACGGGAAGAACACAGGCAGTCCGCCTAGGTCCTTACACTGCAAATAAGATCTACACTTCTTGTGGTGTCCCCCAAGGCTATTCTCTTTCCCTGCTCCTCTTTAATCTTTATCTCCGGCCCCTTATCAACTCTCTTCTGAAATGGGATATCGTCACCTATAACTATGCGGACGACTTACAAATCATCTTCTCTCTCAACTCACCACACGCTATTACAACCTTTCACGGAGCCATGACTCACATCCAACTCTGGATGAACCAGAACCAATTGAAGTTGAATCCCGGCAAAACCGAGCTCCTTCTCCCCGGACTCAGTCACATCTACTGGGGTCCTCAGTTCTGGCCTCCAGAGTTTGGCTCCCCCCCTACCCCAGCAAAAACAGTAAAGAGTCTGGGTGTCATCATTGACACCGAGCTCTCACTCAGGGCTCAAGTTGGAGCGGTGGTCTCCTCCTGCATGTATCAACTCTGAAGGATCCGCAAAGTCCGTCACTTTTTGCCCCCAGCAGCACTCACTCAAACTATCACCTCGCTGGTACTCTCCCGTCTGGATTTTTCCAACGCCATTTACCACGGTTTGTCACAATTTTTGATTCAACGCCTTCAGGTTGTCCAGAATCAGGCTGCCCGCCTGATTCATGGAACTCCCAGATGGCAATCAGCTAAGCCTCTGCTCACGAGCCTCCATTGGCTCCCAATCGATCGAAGGGCCGCCTTTAAGGTGGCATGCCTCACTTTCAAAGCACTTCATTGTCTTAGCCCTATCTTTTTAAAATCCCTCATTCGCCCTCACTGTCCCACACGCAATCTCCGTTCTGCTCACCGCGATTTACTGACTACCCCAAGGAGTAAAACCAAGAGATTCGGCGCTCGTCGTTTCTCTCATCTAGCTCCTGTGCTCTGGAACCTCCTCCCTCTCCCAATCAAATCCTGTTCTTCCCTTCTGAATTTCAGGAAAATGCTAAAAACCCATCTCTTCCCCATTCCTACTTAGAATCTGTCATTTACGTTCTCCCCTCATCTGTTCTGTTTATCAGCGCCAGGAAGCTTCGGTGTCAGTGAGCTTTATAAATCACATTTAACATAACATAACAGGCTCTGCCGCTCTAACCATTGAGCCACACTTCTCCACTTTGTAGCCTGTGGTTGAGGCCTATTGGAAGTCCAAAATAGAGGTTGTTTCACATAATCAATCCAGGAAATAACTAAGGCAATGATGATTTGAATGACGTGCAAATGTAAAGTATTTCCTAATTTTTTTGATTCTCTTAAGTTGGCGAAAACATGAGGAAATCACTGCTCCTATCTATTGTTTCATAGAGATATCCTAGTCACAGAGGATCCAGATGCTTTTTACAACTTTTTTGGGCATGGTCCCATCTTAGGGGGCTACAAGGAGTGATTCAGTTGGGGGGGGGGGGGGGGGGTTTGATTTTTGTGATAATGATTTCAGTTTTGCCAGACTTAGTTGTTTTAACTGGTGGCTGTTCATCCAGTCACAAATGTATAAAGCAGCTGCATATCGTCATTAGAGTTAGGTTTTTTTACCTTCCACTTCTGTAGGAAATCTACTAGCGGGTGAAAGTGAAGATTAAAAAGATGGGTGGGCGGTGGGGTGGGGGGAAGGGAGGATTCCTGTGGTCCTCCACAGTATAGTCGAACAAATAGCTGAACTGAAGGGGAAGAGATGGACCGACTGAGAGCTGTTTTTGAAGAAGGATTTCTTCTAGTCCAGGGAAAGGCCTTGCAAACCCAGGGCCTCAACACGGTCAATCAAAACAGCATGGTCGACCCTGTCAAAGGTCGCTGATAGATCTAAAAGAACAAGAGCCTGGGTAAAGCCTTTATCTGCTTCTGCTGTCATATCATCTACAACAGAAAGAATTACTGTTTCAGTTGAGTGGGAAGGTCGAAAGCCTGCCTGGTGAGGGTTGAGGAATTTAGAATCCTTTAAGAAGGTGCAGAGGTGCTCAGCAACATGGGTCTCCAAAAGCTTTGCTACATAATGTAGTAAGGAAATAGGTCGATAGTTTTTCAAGATCGTGGGGTCCTCTCTAGTTTTGTTTTTTGGAGTGGGATTACCACAGCCTCCTTAAATAAATGTAGGACACTACCCTGACTTAGGGGTAGGTTAAGGAGGGAGCTGGCTGGGTCAGGAAGGATAGAGAATATGGCTTTTAGGATCCAAGGGGGGCACATGTCTTTCGGGTATCCTGATTTAGCTATGGCTAGTAAATCCATGAGGCGATCGTCACTTACGATGGGAACAGCCAAACATTTGGTAGAATTCCTATCTAGAGATGGAATCACATTGGCTAGTGAGCTGGAGGGGATGCTATCATTTATCACCTTTATTTTGTCAATAAAAAATTAGACCAGAGCATCACATACATTTTGGGTGGGGACGGTGGTTCAAGTTTTAGCTAGTTCTGTGACAATTTCAAAGATGTCCTTTGTTTTAGTTTCAGAATTAAACATTTTGTTTAAAAAGGTTGATTTACCTTGCAAGATCGATTTTTTTGTAAGCTTTTAGGCGTCGGACGAAGATTTCCTTGTTTTCAGGCAAGTAGGAGTTTCGCCATTTCCGTTCTGCCTGGCGGATTTTGAGTTTGGCTGTCTTTAGCTCATCTGAAAATCATTTGGACGCTTGTTTGTGTTGAGTATGGTTGGTTTTATGAAGGGGAGCAAATGTATCGCTGACTACTGTCAACCAGTAAGATACTGCCTCCTTGAATTCATCCAGGCTCTCTATAGGGGTGGGTAAGGAGAGTGCCAGCGAGTTACAGAAGGGCGTCAAGATTTAAGAGATTCCAGTTCCTGTGTAAAATACCCAGACATGTGGAGGGTTTCAGAAAGGTCAGATCAGTTAGAGTGAATTTGATTAGATGGGGGTTTGACCATACACAAAGAGAAACCGTAAGATTGAATATAGTTAGGTTAGTGGACCAGACCTGATCTAGGGTATGACCTTTGGTATGTGAGGGTTCAAACACATGTTGGTTGAAGTTAAGACTGCTTGGTATGTCAGTCAGATCTGTAGAGGTTTGCCTGCCGGTATCCTCATTTGCCCAATAATTGAAGTGTCCAATGAGTAAGCTTTTTCCATGGTAGATGGCTAATGAGGAGATGAAGTGGAGATAAAGTCAGCTAAAAGTTAGGGAAATTGTTGCAAATTGCTCAGAAGTCTGTACATGAGGGCATATATCAAAAGGGAAGTCAAATTTAATCAAAATGTCATCAACCGTAGGAATCAGTATAGAAATACGTTTTCGTGAAAATAAGATATTTTTTGACCGCTGCTGCAACCCCTCTGCCTTTTTTACCTATCTGTCTATTAATGTTGAGTAGATAACAGTTTTCAGGAGAGCTGCTAAGATAGCTGGCATGGGTCATCCGTTAACTAAGTTTCAGTCATGAATACAATATCTGGGGATTCTGCATTAAGTAGATGAAATATCTCAAGGTAGTGCTTGGCCAATGAATGAGTGTTAAGTAATTGTGAGGAGGTTCGTATTTTTTTCTATGGGGGAGGTGGTGGAATAGCTGTCAGCTGGGTATTTGTCACCCAAGTTCGTTTCTGCAGTACAGAGACAGCCAAATTCGGATTTAAAGTGCCTAATTTACTACGCTTTGGAAAGAGAGATGGGTCTAGTTGGTGACTTCCTGAGAAAAGGTGCCCGAGGAGTAGACCCGTTTCCGGGCGTAATGGCTGGCCCCTGGCCCCGGAAGGGCTTGTCGGTGGCGCAACGGCGCTGCAGCCAGAATTTCAAGGGTTTGGAGCTCTAACCGACTTCACCCCCTGCCTCCCAATTGGTTCCCCCAAACCAATGGGAGTCTAGTATAGCGGGTCCAAAGCTGAAGTGACAAACAGATGGCGAAATCTTAAAGAAGGTGAATCTAAAACAGCAAGTATTTCAATTTGAGCAGTTTTAAAATAATGCGCTGGTCTTAAGTTAAAATGGCGAATGCTGTCCTATTGCGATCACGTCCGTGCTGCAGCCAGCATTTTAAGGGCTTAGAACTCTAATTGACTCCACCCCCTGCCTCCCAATTGGCTACCCCCAACCAATGGGAGTCGAGTATGTGTGCACCAGAGGCCACCAAAGACCATGGAGGAGTCAAAACAAGGCGCGAACAGCAGTGGCACCGCCCCTGCAGCTTGCAACGTCTGCAGACAGAAAAGTCAAACATAAGAAAGATACAATGGAAAAGAGAAAAACACTGCAGGGAGAACTATCATGAGAGTCAAGGCTAACAGAGTGTATTTGGTGCTCAGTTTTGGGCTCAATAGTAAAGTTGCAGGACACAAGCGGTAAAAGGCTCTGATAGTTACAATACAGTAACACAGAGCCTGCCCTCGGACTCAAAAACACTTCAACAATAGCACAAGCTTTTGTGGCTGGAGTTAAATCAGATCAGTTGTAAATTGGCATTCAATTAGTAAAATACCAGATCTACTGATGCTCGTCTGATATCTTTAGTGATTCTATAATATCAGACCTTCTTTTATATACTGCGTTCACTAAACTGGCACTAAAAGAGTAAGTCCCAAAAGAAAGAACATAAGTCAATTTCCCAGCATGACAAGGATGGAACTAAGATATAGCTGATATTTGCAGCTCAAATGAAGCAGTTACACAGGACAATTGCTTTCCTCACATGGGCAGGTTCAACATTTCAGACGATCTGTGCACCCAAAGCAGCCTCCACAATAAAGAATGGAAGCAGCATCCAAAAACACGGAGTTCATGCACCACACAAACAGAATTTTACTCACCTTGGATTTCTCACATCCAGCTGATATACATTTCCATCCTGGGATCCTGCTAAAACGTACGCACTAGAGAGGAACATGCAGCAGTTGAAGGCATCAGACCCACTGTACAGAAATACCTGGGGAAAAAGCATGTAAACAAAAATGTTCAGCATCCAATTAATTCACTAATTTATAGAAGGTTTTGGGAGTAAAGGATGCCTTAGAAATAATTGATGCAACCTGAGAATTACAGTACAAAAATAGCATTACAGGACTACTAGATATGAAACAATGCCCCTTGCTGACCCCATGTTACCCAATAAGAAACACCTTGTAGTGTAATTACCCACTTTTGGGACCAATTGTGAGAATGTCCTTAGCCCTACTGCTGCAGCTGCCCATCACCTCTATCCTGGCCTGGTGCAACCCCTTACATTTGCACACTCTGATCTTCCGCTGTCATTCATGCAGCACCCTAATCCCTGTGAGCCACACTCGTATGCTGATCTCCTGCCTCCGGTGTTGGCTCCACCACTACATCCTCTGTGGATGCTGTGTATCCCCCGTAAGTGTTGTACAGCAGTCTTCTGCTTTTATCTACGGTTGAGCTACTTATGTTCAGCAGTACACATGGCTGCTATTATTGTTAACTGGCACCCCTGACATAGCGGATGATTTATATTTTGGTGTACGGAGGTTTGGCGGTCAGGGCAACAGAGTCACCTTGACTGCACCACTGCCAGTCAAATTTAGAAATGACCGCCAAGCTGGCGGTCATTTCTTAAAGCTTTGCTAGGAACTGCCGTCATGGCAGTTCCCGTCAATACTTTTTGCAGTTTGGTGCAGGGCTTTGTTAACATGACGGAACCTTGCACCAAACTGTTTATTTTTTATTTTCAAACAGAAAATCCTGCTTTCAGGATTTTCTTTTTGAAAATAAAAAAAGATAATGCCCTCTCACCATGGGAGTCATGGCCCATGGGGGCATTTTGTTATTTTACTGCATCTTACTGCCAGGGTCTGCCTGGTGGCGACGGACAAAAACAGCTATATGTTTGCGTATCCTAATGGCTGGAAATATAGTCAAATCTCCGACAGCCCTTAGTACGTTGGAGACGTTTGGCCACAGCGGAGATGAAGTAGTCTCCGTCACAGACAAACAATGGTCTGTCCGCCCAACTGAAAGTCCGGCAGACTGACCACTATGTTGGTGGGGAGGGAACATCATTGCCCTTGTCCTCTCCACTGACATCTAAATCAGGCCCATAGTCTTTAATCTCACCAAGGGGGAATACACCATTGAGAACACAGTTTATAAATATTTTCCTAAATTTGCATACAAATGAAGGATCAGATCCAATATCAAAAACATAATGTCATTCAACTTATTTCTTCTGAGAGTGTGGGTTAGGTGCTAGAAAACAGAATCTACAGATATAGTCAATCTTGATCAGACATAACATGATAATTGAATCTGTTTTTGGTTGTAAGCAATACAATGCGATTTCCACCAAAAGCATACTTAAGCAAAGCAGTCTTTTGAAACCTAAAAATCCCTACTCTGTTTTTCTAATCAGTTGTTGGCAAGCTGCCATCCATACATCGATTTTGCCATATGCAAATACTATGTGCAAGCACAATGACAGCTTTATGCATGCCACTGGTTGAGCCCGTAACACCACCAGCATTACTATTGACCCAGAAAACAATGACTGGCAAAGCCAATGGTGCTGACTTTTAGACTTTGCCAATGCAGACCTACAGGCTTTGCCAATGTTTTTTGAAGATGGTGTGCAGAATTTACAAAAAAAATATGACGATGCATAAGCAAACAACAACAGCAGCCCAGTGTTACCACACAGGCATCATGACATGTTTCAATTTACTGTTCCTAGAAGGTAGATGCCAATTTTGGAGGAGTAAGTTAAAAAATATAAAAAGTCTGCTATTGCAGCCAGAAATTGCAACCAATGGGCCCTTGAAAGAAGAATTTGAAAACAAAGAAAGTTCTGCAATACAAAGTTAACTACAGCTTTTTCACTGCTCAGCTGAACATGTTTTATTGCTAAAACCTTGCTTGATAAATTTGCCTGATGGCTCTGCCTGGATGAGGTAGAAACATAAAATCTTAGACAGAACACACCAAGGGAGAGTGCAGGGTCCATTTGGACTAGCAGAGAGGCTTCCAGTCGTAGTGACAGAGTTCTAACTGATGTGCACAGGGCAACACCTTTCACAAGTTATTATGGGCACCACAACTTGGCCTCCTCCTCCGTGAAGCATGTAGCTACTTCTGAAGGTACATCTCCAAACCTCCATGTCCCAGTATCCAAGTCAGCACCATGGCCAAATGATTACCATAGAAAAGAAAGGGACCCCTAGGCCTGCACTGTGTCCTCTTGCTTAGTTGGAGGCTGGAACTTTTATAAAGCACATACTGTTCTCTGGGTTGACTTCACCCCTTAACTGTTGAGGTTTTTCCACCCTAGTGCTGATCCCTTTTTTGGCAGTTTCGGGTACTTTGCACTTTAGCCTCCATACATTGTCTTCCACATAAGGTATCCTTGCCAAATTAGCATCTTTTTCCCCCACATCATGGGGCTTCTAAGGGTTTGCGGTTTATCCTGAAGGGGACAGAAAAAATAGCCAAAATATAGCTACTTTTTTGGAGGAAAAATTCTCAACAAAAAGGTGTCTGTTTTTTCCCCTAAAAATTATATCAATGAAATGCTTGCTCTGCCAAAATCATCATCTTTCCAGGTTTCACGAAAATGCACAGCTGTATCAACAATACATTTCTTTAACACAGTTTTGTACTTTTTCTAAGAGATTGCCTAATTTTCAACTTCCAGTTTGTGGTGGGAACATGTGTGAAGCCCATGGGCGATGCGGGACAGCTATAAGTTTCCGAAGGGTAGATAAAATTCGGAATTGAGCAAGGGGTCATTTGCGTAGACCGCTTTGAAGTTTTCCCAAAGAAAAGAACTGTTGAAATAACTTCTTGTCACAATGGCTGATTTACAAAAGCAACATACTATTACGTCCACCAGACTCTTCTGCTCGTGGAAATATATAGGGCTTGTAAGTTCTCCAAGAACTCGAGTTACACAGAGCCAACAACTGAGCTGCACTTTGCAACGGTTTTCCATTATGTACTAAGTATAGAACAATTTATATAGTAAAATATAGAGAGTGAAAAATTGATATGAAGGAAACCTATGTATTTCTGTAATATACATCAGATACCGAGTTTAGGAGCAGTGGTTATCTGTACACCTCTGAATTTATGGGAAGCCATACTAGCATGTGATTCAGAGGGCATTTTGCTAAAAATGTTCTTTCTAGCATAGTGGCTTACATTGGGAAGGCACACATTCAGAGAAATGTAATTGGTAATAACAAATGTTTTACTATTCTGTGTTCCCACATGCCTCCTGATAATTTTCAATGCAATAGGTCTTACAATTACGAGATTTTAAGATACTGGCATTGTAAATGATAATGCCTTTTATTTATGTGTTTCTCAAAGCAATACATATCTAAAAGGCATTGTCATTTCTAATGCTAATAGCTCAAACTCCTGCAAATGCGAGACCACTTTAATGGTGGCCGCACCCCTGCTCGCCGTATTCAGGTTACAGTGAGCAGCGTCTGAATAAAGGGGCGTGACCTACATTAAAGTGAAAGAGCGTTTGGGGCGCTTTACACAAAGTGTAAACATAAAGAAAAAGAAAGCTTTTGCAGTGCAGCTGCTAAAGCGAAAGCGGTCACGCTGTAAATTAAATAAATAAATAAGCTTGGCAGCTATAGTTAAAGCAGACCACGCTAGAAATGAAAACAATACATGACTAATAACAATATAAAAGGTGGCGGCGGCGTGCTGTGACATCGTGGGTGGAATAGGGAAGATCATTAAAAAAAAATAATGCTCACCGACTAGATAAAGCAAACCGTGTAACACCACAAGTAAAAAGTCCAGTCGTTATGGGAGGTTACAGATACAGACAAGGCGGTACCAAGGAGGGGCTACTAATCCTATTCACGAATGAAAAGCAATGATTTCTAAAGGACAGTGACAGGAGACAATTGAAAGGATGGGCGGGAAATGGGTGGAGCTCCTATGCCATACCTCAATACAGCATGCCTCGCAGAGCAGCGCATGCGCTTCCCAGGGTCGACCTAAAAATGATACCTCATTTGTGTGACTGGGCCAAGAACCTGCAAGAAATTAGACTCCAAAAGTCAAACTGGAGACATCAGTGCGTTGTTTACACTGAGTAGCTACAGATTTTGAGCCCTAGATCAGCTGCCACCCAGCTAAACCTACGATACCAAAACATTTCTGAAAACTAGATACTGGAGGGTGTCCAGGGTGGTGCCATGTGTGGGACTAATTAGGGTGTTTTTTACCCAGAAGCCCAAGCAATCCTGAAACTGTGCCTAAAAACACATTTTCCTCACATTTCTGTGATATCAAGTTCTGGAATCTGTGGGAGCCATAAATTCCCTATGAGCCAGCGTTGCCTTAAGTCTTCAGATAAAAATGGTCCTTGACTTGTGTGTGGGGGCCTAGTGCCCGAGACAGGAAAAAGCACAAAACCCAGCAGGAACAGAATACATTTTTCCACCCAAAAACCGACCTTTTTTTGTTGTTGCAATAATCGTGCCTGCAGAATTTTGGCCCTAGCTCAGCTGAGAGCTAGACACCCGGAGGAATCTAAGGTGGTGAGACTTGTGTAGCTCTCACCAGGCTTTTTTTTTTTTACTCAGAAGCCCTTGCAAAGCTCGAACTTTGTATAAAAAAGCAGGTTTCCTCACATTTCTGTGTTGAAAAGCTCTGGAATCTGTAGAAAACCACACAGGCCTCATGCCTGCAACAGGAATAGGTCCAAAACTCAAATGCAAAAACGTCCGGCGGAATGTATTGGGCCTTCTACTTGCTGGCTGAGTCAGAGGTTGGTCAAGTCCTCGAGGAGGTTAGTTCATGTTGGGTTGTGTGTCGCAGAGTAGGGTGAAGGTGTTGAAGTCAGGGATTTTCTTTTGAGGGGAGAGATGAAGTCCGCTATGGTGCTGCTGAAGTTGACTCATGGTCCAAGAGCGCTGTAGATGAGGGTGTCCCTCAGGGTGTAGTTGGTGGCGATGAGGAGTTTGGAGATCATGTGTTCCATGTTGCTGGTGGTGTTTTCTAAGGTTCCAGTATTAAGTATATCGTTTGGACAACCACAAGGGGAACAGCTCACAGTAACCCACTTCCAGCAACAAAACATCTACTCTGCTGCAGTTCTCCTCCTAATGCTGGGGACAAGCCTGGACTCCTGGATGAACTCCTGAAGCTTTCACATGTGGAGACATTATCAGCTGAGCAGTTGGGTTGCTATTGCAAGAAGAGAAGTAGTCCAGAGCCTCGACTGCCTACACAATGCATAGTTTTTTTAAACCTTTATTTTTGCATTTTTTATATATATATTGCTACACAACATAGAGTGCATGATGATTGGTGCTATTGCCACAACCAAAGAATGCAGGCACACAACTATCCAACCAGCATATCAAAATAATCTTTCTTGCTGTCAGGTCATAATGTAAATCATAACAATATGGATCCAAACAGATGCACATAACAGGAGCAGTTCACACACACAGGGTGAGGTTCAATGTCCCTCAATGGTTAGTTTAGTACAGAAACATTGTTTAAGATGTCTCAAAGAACTGTGATTGCCCAGAAAGCATGAAGTCTGTAGCCCAGCTGGCCTACAGAGTAAAGACTAGGGTCAATTAACTATAAAGAGGACTTTTCTTCAAGGGAATTTAGTCACAACCTTCTCAATACCTTTAGAGACTCACTTATCATCCTTATGTCCAGCCCCATAGAGAAGTGAATGTCCACGTCCACACTCTGGGTTCCATTGCAGCGGATCCCTACCGTAAGGTTTAGTGCAACCTACCCGTAGAATAGTACTTGCTTTCTCTGCCAGCCTGCTTCACATTCCAAATCTCTTGCACGGTCTACAATGAAGTCACCTCAAGGACCCCATTTTACATGGCTTCCAAGATTACGATCTCCAATGGGTCATGCAACTCCATCACCCAGCTTGAAACCAGTGCAGGCAGTAGAAGACTAGCGACATGGCCTTCTCCTGCAATGTACGAGGGTTTGAAACTCCATCCTGGTCCATATCCTGTAGGCTCTATCCCTACTCTACTTCTGAAAAGTGAAGATCCATCTCTTTAAACAACACTGCATCATTTTATGACAGCACTTCCCCTGGGGAAATCTGCCCTCCACCCGTGTCCTCCTCTAAGCTGTTGTTGTTGCTCCTCACTTTCATCTTTTCATGTGTCGAAAAATGTATTCATGCAAGACTTGTACTTTCCATCTCTGCCTTGTGCCCACCCTTTTTCTTTTGAACTCCCTCTTTCCTGTGCTGCAATTATCTGATGTAAACACCTCCTCTTGTACAAAGCATTGTGACTTTCTAGCTATTACTGTACAATGCAAATCCACCTATACAGCCTTTTCTGATGAGAGCTGTAATATTTTAGATGTTTTCTGCAAAAAATCAATACAATTCCCTTTTTAACCCAACCAGAGAACTCCCAAATACAGGCTGCCCTCCTTCATACATTCTCTGACATGTTTTGATTTGGCTTTCCAACCTGAGCCAACCAAACTTCTGCCTTTTAAGTTTGTCTCCAATCCTGGAATATATCTTTCCTTTGTCCCTCACCTTTGGTGGGCTTAAAGAGGAGAAAGTTCAGATCAGATCAGTTTGGATTTTTGTTTACCTCTATACAAGGTCCTACTACACAAATCATGAAGCACCAATAATGTTTCTTTTTATCAGCAGAAGTTCTAGATTGGGACTTCTAGCAACACACACTTGTCTGCACTCTGTGTCCTTTGAGACCGGCTCCTATTCTAGGCCTTGGAAGTGTTGCTGGTTCATACTCCCAATCGGGGCGTCGTCCTTTTCCCTTAGAAAGGTTGTTTATTATCAGCTCGCTTTATTGGACCAATCCTTGCCCAGAATTACACTGAGGTTTTTAACTTTGATGTATATGTAATATGGGTTCATGCAAACTATTAGTTGCCCTGATGATGATCCCACATTGACAGAGGATCGAAATGTAGTCGACTGAATCATTCTGTCCCGCTTGTCTAGGTTTAATTGGTTCCTTAGCTGCAGAAGTGATGTTGGAATATTAAGTATGACACTGTTATGTTATGTAATTTCTTTTGGCACAAATTTGTTGCACGTCTTAAAAAAGCCCGCTGATGCCATACCCACACAAATAAGGGGAGTTGTTACCCTTCAAACTTGTTTTTATCTTCTGTTTGAATATATTACTGATTGAGTACTACTTTTACTGGACATTAATTGTATACCCAGAGTATGACTTATTTTGTATAGCACTTAGGGACCGCTGTTCTGTATAACCTCTGACTACCCTTGGTCCTTAGGCATCTGAGGGTTTCCCTTGTTGTGTTTGAACTACTCCGTCATTGAAGCAACACAAATGTAACAAGATAAACACGGATTTTTAAGGCCTCTATTGATTGCTCAGGCTTTTCCAACCCAGCAAAAATCAGATTGCGACCCAACAGCTGCTCGCGTCCCACAGTTTGGGAAACAGTAGCCTAGAGGAACAGTATCTTTTGCTCCTATGTGCACAGTGTCACAGGTGGACACTGACAATCACCATGTTACTATGAAATTTACACACCACACATCTTTAAAACAGAGGTTCCACTGTTCCAAAGATGAGAATATGCAAGTGACTCCAGAAATGGAAGACCGTGGGAGGCTTTTCCCCCTCACGGGTACAGGAACAGGCTGTGCTCTTGGAGTGCATTTGCACTGCCACCTCCACCAATTATGTCTTTGCTTGAGAGGAAGAGGATGCACCCCTCTTGCTACGATTGGGCTTTGCTGATGAACAGAACAAAGAAAGGTGGAGCACAACTTAAGAACTCACAGAGGTTCTCTGGTGTGATAAACTCCACCTCGCAATAGCATGGTTCATTTAATTAGTTTAAAGAGTTCCAACCTGCTAGAAATCTTTCTGCGGTATTACAATGTTGTGCCCCCTGCTGTCACCCGATAACCTGGCAAGCATCAAACACAATATGGCAACAGTGGAACAAGCAGATACATAATGGCTAAAGCTCAAACTAAAGTTTGGAACGAGACAGAAAAGCACATGCAACAGCAGAGAGCCGGTAACTGCATGTATGGACCTACATGTATAGATTATACAAGAGATTAGTACAGAGTTGCAATGCATTGACAAGTCACTTTTAGGTGCTCAGTAAGATGCATTAAACGGAACAACAGTGAAAAGGGAGTGTATCACAGACAGAGTATGTACATTTCCCAGATCTAGTGATAAGAAACTATGTTAAATTTGAAAAACAAAAATTTCAGAACCCAAAGTAAATTTATTAAAGGATAAGTAAGACCAGAGAATAGTAGACTACTTACTGGTTGTCTGCTCTGAAGACTCACACCTTGGAGTTTCCCATCTTCCCGGGCCAACAGCAGTAACTTTCCTTCTGTTCCTATCTCTCGTTCACCTGTGGAAATAGGTGTTACACATCTTATTTTGTTTAATTCAAGAGGCCTTAACCACACACTGTTTTTCTGCCATCTTTAATACCTTATGGTAAATGTGAGGAGTGTTTTGATGAAATCACAAACCTCTCTGAATGACCTTTTAAAAGTTAGCAATGTACTTATCCTTGGATGGGGTGAGAGAAGTTTGCAAACTGACACCCCCGTCCCCCATCTCTAAAGCCACATCGCAATTTCTCAAATTCCAGTTGAAGGCCACTTTATCACGCTACCCATTTGTAAAGAGCAGCACTGTGACTGCCAGCTGCTGCCTCCAGTAGGCTTGGGCCTTGTGCAGTGTATAAATACATACCAGGAATTAGACAAGAAATAATCAATGCTACCCGTTACATGTAGGTCTTGCTTTTTTTTAAATCAAGTATATAACATTTCTGTAAACCTTTCAGGGCTTAATTATTTATTTATTTGAGGGTTTTATATAACACAGACAAGCTCTATACTGTAAAACTTAACAATTTACTAGTGACAAGTGTGTGAGCCCATGGTAGATATTGCTCTCCAGGACTCACAGCGCTCAATCACTTCAAGATCACCAACTATGACACCCTGTCTGAATAAATAATAATAAGCAAGTTTGTAAAGCGCCTGGTTACACTAACTAGTGTGTCCCCGCACTGTGGCACAGCCTCGTCACAAGAGCAATTGTTGGAATCAGTGTCCTGAAGTGCCTATACGCGGACGAGCCAAGTTTTCAGCCTCTTCCGAAAGAGTAGCTCCGATGGTTCATTTTGCAGAAAAAGAGGGAGTGGGTTCCAATGTTTAGAGGCCAAATAGCTAAAAGAGCTAGCTCCCATTCTCGCTCTTTTGGCCCTAGGAATTGTCACCCGACCCCTTCCAGATGATCTCAGATGTCGGGTCGGAATATAAGGCGTAAGAAGATTGTGTAGGTATTTAGGCCCCTTCCCCTGCAGGATATGGTGACTAATACATAGGGCTTTGAAAAGAATTCTCTCCCTGAGTGGTAGCCAATGAAGAGTGGAGAGGGCATTCCTCGAGGAGGATCTCCTGGGCAGCATCAGAACAAGGTGAGCCGCTGCGTTCTGAATGCACTGAAGTCTGTGTAGACATATGTTGCTAAACTCCCAGGTATAAAGCATTACCATAGTCTAGGTGTGAAGTTACCAACGCGTGGACTATGGTTTTCCTAGCTGCTACAGGAAGCACGACTAAGGTCTTCCGCAGCCCTTTCAAGATTCAGAAGCATTTCCCAGCCACCATTCTAGCATGACCCTCAAAGGAGAGCTTCGAGTCAAGCCACATCCCCAAGTTCTTGACCTGTTTGCTAGGGGCGGGCGTAGGGCCCAGTGTCTGTGGCCACCATGCCGAGGACCAGATGGATGGAGCTTTTCCCACCACTAGGTCCTCGGTTTTACTGCCGTTTAATTTTAGACAGTTACTTATCATCCAAGTTAGACAAGTAGAGAAATTGGTGGCTGCATCGTCCGAGGATTGTGACAGTGAGACAACCAGTTGCGTGTCATCAGCGTATGACACGACACTGATACCATACTTTTTGATAACCTCCGCCAATGAGGCGATATTAAGATTAAAGAGAGTGTGACTTAGTATAGAGCCCTGTGGGACCCCTTGGGCCAGTGCAATGCTTTTGGAATAGTGCGGACGTTGAGACACCTGAAAGCTCCGGTCTTGTAAAAAAGACCCCACCCATTCTAGGGCCAATTTATCCAACCCACCTTCCCTAAGACATGGTAGGAGCAGTGGATGGGACACAGTGTCAAAGGCGGCACTGAGGTCTAGGAGGACCAGAGCTGTCTGGCCCTCATCTACCTGTCTACGAATAGTTTCCGTTGACAGGAGCAGTGCCGACTCTGTAGAATACATGGCCCTAAAGAACAAGTTACTTACCTTCGGTAACGATGTATCTGTAAGAAACATTAGTTAGTTAGATTCCTCACCTTAGAAAATCCCCAGGCGTCAGACTGGATTCGGAAGATTTTTCGTCAGTAATACCCCTTGCGCGTCGCTAGGCGTCGTCTGCGGCTCCGCGTCCGTCGTTGGCGTCGTGCGCCGGAATGACGTCGGAGTACTTAGACGCCGCCCTCGCGCGCGGACGTCAGTTCTTGTACATAGCTTTCCGCGCCAGGAACGCAGAGCCATGCAAGAGACCGACACTGGTGCCAAAAAGAAATCTAGGGGCCTGAAAAGGACAACCTTAACCCTAGATGTCAGTTCGCAGAACGGGGAGGATGGGTGGGTCGGTGAGGAATCTAACTAACTAATGTTTCTTACAGATACATCGTTACCGAAGGTAAGTAACTTGTTCATCTGAAAGAAACACGTTAGTTAGATTCCTCACCTTAGAATAGATACCCAAGCAATACCATACCCGGTGGTGGGTCTGCGAACCAAGATCACACCAGAAAGTCCTGGAGGACAGAACGGCCAAAGAAGCCATCCCTCCGGACTTGGCTGTCAAGACAATAATGTCTGGCAAACGTGTGTAGCGAAGCCCACGTCGCCGCCTGACAGATGTCCTGCAAAGGGACACCCCGTCCCAAAGCAGTAGTAGCCGCTGTGGCCCGAGTAGAATGGGCGCGCAGCCCAACAGGAGGGTCCTTTTTTGCCAAGGAGTAACAAATTTTGATGCACAAAACGACCCACCGAGAGATGGTCCGTTTGTGCACAGCTTTCCCCTTCTTAGCACCCACGTATCCAACGAAAAGTTGGTCGTCCACCCGGAACTGCTTTGTGCGGTCCAAATAAAAGGAGAGCGCACGTTTTGGGTCCAGACGGTGGAGCCTCTCTTCCTCTTTGGAAGGATGCGGAGGCGGAAAGAAGGTGGGCAAGGTGACAGACTGCCCAAGATGAAATGGAGTCACCACTTTCGGAAGAAAGGAGGGACGAGGCCGAAGGACAACCTTGTCCGGATGAACAGAGAGAAAAGGAGGCTTCGAAGATAAAGCCTGGAGCTCACTCACCCGTCTAGGCGAGGTGATGGCTACCAGAAAAGCAGTCTTAAGCGTCAGCAGACGAAGAGGACAATGATGAAGAGGCTCAAAGGGAGCACACATTAGAAATGTGAGAACAAGATTCAAGTCCCACTGAGGCATTACAAAAGGGACAGGAGGGAACGTGTGAGTAATGCCTTTTAGAAAGCGCGTAACTACAGGGGACTTGAAAAGAGAAGGCTGATCAGGAAGCCGCAAGAAGGCAGAGATGGCAGCAAGATAACCTTTCAGGGTGCCCAGGGCAGAGCCCTGCCGGGCCAAAGAAAGAAGAAACAGTGGAACCTCAGAAAGAGGGGCGGAAACGGGATCCACAGCCTTTGCTGTGCACCATGCCACAAATTTGTTCCACCGGCAGGCGTATACCGTCTTTGTGGAGGGACGCCTGGCTGCCAGAATGATATCACAGACTTCAGGAGGCAAGTCAAATGGCATCAACTGCCGCCGCTCAATCTCCACGCATGGAGGTGGAGGCTGGACAAGTTCGGGTGGAGGACCGTCCCCTGCTGCTGCGACAGAAGATCCTCCCGAAGGGGCAGACGTATCGGAGGATCGGTCAACATACTGAGTAGCTCGGGATACCAGTACCTTCGTGCCCAATCCGGAGCCACCAAGATGACTTGGGCCCGGTCGTGCCTGATCTTCTTCAGCACTCTGTGCAGAAGTGGTATAGGCGGAAAGGCGTACAACAGACCGCAACTCCACTCGTGACGAAAAGCGTCGCCGAGCGAGTGCCGCCTTGGCAATTCCAACGCGCAGAACTGCTGACATTGCGCGTTCTCTTCAGTGGCGAATAGATCTAACCAAGGCTCTCCCCACTGCTGAAAGAGACCTTGCGCCACTTCGGAGTTCAGACGCCATTCGTGATCCATCATGCACCGGCGGCTGAGTTCGTCTGCTCTGGCGTTCAGAGAGCCCGCCAGATGTTGAACCACTAGGGTGACGCCCTGGTGTTCCAGCCACGTCCAGAGGCGCAGAGCCTCCTGACAAAGGGTCCACGACCCCACCCGCCCTGTTTGTTGCAATACCACATGGCGGTGGTGTTGTCCGTGAACACCTGCACGACACTTCCCCTGACAGAGGGAAGGAAGGCTTTCAGTGCAAGTCGGATCGCTCTCAACTCCAACAGGTTGATGTGGAGACTAGACTCCGCCGGAGACCAGAGGCCTCTGATCTCCGCCTCTCCCATATGGCCACCCCATCCCAGGAGGGACGCATCCGTCACTACGACATGCTCCGGTTGGGGAAGGGAGAGGCTCTTGCCCTTGACCCAATCGCGGTCCGTGAGCCACCACTGCAACTGCTGTGCAGTGCCCTCCGAGATCAAGACATGGTCGGACAGGTTGCCATGATGCTGGGCCCACTGAAACTTCAGGTCCCACTGCAGAGCCCACATGCGCCGCCTGGCGTGATGCACTAGTAGGATGCAGGAGGCCATCAGCCCCAGAAGCCGCAACACTAGCCTGACCGAAACCCAGGATAGAGGCCGAAAGATGGGAATCCGGGCCTGTATATCCCGGACCCGCTGTTCCGGCGGATAGACCCGGAACTGCGCCGAATCGAGAACCGCTCCGATGAAGAGGAGCTTCTGAGAGGGACTCAAGTGTGACTTCGGCACGTTGATGGAAAATCCCAGCAAATGCAGGAGATCTGCCGTAGTCTGGAGGTGGGAGACGACTGTCTGGGGCGAGCCCGCCTTCAACAACCAGTCGTCGAGATAGGGGAAGACTGGAACCCCTGATCTGCGACCACCGCCATCACTTTCGTGAACACCCGAGGGGCACTGGTGAGGCCGAAGGGGAGCACAGTAAACTGAAAGTGCTCTTGGTCCACCGTGAACCGCAGGTAACGCCGGTGGGCCGGCAGGACGGGGATGTGGAAATATGCGTCCTGCAAGTCCAACGCTACCATCCAGTCTCCAGGGTCTAGGGCAGCTAGAACCTGAGCCAAAGTTAACATCTTGAACCTTTCCTTCCGGAGGAAGGCATTGACGTTCCGGACGTCCAAGATAGGGCGTAGGCCTCCTTTGCCCTTCTTGGGAACCAGAAAGTAGTGGGAATAACAACCACGACCTACTTCTGGGCTCGGAACGCGCTCGACGGCCCCCTTGGCCAAGAGGGCCGAAACTTCCTCGTGGAGAAGATTCAAATGATCCCCCCGAGATACGGTGGTGCTGCGGTGGCATGGCTGGAGGGGTCGTCTCGAAGGGGAGGGAGTAGCCCCTTCGGACGATTTGCAGCACCCACCTGTCCGATGTGATGGACCGCCAGTGGAGCAGGTGATGGCGAACTCTGCCGCCCACTGGCGTGGAATGGGCCTGAAAGCTCGGACTAGGAAGGCTTTGAGGCGGATGCTGCCGGGGTGGATGTGGGCTGACCTCGTCGTCCTCCAGAACCGCCTCGGCGGAAACCACGTCCGCGAGCAAGTTGGTTCTGCGGCTGGTGGCTAGGCGTACGTGAGGAGGCACCCCTTCCTTGGCCACGAAAGGGGCGGAAGTTTGCGATCGCGGGGCCGAGAGGCCCAAGGACTTGGCCGTAGCCCGGGAGTCCTTAAAGCGATTCAGCGCACTGTCCGCTTTCTCGCCAAAAAGGCGAGTGCCATCGAAGGGCATGTCCATGAGAGTGCTCTGGACATCGCCCGAAAATGACGTGGACCGCAGCCAGGCGTGACGTCTAAGCGCCACTGTGGTAGAAATTGCCCTACCCAGCGAGTCCGTAGTGTCAAGCCCACATCGGATAGCATGTCGCGCTGCATCCCTCCCATCGAGCCTGGGTAAGTCGTGTCCGGACCTCCTCCGGACACAGGGGCAGCACGTCCTCCACCGCATCCCACTGAGAGTGGGAATAACGGTCCAAGAGACAGGCGGTGTTCAAAGACCGCAGGCCCAAACTAAGGGAGGAGAACAGCTTCTTGCCAAACTGTTCCAGTCTCTTGGAATCCCGGTCCGGCGGAGCGGTCGGGAAGGAGGATTGGGAGGTAGAGGTCTGGAAAACCAGGCTCTCGGGGGTAGGGTGTTGGGACAGAAAACTGGGGTCGCCCGGAGCAGGGCGGTGGCGCCTGGCGATGTTCCTGTCCACAGGAGGAACTGTGGAGGGCTTGGACCAGGTGCCCTGCAGAACGTAAATGAGGGCCTCATTGAATTGCAGCAGAGGCTCAGTGGAGCTTGCTGCAGACTGAAGCACCTCAGGGAGGACGTTAGTCCTCACAGCCACGGCAGGTAGCTCGAGCCCAAGGGCTGCGGCCGCCTTGCGCAGCACCACAGAGAAAGCAGCACCCTCCTCCGATGCCACAGTCGGAGGAGAGATGAATCCAGTGTCCGGAGAGGTATCCAGACCACTGGCCTCCCCCAGTTCATCTGCCCAGTCCTGTGACATTTGAGCCTGAGCGGCCATAGGATCCTCGGATCCCTCCCAGTTGTCCCCATCATCCGATTCCTGGTATACAGGAGGAAGGATCGGAGCCGGGCGATAGACAAAATGCGTCTCCAGCGGCGCCGAACGCGGCGTCCATCGACGCCGTATCGGCGCCGGGCCCGGAGCGGGGCTGAACTGGGGCTCGACGTCGAGCGGAGTCGGCGTCGGAGGTGGTACCGGTGTCGACGCCGGCAGAGGAGGCGTGACGAGGTCGACCGGCGTCGGCGGGGACTCGGGAACGGGTCCCTCGGGCGCTTGCGGCGTCGAGGCCGGAGCAGTCAACGGCGCCGGAGCCGCCGGCAGGCAAGGTAGCCCAGTCGGGTCCGCGGGGCGCGAAGGCGCGCCAGCGGGCGTCGACGGCGGAGCCAGGTTCCTCATGGCCGAGAGGAAGGCACTGACCTCCGCCGGCGTCGCGTCAGTCCCAGGGACCGGAGGGTATGGGGACTTGCGCGGCGCCTGCGGCTCCGACCGGCGAGGGGAGTCCGAAGAGCGATGCCGTCTCTTGGACTTCTTAGAGTGTTTGGACTTACCCGACGACTCGGAGCCCGACGACCGATGATGGCGTCGGCTGCGGCTCCGAGACCGATCCTTGGACCTCCTCCTGGACCGGGTTCGCGCAGGGCGCGGAGCAGAGTGGCGAAGCTCAAGAAGCTCCCGCCTAGCCTTCGAAGTCAACGCCTGGCAATCGGGACACGACTCCGCGTCGTGGTCGGGGCCTAGGCAGTAGAGGCACCGGCGGTGGTGATCGGTCACCGACATCAGTCGATGGCAATCATCGCAAGCCTTGAATCCAGGCATCCTACTGGCACCAGATGTCGATTGACAAGGATCAAAAAGGTTTAGTCAAAAAAGACTAACAGGAGTAGCTCTCCCGGATCGGCGCTTACTGGCGCGGAAAAAAGAAGAACTGACGTCAGCGCGCGAGGGCGGCGTCTAAGTACTCCGACGACGTCATTCCGGCGCATGACGCCAACGACGGACGCGGAGCCGCAGACGACGCCTAGCGACGCGCAAGGGGTATTGCTGACGAAAAATCTTCCGGATCCAGTCTGACGCCTGGGGATATTCGAAGGTGAGGAATCTAACTAACGTGTTTCTTTCAGATACCAGATTGCGTAGGGTGCAGCCAGCTGTGTCGGTTTATGTGGGCAGTTAGTTGCATAATGACCACTTTTTCCGCTATTTGAGGAAAATAGGGCAGGATTGAGACCGGTCTGAAATTCTCCAACTGACTCGAACTCACCCCCGGTTTCTACTTTTAAAACCCCCAAACTCCCACTCCAAAGTCTTCCTATGTCCTAAATTCCAGCTGCGGCCCCGTGCATGTAAGAGCGGTGGGGCTGGATCAGGGGGATTTCCACAGAAGACAGCAAGGTAAAATTAATTATTTAATTTTCACTTGTAAAATCCCCCTCCCTCCCCAAACTCCCCCCCGCTCTTGCCTGCACGGGCCGCAGCTGCTAAATTTATGACAATGCATTTAATGACAGTTGTGGTCTTTGAGCCCATGCTACCAGCTAATTTAAAGGCACACATGAGCTTATGTTATGCTCTTCTGAAGTGGAAATGGAAGAGTACAGGCCCTCAATCTCAAGGTTAATTGAGAACAAACTGTCTCTTCTGTTCTACTCAATCTTCCCACCCATAACGGGTGTAAATTAAGAATGTGAGTTATGGGTTTGGGAGTGCACTCCTGTGTAAACAATTTTATCCTGCTTGTCAAATGACTTCTTTTATAATGCTGGTGCAGCAGCGAGACACACGCTGTCAGTTTGTGTGTAAGCGTCATTATGGATAAATGGTACTCCATTCTAAACACATGTTCTCTGGACCTCATATTACTGATTATTGAGGAGTTATCAAAAACTATAAATGACATTGAGGAAGAAATCAACAGCCTTAAGAGTGAAATTGAAACAAGAATGGACACTCAACAGTGGCAAAACATTTTGGAAGATCTAAATCAAAAATTGGATAAGTATGGCAAAGAACTTCAGGAGGGAAAACTACGAACATATAAAAAAAACAACAGACTATAAACTAAACGAAGTATACACATGGGCAGAGATATACTCCCGTAGAAGTTTTGACCACAAAAAGACCACAACATCGTCAGAAGAAAGTGTTGCTTCAGATAAGGATACATCAGCAAACAGAGTACTGGTTCAGCCCAATGCTATGCAACTATCAAAGACAGGACCTTCCACGGAGCCTGGCACATCTGAATCGATTTCAACAGCGGTATCCTTTTTGTCACAGGTCCCAGACCAGGGACAACCACCTGCCACACTGAGTCAAGGAGTAACGGACCACTCAGGAAAACCCGGCGAGGACAAGGAAAGAGGCGGCAAAGCACTCCGCAGTGGGAGGAACGTCAAGTCAGGTCAAGTCAAAGAAGGTTTTATTCGATTGATTGGACAAACAATCATAAAAGCACAAAATTACAATATACATACAAACAATTCTTACATTAAGAAAGAAATTCACATGAGTGATACATTAATAATTTCATTGATTATGTTAAAAACTGTATTAAACTTACAAAAAGCCCTCATCTCATTAAAAACAATTAAGTGTGCATGTATTTTCAAGAAAATTGTTATCCTAAAAACACTATGCTCATTATCTAAACATTGTAAAGCCAAAAGGGCAGGACGACATTGGCGTAGCCTAACTGTTTCAAGATAGGTACTAAGAGCAGGCTCTTTGCAGCAGAATAAAACCTACAAAAAAAGAATGACATGAAAATGGATTGTGGGGAGGTATTATCACAGGGGCATCGCTGGAGGTCTTGAGACCAATCATTCATTATGGGAAAAGTAACTAGTCTATGGAAGACCCCCAGTCTGAAACGAGTTAATACAAATGTATCATAGACACCAGGTACAAAAATTAAATAGGTTTGAATATTAAAAGTAGTTAAGACCAACTGATTACGCAGGACTGTGGGTTTTAAAATCTTAGATGACATTCTAATGGTATCCAGGAACAGGATTTCTTAATTCCTTCCTTGTTGTTGCCCTAATGGTAGTAGGATTTGTAAAATACTCTAAATGGCCAAGATCTTTTAAAAAGTTATAAACCTATCTTAGCCATAGTATCCTCATGAAACCTTCCAGATTCAAAATATCTGAAAGGATATCTCTGTTCAGTTTGGCCTCTTCTTTAGTCCAGAGCCTGTGCCATAATAGCACAGGCTCAAGCTTAATTACATCAGAGATAAAGGAGAGTCCTAACTCTGCGTGACAAATGCATGCTGAGATACCACTCGGGACAGAAAGAATGCATCTTAGGAAGGAGTTCTCTACTCTCTGAATTGGAAGCAGATCAGCAAACCCCCAGACCCCACTCCCGTAAACTGCCGCTGAAATGCACTTAGCCTTGTAAATTTTGATGAGCTCCTCTGGGGTTTTTTTGCCTAGTTTTCTGGCAAAAACGGTAAGAGCAGATGTAGGGTGTAGGAGTACCAGTTTCTTTGCTGAAACTGCTTGTATCCAAGTATCGTTGTGGGCAAAAAGAATGCCCAAGTATGAGAATTTCTTTGTAACCCTAGTCTTTTGTCTAGCCACATACATATCCTTTTGTTTCTTTATGCCATTACCAAAACGCATGATAAAAGTTTTGGATGAGTTTACCCTTAAACTTAGGTCTTTCATAAAAAGGGAAAAACTGTCCAAAACTCTCTGTAGGCCTACTTGTGTGCGAGAAATCAACACCGCGTTGTCTGCATACAAGTATGCAGGGACAGGGCGACCAGCTACTAGGGGGAAGTCTTGGTTGTCTTTAAGGAGAACCTCCCCCAGTCCATTTATATACAAGCTAAAAAGGAACGGGGCCAGGACACAACCCTGCCCAACTCCGCTCCTAATCGGAAAAGCAGCTGAGCGCTCACCCTTCAGACCACGGCGCACGTGTGCCTTGGCATCACTATAAAAAACATTTAAGAAAATAAATAATATTTACATCAACCCCCATATCTTCTAATATTGACCATAGTTTAATGTGGATCACACAGTCAAATGCATCTGTGAGGTCCACAAATGCTAAAAACAGGTTCCCTTTCTTAGCCCTAGTGTACTTCCCCACCAAGAGTGACAAATTTAGGCCCTGCTCTACGATCCCCACGCTTGTCCGGAAGCCATATTGTAGATCGGACAGGACAGAGTTCTCATCAGCCCAATCCTGAAGGCGGTCCAATACAATTCTACCCACTACCTTCGTTATGGCGTCCAGCAGGAAAATTGGCCTATAGCATCCTGGGTCTCGTCTGTCCCCCTTCTTAAAAATGGGCACGATAGTAGACTTTACCCAAGTGGGTAAAAAAATCAGTGCTACAACTGGCGTTAAGCATCTGTACCAGTAGGAGCCCCCATAAAGGAATATTTGATTTGAACAGGTCTACAGGGACCCCGTCCGGTCCAGGCGCCTTGCCACCTTGACTTGCATGTAGGGCCCGCTCCACTTCCTCTAAGGTGAACACTAGTTCTTTATAGTTTAAAAGATAATTTAAGCCATGAGCCCCCTGAACTTGGATATCCATTGTATCGGAATTTCCCTCGCCCTTGTATACTTGAGCAAAGTATTTGATCCACTGTTCCTCAGTTATGGCTATCTTGATAGACGGGCCAACCTCCTTAGTTAAAAATGGTGCCCTAATTGCCTTCCAGAATGCCACACTGTCTCTAGCTACTGAGGCCGAATGTAATGCCTCCCATGCCTCCTTCTTCAATGTGACTTTTCTATACCTTATTGCTTGTTTATATGCCCCTCTAGCCAAACTTACTTCCAGCATATTCCTCTGGATTTTATGCAGCTCTTTTTTTAACTGAGAATATGCTTGGGTACACCTCGAGTCAAAACACCCATTCTGGGATCCGTTGTTCTTTTTATGCCTAATAAGAGACTCTCTTATTACGGTGGTTATTACCATAAAGGAAGCTAAAATGTTATCAGGGGCAGCTGTTTCATTTAGGCATATCTCTATGTGTGTTTTACATCTATCCACCACGATTTTAATCAGCGCAGCCTGATCTACCATAGCCCAACGGAGGGAGTACCCGTTAATACTCCCTTTTTTTAAAAAAAAGATTTTTTTTTATTTCAGCTTGGAAACAAAAACATAACACATAACTTTTTTTTTTTGTTTGACATTAACTTTGACATCTGTTACATCTATTACAGCCATCATTTCCTATATGTCATCTAGACATACCTAACCACACTCAGAATAAAACGAGCCCATGGATCTCACTGCCACACGAAAAAACCATACAATTACTACAAATAATACAGATAATAACAGTAGTAGACATAAGAACTGGCTTACCACAGCCCAATTGTTATAGCATTTAGCTTTCCATCCATTGTGTAAATGGGGCCCATATTTGTGTGCCCCTTTCCCGTCTTCTCCTGCCCCCCCTCATAAACACAGCTAACTCCAAATTATGGAGGGCTAAGATCCTTGCTCTCCAGTTCGCGAAAGTTGGGGCGGCAGGGCTTATCCATTCCGATGTAATACATAGTCTTATTTGCGACATTGCGATGAATATTAAAGCAGTAATGTGACTCGCTCTATCCATTGATTTATCAGTCTCACACCCCAATATCACCAATTCTGCTGACAAAACCAAGGGAATTTTAAGACTTGTATTAATTAATGTTTGTACATCTTGGAGAAACCGGGCCAGTTTGGGGCAAGTGAAGAACATGTGGACATCATTAGCTGCTATTAAACCACATCTAGGGCAGATGTGGCCCGCCCTGCCTCCCCATTTACATATTTTGGCTGGGGTATAATAAAGATCGTATAGGGCCATATAACTTTGTGAGCGAAAGCTCCCCGAAATTAAAACTTTGCTAGAAAGTTCTAAAGCTTGGACAATATCAATATCAGGCTTACAGAGCTTGGCTTCCCATTTAGTTTTGTATATCAATATATCGTCAGGTAGAGCTGACATTAGATTTCTATAAATTGGCCCAATTCGTGAATTTTTCAAAATTAAATCCATAAGTGTAATCCTACAAAATAAAGTTGGGGTGTTGTGCAGAAGTTTACCAAGATAGCTTCGAACCTGTAGATATTTAAAGAATTCGTGAGATCTAATGTAAACTTGTCTTTTAAAAAAGAAAAGGTAGCCATACTTCCCTCATAAGCCAGATCCCCTACTGTCTTGATACCTTGTGCCCGCCACCGTATTGTAACGTTGTCTTGGAAAATACAGGGAAGCAATCTGGCTGCTGACAAGGAGGTATAGAAATTAATACTAGAAATTAACCATCTGCGCCGAACCTTCCTCCATACTGAATACATAGAGATAATAACTTTGAATTTGTTTTTTTTGTAGTAACTAGGTTCAAGGACTGACATTAATATCCCCTTGGCAGCCTGTCCACGACTTATCTCAAAGATAGATGGTGCACGGCATGGTGGAAGATTTGCTCTGTCCCCAAACAGTGGAACAGCAAAGTGTTGAATCAGCGCTGTCCAACTATATAGCAGCAGGTTGGGAACCGACCGCCCGCCCCTTTCCAATGGTAGCTGCATCCATTTTGCTGCCCTGCGCGGCTAACGATAGCCCCATAAAAACCTACTGCAGCATCTCTCTGCACGGGCAAGGCTTGACTGGGCAAATTCCAATGGGATAGTCCTAAATACATATAAAAATGTTGGGAGTATCATCATCTTTAAGACATTACGTCTTCCAAACAAAGATAAATGTAAGTTATCTAATCTGCGTAATGTAAAACTGGCTTTATCTATAATGGGCAGAATGTTCATATCGGGCAGTCTATCAATCGCAGCTGTTATTTCTATCCCTAAGTAGCGTGCACTTTGAACCACCGGCGCATTAGAAGGGCCCATCGCAGCTGTTTGGACCACCTGGGTTTTCTGAGCATTAAGTTTATAGCCAGAGTACTGGCCATAGTGTTTAGCAACCTATTTAATTGCTCAAAATGAAGCGGAGACATCCCTAGTTAACACTATAATATCATCCGCATATGCTAGGACTTTGAATTCGAATGTATTAATCCTAACAGGGGCTATATTCGGGCAAAGTTCAAGTTTGCTCAAAAATGGATCTATATACAGGGCAAACAGCAGGGGCGAGCAGGGGCAACCTTGTCTAGTACCCCTGCTGATTGCAAAAGAGCTTGAAACCTTTCCAGATATAGATAGGGTTGCCCGAGGTGTTATATATAGTGATTGCAAAGCATGAAAAAAGTTAGCACAAACCCCCTTCCAATGCAGAACCCGCCAGAGAAACCGCCAGGCAACCCTGTCAAACGCCTTTTCGGCGTCCAGCAGGATTGCACCGAGGGGGGATCCCGTGGCCTGGGCCCAGTCTAATAGTGCTATAACACGACGGACATGGTCTGCCGTGTCCCTACCTGGGATGAATCCATGTTGGCGAATGGAAACTAATGGTGATATCACTAACGCTAACCTTGTTGCCAAGATTTTTGCAAATACTTTATTGTCAGTGTTAATTAGTGATATCGGGCGAAATGATGCAGGATCAAGCTCTGGCTTATCCTTCTTCTTAAAAAGAATGATGGTTGTGTACCGCCAGGATTCTGGAATCTGGACTAATTGTGCCTCTCTGAGTATCTTCAAAAAATCCAGATGGATCTCGGACCGGAATACTTTATAAAATTCCAAAGGAATTCCGTCCGGGCCTGCAGCCTTACCATTAGCCAATGAATTCAGTGCAATTTCCACCTCATCCCATTCTATGGGTGCCGCCAAAATCATATTCTGTTGGTCTGTTACTCTGAGAGTGTTAAGTTCTGTTAAAAAGGTACTGATATCATAGTCTGCATTTGGGTCCTCATTTTCTTCCGTATAAAGGGATGTGTAGAACTCAGAAAAAACAGATAGGACAGATTCTGGAGTATCTTGGATATTACCATGAGTATCCTGAATCTTGGTAATGCGGTTAGCCATAGCTCGTTGCTGGAGTCGTTTAGCCAGCACCTTGCCCGATTGTTCACCAAACTCGAACACTAATACTCCCAATGGCTATATTTTCTAGCAACTGATCATTATTAGTATTACGTCTAAGAGTTTTGCTAGAGGGTAGTGTAATAACCAGACAAAGGGGAAATGGTCACTAAGTGAGTTCTCTGAGACATGGAAGGAGTGTAAACTATTTGCGCGGTTACTTGATATTAAGACATAATTAATGGTGGAACAAAGTCCCCTACCGTTGAATGTCCAAGGCAAAGGGGCTGGAATTGGGCATAATTCATTTACAAATCCAAAATCAAAACTAAAAATAAGTTAATTTAGATGCTCTCCCAAGGCAGTATGCCTAAAGTGAGATGAGCATGCTCCTTCTCTTAAAGCTCCGCATAAATTGTCCCCAGCATTCTCACATAACATGCAGTTGAAATTCCCTGCCAGTATTAACATTATGTCTTTTGTTTTGCTTTTACCCATTAATCTCAGCGATTGTGACATGTTTTTAAACAACAGTTCCCACTTTTCCAGGGGGAATATTGTTGTAAAAGTTAACCAAAACTATGGAACATGTTGTATCTAGATCCAATCTAACTAGTTGGGAATAATCATCACTGGCAAGCATCATTATATCCTTTATGCTCATGCTACTCGATATATACGTGCATAGACCACCCTTAGCCCTTCCTCTCCGACCATCAACTGCTGGGGTATGGTAGGTCCTATACCCATTCAGATGGATCGCTTCCTTGGACCAAGTCTCCTGGAAACACAGGACCTCAAATTGAAGAATAAAATCCCACCACAGGAGCGTAGTTTGGTGAATAACATATTGTTGTAATAAAGCTCACACGCCAGATGAAGTAAAGAGTCTTTATTCGTGACCATCCGCTCTCAAACTGCCTGGAGCTCACCTGAACATTCTAAGGTGAGCTCCCTCGGATCATACCACTTACTGGTTGGGGAAGGGGTGTTGGGACATACCAACTATACAATGACAATGAGATTATAACACATCTCCCCTTGCAGGGATTACAAACATTGGGAAACACGTGGGTTCACTCAGTGTTTACAACTCTGTCTTTGCTCCATGTCTGTCCGTTGTCCAGACGAACCACACTCTTGCTTGTGCTTTCCACTCTTTGAGGTGCTCCGAATTTGCTCGTTCCCGGTTGCACCCTACCCGGTTTCTTAACACACACTTGGGAGTTGGGTTTTATCTCCACCTCTTTAGCTCCATGTTTCCCATCGTACCAAGCTTTGTACTTCTGTTGATGAGACTCTAGACGTCTCTCCACTCGACCTAGGTCTGGTACAACTCTTTTTCCTCCCCCCAACCACTTTGGGTTCATCTTGGTGCTGGGTTCCCTTCCTCAGAAAAACACAAACGGGGATATTCCTGTTACCCCATTGGGCGTGGTGTGATATGCCCATAAGGCTTCTCTCAACTCTTCCTCCACATTCAACCCATTGGTGGTGGCCAGTTGTATCTGCTCCTTGATCATCCGATTCACCCTCTCCACCAATCCATTGGCTTTTGGACAATAGAGAGCAGTCCTCTCATGTTTTATATTATGTTCTTCCAAAAACTCTCTCATGTTATCAGAGACGAACTGCACTCCATTGTCCGTTACCAAGGTAGCCGGGATGCCTTCATACACAAAGATGTTTTTAGAAACGCAATGAGATTTGAAGTTGTGGTGGACGCTGTGAATTTAAAATTAACCCAATGGGAAGTGTAATCCACAATACAAACATAAACCTTTTCTGTGTCCCCAGTATGTCCATGGGAACCACTATGTCCATAGCAAGTTTAGTCCACGGAGACATGGGTACATTGATAGGGGCCAAGGGAGCACAGTGGATAACTTTGCTCTTGTCACTTCTCGCACAACTGATACACTCCTTTACTGCTCTCTCCACCTCTGAATCCATTCTGGGGAACCAAAATCAACTCCTCACTTTGTTCTTTGTGAGGCTCCTGCCAAATGCCCTTCATGGGCCAGATCTATAACCCTTTTTCTCAGTCCTTCCGGTGGGACAATTTTTTCCCCCCTTTGCAAGCGACCAGCTATGATAGACAGTTCGAATCTGACTTCCCAGAAATCTTTAATTATGTCAGGGACCTCCGATAATTTGTCCGGCCAACCCTTGACAATGAGTTCTTTTAACATACCCATGGCCTTGTCTTCCTCCATGGCCTTGTTCCATTCTGCATCAGTCAGTGAAGGGAGATGCACCACACAGATGGGTACGTCTAACACTTCCTCACTGTGATTGCCTTTGATTGGTAACCTTGACAAGCAATCTGCAATCACATTTTCTGGCCCCGGTAAGTACTCCATTTTGAAACTAAAGTTTTCCAGCCCTAGCACCCACTTGCTTATCCTAGGGGACATACTTTGTGCTTGTTTGGGCGAAAACATGAATGTAAGTGGTTTGTGGTCTGTGTGAATGGTAAATTTGTTACCCCACAAAAAGAATTTGAAGTGATGTACCGCCCAAAAACATGCTAATGCCTCCCTCTCGATGACCGAGTAATTGCGTTCTGCCTCACACAAGGTACGGGAGGCAAACGCTATCACTCTTTCTTCCCCGTCACCTTTTTGGGACAACATGGCACCCAACCCTTTGTTAGAGGCATCGGTGGTCAAAATGGTTCTCTTTTTGGGCTCAAAAGATCCCAATGCTGGAGATTCCAATATGCACCTTTTTATCACTTCAACCATCCTTCTGTGTTCTTCTTCCCACACAAATGCTGTATTCTTCTTCAGCAGCTCACGTAGGCCCACACATAAATCAGCAAAGTTCCTGACAAATTTGGACATGTACTCCACTAAGCCCAAAAAGGATTTGAGCTCCTCCTTGTTGGTTGGGTGTGGGGCCTCACTGACAGCTTGGATTAAACTATGCTTGGGCCTGAACCCCTCTTTGGTGATGGTGTGCCCCAGGCAGTCAACAGATGTTACCTTTATTCTGCACTTGTCCAGTTGTACTGTTAATCCTGCCTCAGTTAATCTGTGACACACTGCATGAAGGGTGGCATCATGTGCTTCCTCTGTGTCCCCATACATCAGGATGTCATCTTGGAAACCGAGTGTGTTCTTTACCCCACTCAGTACCTGCTGCATTATTTTCTGAAACACTGAGGCTGCTGAGGCGAGACCGAAAGGCATTCTCACAAACATAAACGCCCCAAACGGTGACGTGAATGCCGTCAATGGTCTCGACTCGGGATGCAGCTCTACTTGGTGATAAGCCCTAGACAGATCGATAACTGAAAAATAAGATGCCTTGCCCATGGTGCTTATCATCTCATTTATATTGGGGAGAGGGAATCTCTCCACCCAAATATTTTCATTTAAGGAGCGTAGATCCACACATAGGCGAATACCTTTCCCATTACCCTTGGATGCTAAAACTAAGGGCGCAAGCCATTCAGTGGCCTCAACGGGTTGTATGACCCCTATTTCACAGAGTTTATCTAACTCTTCCTTGAGTGTCTCTCTCAAATGAAAAGGTACTGAACGTGTCTTGTGTACCACGGGTTTGGCTCCAAGTCTGATTTTTATTTTGTGCTGAAACTCAGGTAGTTTACCCAATTTCTCATTGAAAAGTTTGGGAAACCTCATCTGTAGACTCCTTTCATTGCTACCTCTGTCAACCATAATCACTTGATTCTCACCATTTGGATCTAACCTGATCCCTAATTCTCTTTGGTGCTGCCACCCCCGAAGATTGGCACCATGCTCAACAATGTACACACTCCCCTTTGTGGTCCTCCCATTGAAGTCAATGTTGCTGTACAGCATGCCCACCAGGGGTATGGGATCTCTCGTGTACCCTTCAGGTTTGATATCAGGAGTCTCTAACATCTCTCTGGACCCCTCCCAATGACTCTTCAAAATCATGTACATTCACTAACGTGAAGGGGGAACATGAATCCGCATACACTTCTAGAGGTTTGTTATTGAACATCACAATACATTTAGGGTAATTGTGTCTTTCCCCCACCGCCTTGCTCCTCACTTGGAAAACATATTTTGCATGAGATTCCTCACCACCACTAACCACGCTCACCGTGTTATTAAACCCTTCTCTGCACACTCTAGCTAGGTGTCCTCTCCTGTTGCATTTCTTACACAAGACACTTCTGGCAGTGCACATAGGGTTATTGGCAAGATGGTTACTGCTACCACATCTATAACATTTTGCAATATGCCCATCTCTACTAGCTTTTGTGGCTTGAACTTCCTTCGTGTTCCACTTATCAGACATTTTAAAAACTCCTTCACTCTGCTCTTCTACCTGTACTTGTGCCACTACATCTTCTTTAACTTTCATTTTTTTACGCATTTCGCCGTGTGTTCCACAGATTGCGCAATGGCCACAGCATCTTTCAAAGTGGGATTTTTTGCTAACAGTTTTTCCTGAATCCTGCTATTGTTTGTGCACCTAACCAGTTGGTCGCGTATGAGAGAATCATTCAAATCCCCAAACTCACACAACTGCGTTAGTCCCCTTAGCGCTGCAATGTAGTTACTGATCGACTCGCACTTCCCTTGAACTCTGGTGAAAAACTTGTGTCTTTCCAACACAACATTGACCTTATCCCCAAAGTGTGACTCAAGCTTCATCAGTGTCACATCAAAAACATCAATGCCCTCATCATCCTCCAGCTCAGGTTCCGGAAGAGTTTCGTAAACTTTGCGACCATGAACACCCAAATTGTGCAGTAAAATATGCTGTTTCCTCAGGGCTGAAAACCTTTCACCTCCCATGGCAATAAGATATGACTCGAACAGTTTGGCCCAGTCCTTCCAGTGAATATCTGGGTCCCCACAGTCGTTCAAAAAGGATGGGGGTTGACTCATGCCCGGTGTTCCCATGGTGGCTGAGATGACAGAGCCCCAAATACAGATAACGATTGAGCCGGAGGAAATGCGGGGTAAGTGTCCTCCTTCTCACAGGATGCCTGAGGGACCCACACCTGCGCCTGACAGACACTCTCCTACAACTCTGGGTACCAGATCACCTTTACACATTTGCAGGATACAAAGCGTTTTGCCACAGATACTTTGCGCACTCACCCCAGTCTCAATGAAGAACAGGTCGATACTTGGCCTTGGCACTGTCTTCCGCCTGCCTCTAGCACCATTAATCAAAGAAACCGCTGGAAAACGGAATGAACAGCTGACGCGGCTGAAACACCGGCAGCGCTGACAGGAACTGAAGAGGACCGGCCCTCAGCGGCTGGCGCGCCGGCTCCTGAGGGAGGATATTGCTTCACAGGACGTCCGCCCGCTGAGAGACTGAGGACGAGGCTGTCTGCATAGCGCGCTGCTCCTCACGTCGTCACACGAAGAGCTGACTGACGCCCGTCCCTCCACGACCTTTGCCAACGAAGCGATGAAACACAGGTGTCCACCTCAGCACCGCCACCCGCAGCTGCTCTGCAGCGCGCCGCTCCAACCGCCGTCACCTCCAGATCCGTCAGAATAGGGAATCTCCTCAGCGACCCACAGCCTCATACGATTACCAATCCGCTGTAGCCGCTGGACCCGCAGCAAGCCTATCTGACGAAGTGCTCCAGAACAAAAGTGTCTGCCTCCTCACTGACACCAGGAACTGACTGGATCTGCGTAGATCAGGTAAGTGCACTCACTGTAACTAGTCCGTTGTACACCGGGGATTCACAGGACACTGAGAACAGTAACATACACGCCACGTAATCCACAGAGCGGCAAGCACCAGACTTCCTTCACAAAAGTCACACCACAGGGCAGCTGTAACTCCAACTCCACCAAACTTGCCCATGTACTGCACGTTGAAAGATGGCACGATGTCCTTCACAGTGCTTGCCCTCCTAGCGCCGTGCTTCCTGCTAGTGCACTCTTCATTAAATTATTAGTCCTTCTTGAAAGAATGAAACAGAGGGGAGATGGCCACCTGCCCCCTTCGCAGTTCGTCGCCAGTGTTGTAATAAAGCTCACACGCCAGATGAAGTAAAGAGTCTTTATTCGTGACCATCCGCTCTCAAACTGCCTGGAGCTCACCTGAACATTCTAAGGTGAGCTCCCTCGGATCATACCACTTACTGGTTGGGGAAGGGGTGTTGGGACATACCAACTATACAATGACAATGAGATTATAACACATATCCTCAACAGTACTAACCCAACAGCAATTGATGGTTCTCAACAAAGGTATGCATGTCCTTCGTACCCTCAAATCACACTAATACTATGGAAATGGAAGCATCTTTGTTCAGATTCATAAGAACGTTGAGACTCAGGCATTTTTTCACCAATATTGTCAAAGGGGGCAACGAGGTTGACAATCCCACACCAGTACCATTCAAACCTAAGAGCACCTTTATAAGCTGTACATGATTCCAAAAATACACAAGGATCTCACAAACCCACCGTTCTGCCCGATAGCATCCGACAGTGATTCACTATTTGACCCTGTGGGTAACTTTCTGGATTTTTACCTACAAAAGTTTGTTCAAGGTTGGAGATCCTATTTAAGACACCACACAGTTTTTGCTTAAACTACAGCAGTCGGAATTTGAGGAAGGCAACAGTTACATTTTATGTACCATCGACGTAACTTCTCTGTATACGTCCATAGCACATCAAGCCGGTTTGGAAGCAGTTGAGTGGGCGCTATTGCAAATGGAGGATATTGGTATGAACAAGATATTCTTACTACAATTCAGCCTCCACCACAGTTACTTCTTATGGCAAGACACGTTCTACGCCCAACTGACAGGGACTTCAATGGGATTTTCAGGAGCCCCAGCATACGCCAATACCTTTAAGGCACAATTTGAACACCAACATATCATGTCAAATCCATCATGGTGGAACCACATTAAAATGTACTGCAAATACATTGATGATATTTTCATCATTTGTAATGACTCCAAACAAACTCTAGAAGACATGATCCACGAGTTGAACACATTCAACCCATGAATTCAATTCACTCATACGATTGGGATAAATAGCATTCACTTTCTGGATGTATTAGTTACTAAATCACCTGGAAGAACTGGATTGGAAACTCATAAATATTTCAAGCCTACGGATTGCAACAATGTTCTGGCGTTCTCTAGCTTTCATCCCAGAAGCTTAATTAACAATCTACCATACTCTCAATTCACTCGTATTAAATGCATGTGTTCAAATTCCCAAACACGCACAGCAAATATTGAAACATACAAACAGTAATATATTGACAGAGGATATCCAGAGGCTATCTTGAATGACTGTATAGACAGGATAAATCAAAAAGACAGAAGAGATGTACTTCTTCCACAAAGCACACTGATTCAAGACAGAATGGTCTTTGTGTCCAAGTATACGACAAGCTCACAGGCCATCAAGAAGATCATTAACAAGAGGTGGGGACTATTGACTAGCGAACCTGACTTCCACGGGTTATTTCAGCAGGTACCTTTACATGCCTATACCAGCTGAAGAAATCTATGCTTGTTACTGTCGCCTACTAAAATGGACGTTGATCATGTGCATCAGGGTACTAAACCCTGTCATAATTGCATTCACTGTCATAATGTGATTAAAGGGAGTGTGTTAACACACCCCTCTACAGGTTGCAAAATACCACTGAAACACACTAGTGATTGCAATAACTGCAACGTAATTTATTTGATAAAATGTCCGAGTGGAAAGGCCTATGTTGGCAAAACGCAGCATAAAATCAAGACCAGGATAACAGAGCATAAAAGCAAAATACGGACCAACTACACTACCTCGAGCTTGGTGACACATTGGAATGAAACTAGACATACCATGTCTCAATTGAGATTTTTGATAATTGAAAGGGTGCCTATCAGACATGGATGCGACAACAATAAATCATTGCTACAGCAAGAGATTTATTGGATAAAGAAATTAAATACCACGATTCCCAAAGGGCTTAATGATCGTCTGGACATAAGCGGCTTCCTATTATCTATTTTTATCTTACTCAATAGAAGCAAATTAGATAGCATGTGCAATGTTTAAACACAGTTTGATTTATTAGTTTTTTAATTACTTTTTCATCACTTTTCTACTCTTTAAGTTGAAGCACAGTGGTTCGGGTGTACATCACTATAAGCTGCATGTGTTTTATCATCACAGCGACTCTTGTCCATGTTGTTTGTGTTCGTTATTTGGTGCCAGGTAGGATATGTGACAACCTTCTGTACGATTGATTTATACTTGTGGCATGGTACGGAAGATTATCTACCCTTTGAGGTGCATATATCGGATCCCTAAGCGTTTTATTCACGGAGGAGTTTTATCCATGAATAGGAGGGCGTGTAAGAGCTGCAGGTATGCGGCATGGTGCAGCTTACGCATAGTATTGTGGGTATTTAGGTGACGTACGACTTAGTGCGGTTTTTGTACCACTATTTCAGTGGTCTAATCTGTTTGATTCCGCTGGGTTGAAGGTCACAGTTGATCATGCAGCAGTTCGACATGGTGGGGGCAGCAGCCTCCTTTTAGAGTGTGGTCTAGTATTAACCGACATTTGTGATAAGTCCGTCTTTTACCTTCACGTTAGATTGGAATTTAAATCTTCTAATAGGCTGTGAAAGGAATGAGCAGCCGTACAGCCTTGGTGCACCTGTTGATTAGAGGCAGAACAGGAGCCACATATGGAATTGGTTACGCCTTCAAGGGGTTTTTGAACAGTTTGTCACCGAGGGGTTGGATTGTCTTGCATTAACTTTATTGTTGGAAGAATGTTTAATCCTCCAAGATGGCGGCCTTGTTTCTACCAATTTTTCGATTCGTTCAGCAGCAGCCCGTCTTTCATTTTCAGGACTGATTGGTATTTAGAATCCTCGAGGGGACGGAGAAGTACTGTGGCGTTTAAGCAGAATGGAGCAGTTGAGTGATTACGGTGAAGTTATCTGGTAAGAGGCAGGATAGGAGGCATGGATTCGCGAGCGAGTTGTTAAAGTGTGAGTAGGATCAGTTTTTCTTACAGCCTGCGTGGTTATTTTACAGAAAGGTGGATCTACGATTGTGAGAGACCACATCAATAGATTACGGAGAAACACGGCAGTGTGAAGCCTTGCGGCACAGTTCAGGTGAGCATGGCTATATTAGAACAGATCGGTTTGACTCTGTCACACATCTTTCAGTGGGATTATATAGGTTCTTGTATGTTTCTCATTAGGTTTCCAGAGTTTTGCATCATCCTAGGACTCAATACAAGGTACTGTTGAGTTGACTACGCATTTGCATTGACGTGTGGGCCACATGTTAAACACAAGACATTTGGTTCGAGTAGTTGTTTTCTAAACTTGGGTGAGGTGGTGGTTTTTTGTTTTTATCTTTGGAACTATCAAATTGAGTGCACAGCCCAATATCCTGGGAGTAAAGGTACTCACATGGTATTATAGACAGACATTGAACTTTCGGAGAAGTATCCGCACACTGAAATGCATATTTCTTTTATTGTTTTAGATTGGCCCCTGACGAATGGACTGGCAAGTCCCGAAATGCATTGGGCACCATCACAAACAAGCTGTTGATATCTTGAATATTTGTAAACCTTATACGTTCAATGCCATGATGAATTGCTTTATATGATTGCAAAAATGTATTTGCCTCTTGTATAATTTAGATAACTATAACAATGTATAGAACATGTTCATCTTTGTGTTCTCGATTGTGAAGTACATTGAAAACTAAAATTTATGTTTCTATAAAAGATTGTTTCAAACAAGGAAGGTTGCCTTCAGTGAATTGTGTGCAGCGCACCCGGGTACTAGTAATTGGTCTAACACATTGTAAATTAACAACACCAGGATCAAAGAGTTAGTGGCATCGTTCACACATGCATAGCATGGAAGACAGTTTAGGAATTTGGTGGTCATTTGCAATGCTATGGGTACATAAAGTAATGGTTGACCCAGGAATAGTGGTAGATTAAGCAGCCTAGGGGTTTCATGCAGCGGTAGTAGTAGAGTAAGGACCAGGGGGAATGGAGGCGAAGGAAGGTCACAGAGGCACATACACATAGATGTCACAAACAGAGGCAGCGACAGACTAAGGAGTTAGTGGGAACAAAAGGATAGTGACAGACAAAGAAACCTGGATTGGTCATGCAGTTAGTATTACAAAGGGAGCCTGTGTTATACACAGAATTAGCAGTGGATTAAACAGCCTAATGTTTTTTATACACACATATAAAAAACAGATTTAGTTGTACTGTACAGAGACTTTGGGGGAGGGGGGGAGTCCAACACTCAGTGGAAGGCAAAAGGGACTGGGCAGTAATGCATACAGTTAGTGGTAGACCAAAGAGCATGAGGGTTCAAACAGGAGCTAGTAGCAGAGCAAGGAGCCTGCACACATTTAGGCCTAAAGTCAACGGTAATATATCAATCGCAGAAACGCATGTAACTAAGGGCATCAGAGCTCAGAGTGACACATGCACACACAGATAAAGATTCCATAGCCAAGAATAACAAGTAACCAGCTATAAACTTTGCAAAGTGCAAATGGGTCACACTACGTTGTTTCATTCCGAGAGGGGGGAGGGGCAGGTGGGCAAAGACATAAGGATTGAGTGACAGACAGAGACCGAGAGAGAAAGGGAGTGTGTTGAGTGTTCTTGCAAGAGTATAAATAACACAAATTTTAGAGTATGTCTGGGAGTTCAACATAGCACAGAATATTCTGAGAAAACCTAGTATCAATTCTGATTCACCATCAACTTTAACCGCGGATCCTTCAATTATTACAATATCAGTATTTCAACTGAAATTATTTCCCCAAAACTGATGATAACTCACTGGGGACTTCTGATGGGGTTCCCAGGTTAATTGCATTATCTGCAGCACCCACGGCAATACCATTGACTGGAGAACCACAATTGACTATCTCTGCCAAACACTGTGCCTTTCCACAGTCCCAGAGCCGAGCAGTGCCATCTCTAGAGCTTGAAACCACATTTCTTCCTCGATCCACAATGGCAACATCCAGGATTCCTATGAATGGAAGAACAATAGACATCATTTTGTTTTCTTCAAATTGGTTTTATTAGCATGTTATGTAAGATACACATAACTAAAACACATCTTACACATTATTAAAGAACAGGTCACAGTGTCAGACACCAAATATTATTTCATATAAAGGACCATAAACAAGTAATTGACAGTAAAGAATTTCTTCCATGACGGCCCATAAATCAGTCATCTACCCGCTCATCCCGGACTATGTTTGTAGGGTCTGCCGGCATTTTCATTAGTTTATATTTGCGAAATCCCTAGAAATCGGATGAATTCCACCCATATGTTCCCATGTTACTGAAGACAATCTCTGAATTCCTATACAGATCTTCGAGCATTGGGTATTTAGCCATGCTATTATCCCAACCCTGGCTCAGCGGGGCCTCCAGCGCTCTCCAGTGTTGCTCTATGTCTCTTTTACAAATAGTTAGACCAATGTGAAGCAGTGTCTTATGGGCATCATCTTTTGCCTTAAGGGAGTTAGGTTTATGGAGAGGAGTAGCACAAAAATACGTTAACCATACATTTTGGCCAACCCCATTCGCTAAGGACATACTTTTTATTTCATTCTTACATAGCACTGGACATTGTTTTCAGTATGTGGTTTCAGCTGCTAGAGTTAAACATTTCACTAAATATTAAAAGAATCACAGTCTACACAAGAAGTTATTGAACACCTGCCATTCACTTGCTCTGTAGCTCAGGATTGCACTATGTAAGTCACATACATACACAGGTTATTCAAAGAACAGTTTGATGTAGGAGATTTAGTAAAAAATAAATCAGGGACATGTAGTCATTTAAACCAAGAGCCAATATTGAGTTCAGGGCAAATAACTCCTTGTTGCCTAGGTTTCGCTCTCATTTTACCACCAACTTCCAAAAAGCTGTGTAACAGCAATTCAAACATGTAAAAATGTGCACAACATGAGGACAAAAAACATTTGCTCTTATTATTATATGAAAAACTAATAGTGCACGATGAACCTAAGCACAAACTGCATATCTATCATGGGGCTTTATGTTACATTTAGCCTCTAACCTTATATGATGATCATATACAAAATTAAAGATTCCAATTTACATCACATTTTGAGTACAGCCGCTCGCGGGTTACATACCTCGAACTTTAGATTCCTGAACTTTGTGGTTTAGCTACCATTCTAAACCAACTACCTGTTTAGGTGGCCTACAGTGAAATACAGTACTACCTGGAAAAATGTATTTATTTCAAAGTGTTTGTAAAGGTTGGTAAACAGCGTCACAGTTGTATCAACGGCCTCTTGTGCTAGATTTTGGCGGTTGGAGCACAACACTGAAGGTTGCAAAGCTGAACCGCTAGTTCTCAAATGATATCTGTCAGTATTCAATTTAGGTGTTCTACTCAGAGGTGAAATCTTCATTTGTTTAAAGGGAGTTGAGTGGCAACTAAGGTAAGAAGTGTGGGAAAGGGCCTTGTCACTTTTACTGGTGGGTGATGATACATCACTGTCAAGAGCTGGGCCTTTTGGAAATGCGTGTAGGGTCATCTTAGTGAGTAGGAACAGCCTACCATCTCCAGAAACAAAAACAAACACCACAAGCCAACTAGAGCAAATAATTTTCAGCAGGCAGAAAAACACACTGGAGACCAGAAAAGCCTCTCAATTGTCTAAGCCAAGTAGCAAGAAGAGAAAGAACAAGGAGAAAAGAAGCAGGAACTGGAAAAGGTGGAGATTCTACAAATCCGGGCGAATGAGCAATCAAGCAAGAACAACTGAGACGAATCTGGACTCTTCCTTACATAGTGAAAAACAGTAAGTGATAATTCTACGAAGTAGTTCAGCCATCTTGGTTTGGGAAATAAGATTCTAGAAGAAATATTCAAAATACAAAATATATTCCAGCTTTCAGATTATGAGGACACATAAGCAAAATATCTCCAATTGACTGGATACTGTGTTAAACAAGCATTTGCAATGCAATAGGTCTCGCATTTACGCAAGTTTAAGCTATTGGCATTGTAACTGACAATGCCTTTTATTTACGTTATAATAATTTGGATATTCATCCTCTGCTCAGGGGCTGCCCCCATTTTTACTGGGTTCAGGTGACACGCAGGAGTAAACAATGGCCAGCGAGACATACCATACATGTGTAGTTAGTTACACTACAGAGGTTTACGGGGCAGACTATTTTTCACATATTTAAAATTCATTTATGCTGCTAGGGCATTACCAGCGCTTTTCAAGTTTTGCTGACAACTTTTAAAAGGCGGCCTTAGGACAGCCCCATCAGACAGCACTCTGCCCAGTGAGCTTGCAGCCCCAGAACCGCTCACTGAGTCCTTAGGGCCTTGAGTGCAGAAGTCATTACCAGAGCTACCGTTGCTCGGTGAACCCTCCTAGGTGGACAGAAGAGAACTGGCATGTGTGCATGCTACACGGAAAACTCAAGACATGTCTCCAATGGATGCCTCTGCAGGGCCAGGAAACACCTGCTAATGTAATCACGTTTACGGAAGCGAAGATTTATTTTTTATTGTTGCAATGTCAAAGTAAGAAAACTGCTTCTTTCTCCGTTATTGTCATCTCTCTTTAGCCTATAGAAAGACTGACCCTATTATTTACATTTTTAGAAATCTGCCCTTCATTCATAATTCTAGAGGAAGTTGAATGTTGAGCGTAACTCGCTCTTGTCAAGTACCTAAAATGGCTGAATAATTAAGGGGTCGTGCACTCGCTGATCTGTTAAACACATTAAGTCCCTCCTCGTTGGATTTTTTCCTAACAAGGAAGCTGCCCCCACAAGGCTGGAATCCTTGGAGTAGGTGGTATCGTCACAAAACACTAACATTTCCTTGTCAGGATTTACACTGGAACGGCAGTTTATACACAGAAGCCACAAGTCTGCGATGGAAACATCCATCTTCCTAAAAGAATAAACAGTACACGAGGCGAACGTGTTTTTGGCCGAACTAGAGGCCATCATAGGAGACTGGAAGCGGATGGCGTGAAGGGAGAAAAAAAAAGAAATCACATTTGCCTTCTTCCTTGCCATCCCACCCACTGCAGAAGAAAACTTAGTCAAGGAAATGCACCATTTTCACAGCAATTAGGACTAAATGCCGTTATTAGGCAGGAGGTCTTGCGGCAGAGAGGATGGTGAAGAGGGACTAAGGAAGTGGTGGAGGTGGTGAGGAAGGGGACGAGTGAAAACCTGTTTCCCCCTGCAAAAATAAAATCACACTGAGATATTCTAAGTTGTTAGTGTACATTTCATTTACAGAAGCGGTAATTTAATTGCATGCGTTGGTATTGTAAACTACAATAAATATATTGGACTTTTTATCCTGAAAACAATGTGCACTACCTAATGGTTTGCCAATTTTCTTTCTACTCTCCTATGGTTATCTAAGTCAGGTCTCACAGCTCAGATAACTAACTCAGTGTCAGTTTGATTACCACTCAGTGTCTAATTCCAGTTTATCCAAAGCAGGACCAAACAGTGGAACCAGGGAATTACAGATAGACCCTAATCTACCCGTAGATTTCTCCCAGAAAAGTGCTTCGATGATGCCTATAGTAGATCTATGGAGCCTGTTACTAGCGGATAGCTACGACACAAAACAAAAACAGATTGCTCTTGAAGATACAACTATAGGCGAATGTCGGCCCTGGCATCGAACAAGGAAGACTACAGAAAACATAGGATATTGCTCCAAATGATAGTTTACCAGGAAAGGCAGCACGGAGTCAGAAAAGGCCACCATCCCTGTAGCTCTGATCAGAGAGAGCAGGCACCCTAGCACGGCTGCCAGTTCACCATAAAGGTATCTTAATGCAACATTTATATTCCTAGATTAGTATATGCTTTGTTGTTTTTATTGTTTATGGTAAATAAATATACCATTCCGTTATTTTATTACCATTTGTTGAATGTGACTTCATGAATGTATTAAGCACACAAATCAAGTAGTCAAGATTTAGGGCGTGCCCCTAATTGTGTTGCCCACGCCACTTTCACAGGTTTTCCACGCCCCTTTTAGAGACCCTCCAGTTTTTTCATCCCACTTAAAGCCCTGACTCTCACATTGAAGGTATAGCAGCTATTCTGAGAAGTGCTGGTACTATCTAATTGAAAGCGTGGTCTGCTCGCTGCATGCTAAGTGTTTGCCTTGCCACTTTAAAAGTGCAGCCTCTACTCAAAGAATTGCTCGCGCTGCCTCATATCAATAACGTAAAAGAAAAGTGAAATGGCCTAATAAATGGGTTTTAAAAATTTGGAGGTGGTCCAGCTGGACTGTTAGTAAGAAAAACAGAAAAGTTTCACTTGAGACCACCGGAAGAACTGTTGCTTTAACTCCTGATGTGAAGGGGCTCACAGCAGGACAGGGGGTAAAATGGGTGCACTAAGGGTTACCGCCATAACGTTCACCCTCCACACAAGACACAGTCAAAGAGACTAGATGAGTTTGTGGTATTTCAAAAATAATCGACCTGATATCATTCTTCATCGTAAACTTCAAGTAATGAATAATGTAACATCAGATCTCTCTGAGAACAATTAACCCCGCCCCCCCACCAAACTGCAGAAATCATCTAAAAGCGAAAGTCAACTAACTGCCCTTGAACTTGAAATTGCAACATTACTACACTTGTCCCTCAATTGCCGTGCTGCACTACATATGTTCTGGAAGCCAACATAAATATTGAATAAAACAGAAAAACAGTTCGGCCTGGGATGAATGATGTAGTAACTTTCCCTCAAACTAGGAGTCTCTACCTGCCTGTCCATTCTGGGCGCTACACCCTGTCCCCAGAGTCCTCCCAGATGACGAAATTTTGTACCTTGGCGAGAGAGACCATAGGACGACGCTCTTCGGTCCGGAGTCTATACTGAGCGGGATTACTCAGAGAAGGAGAGGTTGGATTATAATCCCGTCCCACCAGGTCTCAGTCATCGGGAGATCCTACCCCCCCCCCGCCCCCCCCCCCACCCCTTCCGGTTCACCGCTTATCTGCGGCTTGCCCCGTGACGTGCGCGGCCTCCCTCAGGAGAGCATGGCCGGACAATGAAAAGAAACTCGTTGGGACAGCAGGTTACGTGCCGGAAACTGGGGCCATGTAAAGATGCCAGCAAACAGCCACTGGATCAAATAATAAAGGTTTATAGACACCCATAACCTATTTACAGGAGGAAGGAGAACACGGACAACGGGAGGGGGGTGAGAACAAAGAGGAAGGTGCACCAGATAAAAAGAGTCCAGATCCAAACAGGTATCCTTAGTGTTTCCTTTTATTTTCTTCTAGTATAAAGAGATAAAACTCAGCCAACGTGTTTCGTTCCACACAAGAACTTCTTCAAGGCACAATTCGGTTCTTTATGTCACTCAAAGATGAAATGCAATGGGACACAATCCCACATGTATGAAAGATTCCCAAAGTCGATGATCCACTATTTGAGTGACAAATACATTAAAATATAAACTCGTAGACTTTGATGCTTGATGCATATTCTTCTTAAAGACGATTGTCACTCAAATAGTGGATCATCGACTTTGGGATTCTTTCATACATGTGGGATTGTGTCACATTGCATTTCATCTTTGAGTGACATAAAGAACCGAATTGTGCCTTGAAGAAGTTCTTGTGTGGAACGAAACGCGTTGGCTGAGTTTTATCTCTTTATACTAGAAGAAAATAAAAGGAAACACTAAGGATACAGGTTTGGATATGGACTCTTTATCTGGTGCACCTTCCTCTTTGTTCTCTCCTTCTTCAACTGACCATCAGTGGAGTTGTTCTACGGCGCACTCCGGAAGATTTGTGCACAGGAATGGAACATTAATCTTGAGACTTTGGGATTTTAAGTGCTAAACCAGTAGTCAGTCGTAGTTCTTTTGTCTTAATAATGGGAGAGGGGTGGTAACAAAGTAAAACACAACACGGAACCCGCGCGAACAATGGGAGGGGGCGGGAGGAAGGAGAACACGAGCGGGAAAGTGAAATTGAGCCATGCGCGCGTTGTGCTCCGCATGCCGAACACGTGTACATCTCCTGTCCCCCTTCGCAAGTTAAATCGCACGCGGGTGCACATCTCCTGTCCTTGTGCCAACGCTGCCAGCCGTGCACGTGCCATGTCCTGTCCCCCTTCGCCCATTAAACCGACAACAATAGGTTTCGCAAAGTTGAGTAGCGCATGCGCTGCGTCGCTAGGCGAGACCTAAAAAGGATGCCATGTTTTTTAAACTGTCCTGCATGTGGAGTTATTGAGATGCCAGCATGCAGGAGAGAAATCGCCCCAGAATGCCTTTTGTGTCAACCAAGCCAATGCATGTACAGAACAAAGGTGGCCCCCACAGATGCTGTAGCATCCCAAGACTAAGATGCGCTGGCAAGCGAGCAGCTGCTCTCATGGGAGCAGAGCCGCAGCCGAGCCGGCACCCGTTGGCAGAAAAGGTAGGGGGAAACCCTTACAATCACACAAATATTACTGAGAAACAAACAAGCCTGTAAGTACTTCCTGAGCAGCTGGAATGAAGGCTGAAACCTTTGGAATAACCAAGACCTACCACAGAGACCATACTGAGGGATATTCTTCAATTCTTTTTTTTTTTAAACCTTAAAGGGCAGATTAAGTAGGCTTGGCTAGGAAAGGGATTCTGGGCTGAGGTGACCAAATTTGGAAGCTCTTTAGGACCCTCATCTCACAGTGTTCTGTACAGAGTAAAGCACGAGTGTCATTTTCGGAATAAGATCTTTCTGCCTGCCTTCCTTACAGTCTTTTCTTCATCTAACTTTTGAGATTTTACAAGTCTGAAATGCAAACCGTTGAATTAAATCCCCAGGTAGCCGTTTACAATTCAATCAATCAAAATAATCTTTATTTCGGTCGTAGACCATAAAAGATAAGCAATCCATAACAACATACAATTATACAGAAAAAAGAAATGAGAATTGCAATTCATAAATAGTAAGTACAATAAAGATTAGATTAATTGACAGTAATTCATTAAAACAGTAAAAAAGAGATTAAAAGATTAAAATGTCATAAAAACAGTAAGAAAATAGCATCAATGAGTGTTAATTTGTTCCAGGGGATTAGACAATAAAAGGGAACTTCTCCTGCGCCACACAGCATACCAGAAACGTGATACCGAAAAAACTATAGGTAATGCAGTGTTTGTCTTCAGGATTCTGTAGGCAACTTTACAATGTGTAGTCCCCAAATTCCTACAGAGTTGAAGAAGCCAACGTTTTCTGATAAGTTTATAAGTGGGGCAAAAAAAGAGGACATGTAGGTCACTTTCACTAGAAGCTCCACAGGTTGGGCAGTCAGAAGGATTATTTATCAACCATTTTCCTGTGAATGCTCTCAGGGGCAATGTTCCATACCTGAATTGCATATATAATTTCCTAGAGGCGTTAGGCTCCATCAGATCTAAAACTGACTCTATTTTGAAGTCTTCTTTAATATTAAAGAAGTCCATGGTCAGTGAGCCTAGCTTGTTATTGGTTAGCATCATGTTTTTGTTATTTAACCAAAAGGCGTTTGCCAATTCAGCTCTAGAGAGTATAGGGGCGTTTGCTTCAGGATGGTGCCATAGAGCAGGAAAGCCTAATCTAAAAAGCTCTCTCTTTATATAAAGTAACCACGGTATATTATCTATACCACGGGGGGTCAATAGCGATTTTAAGTCATTTTGATAGTCCTCTAACTCTGGAGTTGCCCACAGCCTGCGCCAATACAATAGTGGCCTTAAAGCAATTTCGTCTTCAATATACCTCACTCCCAAGTCCATTCTGAGTGGTATAAGGGGAGTGCTGGATGGTAAGGACAATAGCGACCTTAAGAACTGGTTCTCAGATCTGCCAATGTCTCTGGTTAGACAGTGCCCCCATAGTTCAACCCCATACAGAGATGCAGCCCGTGCTTGTACTTTATATATCTCAATGATGGGGGCTATCGGTTTTGAGATGGAAGCTCTGTATAGTTTAAGGATCCCACCGCAAGTCTGCGTGAGTCGTAATTTAGCTTTTGATAGCTGGGGACCCCATTCCATCCTATCCGAAAGGGTGACACCGAGATATTCAAAGACTGAAACCCTATCCAGAGTAACACCATTTAGAGTAGGGTTAGGACCATTTTTTTTGGGCGGGTTGCATATCATGAATTTTGTTTTTGAGGAGTTAACCTCAAGGCCTCTCTGGGAACAAAATTCAGAGAAACTATCGAGGGCACGTTGAATCCCCATAGGGGATTTAGACACCAGAAGGGTATCATCAGCAAACATTAGTGCGACCACCTGCTCGTTGTTAAGTTTGGGGGCATCGATGTCCTTGACTCCCCTCAGGTGGGACACTAATGCATTGGTGTAAAGAGAAAATAGGGTTGGGGCCAGGACACATCCCTGTCTAACTCCACGGTTAACAGGGAACTTTGGGGTCAGATTGCCCCACTTACCGCACCTAACTTGGGCAATTTAATTACCTTATTTAGCATGCATAACAGGTGCAGTGATTTGAAGTATAATGGAAAGACCAGGGTTTCTGGCCTTTGCCAGCAGTTAGGGTCAAGCATATGAGACTTGCATTCATTATCAGAATGTCAGTTTTAGTTCCGCTAAGATAAAAGAGCAGATAACAACAATAACTGCAAAAGCAATTCATCTCACAAAATGAACTTTAAACTGGAGTTGCTCACATTCAAAACACTGTTAGTGATCAAGATTTGTGTGTTTGATTTATGGACCAAAACACCTGGTACAGATTCATACTTGTTTAAACTAGAAGATCTGAACTTTTCTCTAAGAAGAATAAGGTATTGGACAAGAGAATGGCAGGCCCACATTCTTAAGAGTGTTCAAAATAAGTGAATGGTCTCTCCAGAGTAGTGCCTTACTTTGGTTAAAAAAACATGTAAACAAATTAACAAAACATTGAAGATCATTGACTGGGCAAATGCTTAAGTTGAATGAAGACAGGTTTCCAGGAGAATGCCACAAAGTCACAAAAAGTCATGGGTTTGAAAGGTACACATCTAGAATGAAACAAAACAGTTACGTCAGAAATCTAGCCCTCATTGTAAAGAATACCCGGGTGGACCAGGGGGGAAGATTTGCTGTCTTAGAGGCCCAGTGGGAGGGGAGAGCGCTTAATATAATTTCAGTGTACTTGCCTCCTGCGTTGGGCAAAGAAGCCTTGATAGCTCTTGGGAGAATATTGACTGACCTCCCGGTGGGCACATTGATAATGGGAGGGGACTACAACATGGTCATGGAGGAAGAAAAAGACAGATATCCCCGACGGGCGGGTGCACGTCCCAATGTACAAATGAAAGACTTCACCACAGCCATGGGTCTGGTGGATGTGGGGAGGGCCCTGAAGCCCGACAATATCCACTTTACGTACTACTCCAATGCGCACGGAAGCTCATCTCGAATAGACTATTTTCTGACGTATGCAGCCTCCATTGGGGATTTTCGAAAACCTGTGGTTCTGCCAAGAGGCATATCAGATCATTCGCCAGTTACAGTTGAGCTTACACACTGGGAGAGACAGCCGCGATCCACAATAGATCTCAATCCGTGGTTGTTGAAGATACCTGATATCAGAGCAGAACTCTGTCAGCAAACCTGTAATTACTTTAATGAAAATGTAGGCTCAGTGAGGTCAGCGCAAACCTTGTGGGAGGCAAGTAAAGTGGTGCTAAAGGGACATGCTCTGTCCCTGAAGGTGGGATACATAAAGAAAAAGCATAGCCAGTTAGCCAAATTGGAAGATGAGCTTCGTGAACTGGAAGGCGATAGCGTAGATGAACCCTCAGAGGAAGCAATGCACCACCTAGAGATAAAACAGGAAGAGTATAGGATCAAAGCTAGGGAACACATGGTGGCCAAACATCGTAACATACAACACCGTATATACGAATTCGGAGACAGGACTGGGAGGACGCTGGCCTGGCTGGAAAAAAGAGAGCAAGGGGAGAGGTGGGTGTCGAGCCTGACTATGTCGGATGGCAGCACAGTAACGCATCCTAAAGATATAGCACAAGCCTTTGCGGATCACTTTGAACAGATCTACTCTCCATCCACTGTATACGGGGCGGAGGAATCTCGCCAACTTCTTTCTGATAGCAATATATCAACTCTTTCGGACTCAGCTAGAGCCGCACTGGAGGGTGACCTGACGGATGAGGAAATCCGCAAGGCGATAAGCCAAATCCATCGAATTCTTGAAGGCAACTGCCTCATACGTTACCCCTCACTTGCGTGCCATGTATAACGAATGCTATGAGCAAGGGAGGCTGCCCAAAGACCAGCGGGTTGCCTCTATAGTTGTAATCCGTAAACCAGGGAAGCCTGGGGATCAATGTGGCTCTTACCGGCCGATTTCACTGATTAATGCTGAAGCTAAGATCCTAGCTAAAGTTCTGGCCATCAGACTGATCCCAGTCATTTCATCGCTGGTGCATCCCGATCAGTCAGGGTTTATGCCGGGGCGCAACACAGCACTGAACATCCGCCGACTTCACAACGTGCTGGCACGGGGGGGAAGTTCTGGAGGAGGATGCTGTGCTGTTGTCGTTGGATGCCTCTATGGCGTTTGATTCCAATGAGTGGCCTTATTTATTTGAAGTCTTGGCCAGGATGGGATTTGGCCCGAAATTCCTAGGTTGGATTAAATTACTCTACGCAGATATAAAGGGCCAAGTGAGAGTAAATAATTATACCTCACGAGTATTCACGTTGCAGAGAGGAACCCGACAGGGCTGTCCTCTGTCCCCATTGATATTTTCCTTAATGTTGGAACCATTGGGAGCCTGGATCCGGCGGGACGTGATGGTGCGGGGCTTGATGTGGGCAGAGGGCCAGGAAGATCGAATATCCCTTTACGCAGATGATATCCTGCTGTATTTGGCCTCCCCGTATCAATCCATTCGTGGGGTGTTGGACATCTTCACAAATTTTGGAAACTACTCTGGTTATCGAATAAACTGGAGTAAATCTGTGCTGTTTATGCTCCGGGGGCGGGTTCCCAGACTTCCCCCAAATTGCGAAATTAAGGTGGCAGAGGCTGGCTTTCGGTACTTGGGAATTTATGCAACATCCGACCCTTCCCTTTTTTATGTTCGTAACCTGATCTCCCAACTGGCCCGGCTCAAAACAGATGTCCAACACTGGAGATCCCTGCCCTTGTCACTACTTGGCCGTGCGGCCCTGTTTAAGATGTTGGCACTCCCCCGGTTTTTATATATCCTCCAAAATTGCCCATATCAAGTTCCAGACACATATTTCACAGAGGTGGAGAGTGCAATTCGTACCTTGCTCTGGGATGGAAGGGCCCCCCGCATTGCCACCAATAAATTGACGAAAGGTTGGTACGACGGAGGTATAGCCCTCCCGGACCTTAGACTCTACTACTGGGCCTCGCAATTAGTGGTGATAAACCACTGGATTTACCGATCTCCTAACGATCCAGCATATATGCTAGACAGATATCAAACTGGACGGTCAGGTTACCTGGGAGCGCTGTACTCCAAAGCAAAACGAGGGCGATACCTCGGGCCTCTTTCTCATACATTGGCTATCTGGCATCGGGCTAACTCCCGATTGGGTTGGGCAAACGTCCTCACAAAGGCAACGCCACTATGGTATGCCCAACGGTTGGGTTCTCTCTGCCATCAACCCGGCTTCGATAGGTGGGATACTATCGGGATCTCCGTCGTCGGTGACTTGGTCAAAAAGGGGTCGATCCTCAGTTTCAAGGAGCTTTAGGATCAGTATGAAATGGCACAGGGGGAGCAGTTTCGATATATGCAGATTCGACACGTCCTCACCACAGCGCTGCCGAACCCCGCAGAGCTACCAGAGTCGTCACCAATTGAAGATCGGCTGCTTGATGGACCACTATATTCCAAAGCCATCTTGCTGACTTATAAGAAACTGTGCAACAACATACCTGACACATTGCATAAGCTCAGAGAAAAATGGGAGGGGGACCTTGGATCACTTGAAGATGACGATTGGCAAGCTGCTCTGATGTCCCCTAAAGAGGCAGCCATCACCCTCCGCTTCAGATTAATACAATTCAAGATTCTACATAGATCATATTTAGCGGGAGTGACACTAGCAAAGATAGGTGCCAGGACTGACTCACTCTGTCTCAGGGGGTGTAACTCTACGGCTACCTTTTTCCACACGATATGGGAATGCCCTCAGCTTCTCCAGCTATGGGAGGGGGCCACGACGCATATCCAAGCGGCCTCAGGGAAAGAAATGACTCTCACGCCGGGGTTGGGGCTACTCAATATCTGGGCGGAAACGGATCTTACAGAGGTGGAACAACAGCTAGCCACGCTTGGATACACCCTGGTCAAAAGAGAAATAGCTAAGGGGTGGCGAGTTCTCCAGCCATACGAGCATGGCTACGGGAAGTGGATAAATGCATGATTGCAGAAAAGGAAGTTTTTATAATTAGGGGATGCCCTAAGAAGTGGGACAAGAAATGGGGCAAATGTTATGTGTACCGTGGGAATCTTTGTATCTCCCCAACGAGAGAACTGGAAATGAGGCGGAATGGGGATCGAGCAATGGATGATATCTAAATGTGACCATTTTTTCTTGTTAATGTACGAATGTATCTTTTGATTGTAATGTAATGTATGCATAACTGCAACCGAAACTAATAAAATTTATAAACAAAAAAAAAAAACGGTTACGTCAGACTGTGGAGGATGACCTCTTATGGAGGTGTAGGAAGCTGGCTCTGTATATGGTATACCACTAGGTGGTTATACCGTGCACAGAGTCTAGAGATTTCCCCAGAAGTGTACAGGGCTCAATGTAAACCCAAGTGCTCTACTAGTGGTAGTGTGGGCGAGAAGCCTTTGACCTAACACAGAGGAGTTTAAGACATTTATTGCACACACATAGACCGATAACTGACACACGACTCAAATAGGAGATCCACACCAATCTTATAAAAATAAGTTTGTTTTGAGGTTGTTTTTTTTAAAGACCAAGATCTTCGCAATAAGGTAAGTACGTTTTTAAGGAAAAATATTTTTCACTTTCAAAAGTCACCAGTGCAATTTTCACACAGTTCAATGTTATCCTATGAAGGAAAACAACAATGCGGTTTTAAGGGTAAGTACTCCACTTACAGTTCCAGTCTTCGGGGTTAAAGATCTACAGAGGGCAAGGTTCAGGTAAGCACCAAGTCTGTACCATCAATAGCACATGGGTGGCCGGTTGCAGAGGTCAAATTCAGTGTTAGGCCCAATGTGTTTCAATGAAGCCTTGGGGTGCTTGGTGCCACACTGCGTGCAGGTAGTTAAATCAGTTGCAGGGGCCAAGCTTTGGGGGTTAGAGAAAGCAGAGGGGGCAGGAGGGAGGCACAAAGCAGCACCTAACATACACCACCAGCGGCAAAGTTGCAAGGTGCAAATACAGCATCGGGCACCCAATGCTTTTCAATGAGGAATCTTGGTTTGACAAACAGGCTGCAGGCGTTCAACCGGAGGCTGCAAAGAGGACACCAGTGACAGAAGAGGTAAGTTGAGGTGTAGAGGGTCATAGGGACACAGCTGGTTCAGCTCACCAAAGCCCAGAGGCTTCAGGTGCCGGGTTCTTCTTACAGGAGCCGTTAGCGTTCGGGGGGGAGCCTCTGGATTCAGTCTGCATGTGTCGTCGTGGAGGCCAGGAGGGGGTCAGCCAACGCTGGACTGGAGGTCAGGATCGCTGGGGAATCTGTTCTGGTTTGGTGTGCCATCTAGAAACGGGCCGGAGGCGTCGTGTGTAGAGTGGGCACCAGAGTCTTGTGTGTTGGTTTCTTTGTGAACAGAGCGGATGTCCTCGGGAGTTCTGGTCTTCTTCAGAGGTAGGCAGACATCCCAGGATTTGTGGAGGTCACCGACTGCTGGACAGGCATTGTTTCTTTGCAGGATGTTCCACTGCTGCAGACAGGCCGGTAGGGCTGGGGGCATTTTTAGTCTTCTTCTGCATGACGCCTTCTCAGTCCTTTTTCTTCTTTAGTCAGCAGGAACTAGTTTCCAGGTCTGGAGGAGCTACCTAAATACTACATTTAGGGGAGTATCAGGTAGGGCCAATGGGCATGTTACCTTGGGTGACTTCACCCTCAATCATGCCACCCTCCTGTGGGAGGGGTCATAGTCCTAGACCAGATTGGAGGGGTCTCCCTAGCTTCAAGATGACGGGGACTTAAAGATGTTCTTCACCTTGCCTCTCCCACCTAAGGGGTGGAGTTGGCAGACGTGGGCACACCTCCGATTCTTCCTAGGTTTTCCCGCCGGTTTTCCGGCAGTGTGGGGCTGCCATCTGCTGCTAGCAGTAGAGTTTGGGGGTCGCATTACAAAGGCGGCAGGCCTTTGAAATTTCCCTCTCGAGCACTGCGCCCATCCAGGGGGAGGAGGTGCGTCACCTCCGCCCAGGGTATGCATTGTTTCTGGTCCCAGAGAGCAGAGGCTCTCAACCCAGGGGTCCAGAAACATGTCTGGTGATGGCAGGCTGCCTACAGCCGGTCTATGATCACACCAAGGTTAGTAGGGTTTCAGGGGACAACTCTGAGGTGCCCTCTGAGTACATGGTTCAATGAATCCCACACTGGCACCAGTGTGGGTTAATTGAGAAGGGTATTAGCCATCATGGTGCTGGGGAAATCGAGTTCTGGGTTTTCCAGCCCATGTACTCTTTTTGGCTTCTCTGGCACTTACAATATCTAAGAATGGACTTAAATATTGTAGGGGCATTTCTGTTCATGCAGATATGCCCCCACTAATGGTATATTGCACCCTGCCTTAGGGCTGAAAGGCCTGCTAGAGGGTTCACTTACCTATAACTTAGGCTTTGTTGTTTTGTCTGCACCAAGCCGTGCATGTTGCAGTGGCAGTCTGCAGGACCTAGGTGAGAAGTCCCTAGGGGACCCTTTTCAGTCCCCATGCCCTAGGTACTCAGATACCATTTACTAGGGATTTACAGGGGTCCTGAAGGGCCAATTGTGGAATAGTTTATGGGAAGAAGCACTGGCACAGTGGACCTGGTTTACAGGTACCCTGTGCACTACAACTGAAACCACATCAAATACCAGGCAAAAAGTGGGGGTTAATCATGTCAAAGAAGCAATTTCTCACAGGAGGTCTCAGATGGTGCAGGCCATCATGACTCAATTTGAAAGGAAAACGGTTTAGCCAAGTCAGTCTAGAGTGCAAAATGATAATGATGACTGAGAATCTGAGACACCACGTATCAGCATTTGGCGATGTTTGATATAATCTCTTGCACAGGAGTCTTGTAGACTACCCACATAGGCCAGAGATGATGTATGCCTTCATCTTGATAGATTCATGAGGTAAAAGCCAGCTTGGTAGGAAGTAGGCAATCAAGTTGAGAGAAGCACTGAACAGTAAAAAAACCTGATCATGTTCTTAGACAAAAGACAAGCAAAAGATTCAGAATGTTTGGAAGAGTCAAACAAAAATCCCCACAGAGCAAAACAAACTATGAGAACACAAAATGGAGAGGCCACAAATTAGCTATAAGGAAGAGGGAGAGATCTGGTCTGCTAAACATTCTCTAAAGGACTTTCAGAGCAGCACACAGGGAATGAAATTTCTAAGGGTTGAAATAACTGGGAACCAATCAGATATCAGTCCAGAGTCAAATGCTTGTGAGCGGTCTAAAGTGTAATGTCTTAATGAAATGTGGGTCATACGATATGAACAGAATTTTTTTTTTTTTAAAGAAAATAAGCGAGACGGTCTAGAATTTCTACCCTTTATAATCCGAAATCATACTTCACGCCATGAAATTTCAAGAGCATTTCAAAGATAACACCCAAAGTCGCAAGACCCTCCATATCTTTGAAAATGTTTAAACCATTTATAGGAATGTCTGGATTTTTTTTAAGTTTCAAAATAAAGGTGATATTAAGAGTGTATTATTTCTTGAAGAATTAGTTTGGAGTACAACAGGTAATAATAGCTCATTAAAACATACAAAGAAGTATGAACTAAACTATCACATTGCAGTTGCTTCATCACATTACCTCCTTTGTGACCTTTCAATGTTACAGGGCAACTGGCATCTTCTGCTGACCAGATCTTTAACTGAGCATCCATCCCTCCGCTCAGAACGACGAGGCCAGACGGGAAAAACCTGCAGCAGTTCACGTCAAACACATGCCCTTCCAACATCCTCTAAAGCAAAGAGAAGAGTATGAAAACACAACAGGATTTGCAAAGCAAAACTTCAACACGTTATACCTCAAATGAAGCTAATCACTTCAGAACAATCTGTGGCAACGGGATTACATCATAAAGGATCATCACAGTAAAATATGAATCTGTATTCTTCAAATTATTGGTCTAGGGTACCCTTCAGGATCGCTAAGTCAAATTAACATGCTACCAAATGTTAGTGTCAGGCTCATTACACCCAGAAACATGGCGTTCTTTCCCGCAAATGAGAAATGAAATATGATGGGAAATCGTGTATATTGCCCTTGTGAAAAAGCCCCATTATACAGGTCTCTATGGAAAGGCATGGATAACTTAGGCAAGATTATTTTCATTGGCATGTGATGTCCTCAGTTCTGGGGGTAGGTAGTTAATTCCTGGGAGCCTTCCTTAATTCTATCCAGAGAGATTCATTAGTAAAGAATAACCTCTTGGTTTACTAAACAAGATGAATGATATAGGTTTTGTACTGCTCCCAAGTTTACAATCAGTACCTATAACAAGCCCAGCTAACAATTTTCAGTCTTTACGGGCCCCAAGTGAGAAAATGTGAAGATCGGGAGAATATATAACAAAAGTCACATTTCGAGGCAGAATGAACCATAATGCTACTGCTGTGAAGTTCTAGCAAAAGGCAGATATGCAAAGGCACAAACTGCTCCTAAACCATGGAACGGCCTCCTACGCCATATCAGTCTCCTTCTCGTACTCTTTTTTTAATTCCACAAGAAGCTGAAGACCTGGCTTTTCAATGAACCAACCTACACTAGGCAGGGCTAGGCACCCATACCTGTTCGGAGCTAGGATACCCTCACGAGTGATCGATTGCTTTACAAATACACATTACATAAAATGAATATATGTTTTCATAGGCAGTGATAGCACCTGTGCAGTTAAGGTTAGGTCAGAATTTCCATTGAAAAGTCATTTTTTGTTTTCTTTATAACTCTGCAATTCACAAAAAATCTGTTCAAAACTTTCCAATAAAAAGTGGATCCAATTTGGGTTTGGCATGGCAAGTTTCATGCATAAAGCAAAACCAAAGGGGATGATGGACGGAGTGTTGAACATTGCAAGCCCTCACCCCCAGTCAACTGATATGGGTTTAATCCATCATCACTCTTTAGCTCACTCCGCCACACAGTTCAGACATGGCCATATGCAAATCTGTCTGACCCTGTGCCTCATGGGAATAGTCCAGCCCGAACGCCAAGCCATGTCTTCCCTGGACCGGAAACAAGCATCCTGGGACCGGTTTCTGGCTAATCAGCCGTCATCAGCCAGGCTAGCTTGGATCCAGTGGCAAAGTGAGCAAGGGACCCAAGTCTGGGCATACCCTGCCAATTTAGGGCAAACAAAGCAAAACCAAAGGGGATGATGGACGGAGTGTAAGTTTCATGCATATCCTTCAAGCTGAGAGGCTCAATAAAGGGAGGGGTTGGTAAAAAAAACAACAAAAAAGTGACATTCCGCATCCCCCATTTTAATTTCCATAGGATCCTTTGCTCTCCAATACAGAAATAAATGGCTTACTCAATTTACACCAAACTTGGCATGAAGAAATGCCTTTGCTTGGTCTGCCCGAAAATCTGATCACAAATTCCTGATAAATTAGGGTTTACATTTTTTCTGGTGTGTTTGAAAAGGTTCAATTATAGAGATGTCTGGACCGTTAATGTAAAATTGTTAGGCCATAAGCATTGGATTTCGTGTGCGGGTTATGATTTGCATGTCTGTTGTGTGAGAGTTATGGATTGCAATCCTATCTATAATGTGTGAATTTCTGTATTTTTTTTGCTTTAATTTGCAATCCTAACTGCACTTTAACTGCATTTTTTCAATAAAAATATTAACACACACACACATATATACACACACACAGACATATATATATATATTCTATAAATAAATAAATATAGATGTGTATGCGCACTGACAACACACAAGTATGATCTGCAGCATACACCACATGCCATAGCTTAAGTCACTCACCATGTTTTGCTCTTGGCAGACCTTTGATTTCTGGTCCATTGGCAAAGTGGTGTACTGATGATGGCGTGCGGCATTGTTTGCGTTATGCATTACATTGCATATGTGAATTTCAGAGATTTTTGTGTTCGGTGAACCACAGATAACCTTCAACGATGTCGTTTTCAGCTAATATCTTGTTTTTTGTGTAGGATCTACTGCATCTACCAGCTACGTAACCATTCGGCGCTACGTACATTGTGATGTCCAGAAGAGGCTGAACCTAACCCACCCTAACAAAGGGTCTGCACTGCAGCTAGACCCTGCAGCCACTCTTCCATGCAATCTACCAGGGCTTTCACCTGGCCACAGCATCAATTGTTTTCTTTTTTTATTAAAAAACACGATTTTTATATGAATGGAGATTTTTGGTGCCTGTATTCTGAATACAAAATGCAGGGACGGAAGGATTGTGATTTTACTTTGTCAAAAATGTTGTTTAATCTTGTGTCTTTTAACTGGTAAAGCCTCTGGTGTTGGGGACCTCCTACATTGCTTCTCCTCAGCTGTAGAATTATTTTTGTCCACAGAGCTAGAATCACAATTCTGATCAAAATTCCAATATTCAAGAAGGTGGAAAAAATATTTTGATCCCCTTCATAAGTCAATCACATTCTTTGACACATTTAAACTTGATTGACAGGAATCACAAGTTTAAGAAAACAATTTTACATGGTTAAGATGTACATAATTGTTACCCTTTTACAAGCTCACCCTGAAACGTTTTTAAAATATATATATATTTTTTATACTAAAATCTTAACTACTTAGGGAACTAAAAACACATTTTCTGAACTTTTATGCCAAGTTTGGAGTAAACCCATTCTGAGTTTTATCTGTAGCTGCGGGCACATTTACATATGGGAACTTCATTGGGAAAACACATCTTTTTTTTTAGACCCCTCTACTCAATATTTTTTTTTCTTCACAGATCTGCACGAACACTGGAATGCACACTCTAGTGAGTGCCAAATTTGGTGCACATCCTCCAATTGAGTCAAAACGTCTTTGAAAAATAAAAATAAAATAATTTCAATGCAGTGGCATTGAATGGGTGGTCATGGGGCCTAGCGCAAGCAATAAAACTAAGCCCCCATCCTGTATTAAAATTGATCTATATATTAGGTGTACTGCGCCCATCACAGCCTAGGACCCCAGGTGTCACAGCACCAGCTTCACTCATGTAATTTGTAAGTCTCCAAGCTCCTCATTCTACTGGTCTTTCCTTCTCGCCTCTCTATCTCCATCCCTCTCTCCTCTCATCTACTTTGTCCATTTAATGCTCTCCTCTCTAACCCAATCGTCAGTCTCTCTCTTCCGCCTTGTCTCTCACGCATCCTCATCACCTTCCTCCCTTGTATCCTAATTGTGGCTCTTTTTTGTTCCTTTTCCCTTGCCCACTTTGCTCAATGTTATCTTTCTCACTCAAACCTTATTTCCTTGTCCATTATGTCACCTTTTCCTGCCTTCCTCCTAGTTTTTACCCTTCTTTTTTCCATCCCTTTCCTCTCTTCTTTATTGTTCCCTCCATTCTCTACTCCCTCTGGATCCCTCCTCTGAGAAGTAAAAAAGAGCCAGGCCCCTGGTATGCACGGTCTCTAAATAAATACACAAATAAATAAAATAAATTAGAACAGTCAGCTTTTAAAATAACTTCAGCTGGTGCAGGGTGGACTGTGCCCCCCTCAGACCTCTGGCCCTGGTCATTGCACCAGCTTCACCACTGGTAGCTACGCTCCTCTTTCAATTGGAAGATGTGCTTGACCCATAACTACACAGTGGCAAATGCCACTATAATATAGTTTCACTGAAAACACTACAGTTACTTGTTAAGCATTTACTTTTTACTTCTGCATACAGAATAGCACGTAAGGGGATGATGGCTTCAACTCTTACCAAAGAGATGTGGTCTGCGATCAGTTAGAGAAGAAGCCATTCCAGTACTTGAAACTTCCAAACCCAACTGCCATTCAGGCAATGTCTCAATTTAAATCTACAGCTTGGGCCCTGACAGAACGCTATACAAATTGTGTGCAGGGCAATGATCTCTTTTGCCTCCTATTTACACAGGACGAACAGAGACTGTAAATTCAGATTTTTATTTTTTTAATATAAAGAATTATCATTGATTGTACCTATACAAAGCAATGTAAATATTTTCTTTTGCATACATATAATCTTGTGACATTTGTTTTTATCGAATCCAAATAATTTAATAAACAAATTTCCTACTCCTCTTCTTGATATTACAGTGGTACTTCGTATGATTTCTCAAAATGTTTCTCTCCTAAAATGCATGCATTGTTTGAGAATACAAAGTGTTCACTGATTGCTCCTCAGGAAGCTCAAGTAACACGAAATCTCATTTTCTGAGAATATATAAAGTTTGAAAAATAATTTCATGCTTTCCATCATGCAGAGGCACAGATAGCAGTGCATCCCAAACAATGAGTTCAAGTACCTCTGCACAACTTTTTGTAATCATTGTAGAGGGACACATTTCATAAACAGAAGACCCTCCTCCCAGGACGTAAGTAACAAGCAAGGAAAAGTTAGAGTAGACACAATCAGCACTGGTCGAAATCTAGGGTAAGGGAATGACCACCATCTAGATTCAACATAAAATTGTAGATGATAGGAATGCATAAAACTACAGCACACAACAGCATTGTAAATACTGGCACAACAGCACAATATGGTTGTGCATTTGTTGATGCTATACTTCTCCTCTTCTAGCTCTACCTACCTTGAGATACAGCTCTTATTCAGACGGGGTTCTCCTGGATGTAAGCAAATGAAGAATTCAAGCCACCTTTTCTCAAGTCAGCAGCCAGAAACAAAGTCCAAACATCACAGCAGAAGGCAATAATAGGAATAAAACAATTACATGGTAAACCAAATTAATTATCTGCGGCTTGCACCAACAACAATTCTCCCAAAAAGACGTTTAGTTTGGCTCCTACAATCGCAAGCACATACACAGTCCAGATTCCTTATTTGAAACTTCAAGAAGACCAAGAACGACCACTTTTTTAATGCTGACGTGTTTTTAAATGTCACTTCAAAGGGGTAGCTTCGCCTACTTTCTGCTCTTTTCTTTGGGGGAATATTCATTGATTTGTTGTGATGTCAATGGACGTATATTGTTTATGTGCTACAACTGATATAGGGACAGTGGTCCTGGTCAAACTGTGCATCATAAAGAAGGGACTACAAATAAACATCAGACGTCGTCTGTCCTACCATAAAACACTCTTATTTTGCAAAAAGCTTTTAATGGAGCACTTCCAAATCAGTTTCCGTGACATAATCCATTCCAAAGTTACTTTTAGACGAGAGTTTGCATCAGAGTATAATCAACACCGCTACGGAACAGCCACTACAAGTAACAGCCTTGCCATGCTCCAGTTGATCTTAATGGCAAACTTACAAGGGAAAACCACTGTACATCAGTGTTCCTCAGCACTATCTGGCATTACATACAACACCTTAGATTTCCAACTTCCTTAATCCACAGTACTCATATTCGAACTTCGATGCCGAATTGTGCAGACCCAACAATTATTACTATAAACCCATTGAAAAGACCTGGAACCACCACTCCAATGTATATACATTCTTCCTCCCACCAAGGCCCAAGTCCCACTCTGCCCTACATTAGGACTACATTAAAATCCCCAGACTACCTACAGGTCCTCGATACGAGTATTCCTCAAAACATTTAATTCAGTCCATGTCTCCACACTTCCACACAACTCTTGCATTCAAGCATTTTTAAATCACTGAAAGGTCTGGCGGTCTCTGTGTGAAAGGTGCTATTGGAACTCCAGGCCACCAAAAAAGGCTTGACAATGGCCAATCAGGGAAGGAAAAAACACCTAACTAGCTGGTCCAAGCTCAGCAACAATATCAAGGTAAATACTAAGGAACAGTGAGACAGTGATAGCACTGTACCACACAGAAAGATGACAAAGCAATTAAAGAACATTAAAGGCTTTCACAAAATCACTGAGGAGAGATTTCCATGCATTATCAATGGAGTGTGAAGCCTCATTTAACATCTCTGAATGATGAACAATATATTCTCTAACAATCCTGACCATTGCCCCTTTCCCTTACTATTTGCACTTCTTTCATATGTATTTGGCATACTGAACTTTTCAACCATTCTGCAAGGGACAAGCACTGAAGTTTAGAGAAACCCCAAAGCCTCAAACCACTAATACCACACACTACTCAGCCACTTAGCTAACAAGCATTTGAAAACCATTGAACTGAGCGTCACCAACCTACTCTTTGGGCATGGATAGGTACAGAATCCATCTAAATATCCCGCAGTCCCCATTCTTGAAGAAATAAAATTTAGATTCCAATAGTCCAGCCAACTCCCACTCCATTTCTAAAATGTCATCTTCTTAAAAGTCTAGAAAGCAAGGTTACCAAATTGTCTGAGGGAGTCTGGAACATTCCTCTCCAACCAAAGCTAAGAATGAATTCAACTGATTCTACATAAAGGATCTCTTGCACGTGCTCTAGATTCTCTTGGTCCCAGTCGTTCTTCTGAAGGACTACATGTAGATCTTTGGACAAGTACTAGCAATGAACTTCCTGTAGTTGTAGGTGCATACAGAGACATTATCCAAATCCTGGACTTCTGGGTAACATACTAGTCCCAAAATGAATAAAGAGGTAATATTGCCTGAAGGCCAAAAATCAAAGTTCTGGTGGTAGGCAGTAATATCACTTCAGACGAGCCGATCACCTCAACTCCAATCATAAAAAGCTAAAAACGTGCATCCTGTTTCTACTCTCCACCCAAGCTCGCTCTGTGGCTAGGAAAGCAGACCACCAACTTGAGTTGTGATGGTCCAACTTCGTCTTCTCAGTCTGAGTTAACCAGCAAAGACCTGCAGGCATAACTCTCAAATTTCTGGGTTGACAACTCAGAAACCCCATGCTTCATCACTGCTGGCCCAAGTAAAACACCGGTGTTTCTGTAAAGAGCTGGTAACATTTATCTTCACACAAGCTTTCAGAAACGGAAACAGCTTTGCATCACCACCAACCTCCAGCTCCTATCTTCACACACACAGTCAAAGACTCATGTTCTGCAACAAATGGTGCTCCAGAGCACACATGATCCAAAGTGCCTCAATTAAAAAGATAAATGATTAGTACATGTTCTGCTGCACATCATCCCAGCCCTTCCAAATGAGGTTAAAAGATCAGATGGCTAAAAGACTGCACTTCCACATCTTTTACCCTACCCTGAAAAGCCCTTCCTATATAGTTTCTGATGCACATATAGAATTTATAGGTTTGTCAATGTGTATTTACAAAGTTTCTGCGAGTATGCATACCCTAGGATCTCCATTGTTAGTCTGCCAGATTTTCATGGTCCCATCAGTGCTTGTGGACACCCCAAGACCTCCTCCACTGGAAATATCCAGACATGTGATCTGCATGTATAAAAATAAATTGTAGATGTTTAAAAAACACCTCAAAGTACAACCATTAATTGAAATAAATATTTTAACAAATATGATAAAGCTATAATTTCCTTCGAAGGAAGTGAAGAGACCAGACGTCTTACATCCATGTAAACAGCAACACACATACTCTGTGCTACATTTATGTAACCGTCTTGCCATTAAACAACCAACCTACCATGCAACAAAGTGGAATGACAGCAAGACCCCTTGCTTGTTGGGGATGTAGTTAGCTTTCTGTAAGAGCAGAGGAGATCTTGTAGATACCAAAAGACAAGCAAACAAAACAAGCATGCTCAATCACAAAACACAACCCACCTGAAAACAAACTGCTACAAACAGATTAAGAACAGTTCTTTAACCAGGATCCCACTGACACAAATGTATCATAGGCGATCTGCTTTGTTGCACTTACGAAACCAATAGGTATTAAACTGCAAAAGGTTTTATGATCTGTTACAATGGCTGTCACTTAGACGGAGGGACTAGTAGAGATCCTAGTTAATACCTATGGGCTTAATCATGATGATCCGCAGTTCTACTCCAAGATGGGTACTCGCTTACTGCAATGGGAGAATATGCCACAAATTTGAGGTGGGGATTTTAATTGCGTGTTGAACCCCAAGCTGGACCGCTCCAGGGGACCCACACGTCGCACTTCTGCAGCTGTGGGGATATGATTGGTATAGCTGATCAGCTGGATCTGCTCGATGTCTGGAGGTACCGCTCCTCAGGCGATATGGGCTTCACGCATTATTCTGTGGCTAACAATATCTATACCCGGATAGACTGATTGATATCTAAAAGTTTAGCCACACAAGTCCTCATTGTGACCCACTACCCAGGACTTACTCAGGCCACTCCCCAGTCCTACTAGACATTGAGTTACCGCCCCAGAAATTCGCACCATTTCTCTGGACATTACCCCCATACTCCTTATTGGATCCGGTCTTTAAGGGTGAATTAGTTGCCTCAATAGAGGGCTTCTTCTCAGATAACATTGGTACGGTAAGGAATATGCTACTTACCAGTAGGCATCTGTTCTTGGCATGTAGAGCTGCAGATCTACACACTTTTGCATAGATCGCCATCTGGTGTTGGGCCCGGATGTTTGCAGTTTGTTTTTCCTCTTGGAAAGTCTTTGGAAGTCACGAGGTCGGTGACTCCTCCTTTGGATCGTATTGCGCATGGGCTTCGGCTCCATCCTCAGATTGTTTTTCGCCAGCAGGGAAAGATGGAGCGTAGTAACAACAGTGAAGAAACCCATGTGTGTTGTATCTAAATAAGATAGACTGGAACAGATACAGGTAGCCGGGGA